>NC_134645.1:132156403-132456403 GCF_030463565.1 Pelecanus crispus
GCTGCTTGTTCTGTAAATGCCCTGCAGGGCCAGTCCCCCCGATGCCCGCCTCAGGACCTCCATGTCGGAGACGTTCTCGCTCCTGTTCACTGACAACTCCTGCTGCTCCAGCTGCTTCTGGATGCTCTGCAGCACATCCATCAATGACTCCTTCGGCAGTGCCCAGTACTCTTGGGGAATCTCCATGGCTTGCCACAGAGCCTCCTCTTTCTGTCTTAAAACATCCTTGCTTTGGCTGCGGCTTTTGAGCATTTCTTTCAGCTCCTTCAGGGCTAGCTTGGCCAATTCTTGTCTCTGCTTTATCGTCTCCAAGCGCTCCTTCTGCACCTCCTTGAAAGTTGCTTTGTTGTCTGTTAGTCGCAGGAGGGTTTGGAGCGCCCTTTTTTCCCAGGAGTACAATACTTTGCACTCCAGCTTAAGGTAGTCTTCATACTGCAGGTGTTTCAGGGCTTCCCTGGACTTGACTCCCAGTATCTCCGACAGTTTGGGGACCCAGTATCCATCATCCAGTCCTACTTTCTCACATTCTTCTGCTAGTAGTTTTCTAGCAAGATGTGCCTTGTCATCATCCTGTAGTATGTCCTCCTGTGAATCCATGGCTGTGGAAGAAGAAAACAGACTTTCTTTAAGGTATGTTGTAAGAGGCCCCGGCCCCTTATAAGAGGGCTCTCCAGCAGCTCCGGCCCTGGGGATTGCTCCCACCTGGCTGCTGGAGCCCAGCCTGGGATGCCCCAAGACCCGGGAGTCTCTGTCCTGGGACAACATATGTGCCTGCTGCTTTCCCATTTGTAGGTTCAACCCTGAAGCTGAGTGTGTATCCTGGAGACAACACACACACACACACACACACGCTGACTTGGCCACACAACCTGCCATGGACAAGGTCCTGCCTTCAACAGCGCCCACATATACCTAACAGGACTCATGAATACATAAGTACAGACAGCCGTGGGCATTCCTGGACCCCTCAAGCACCAGCACAGCCCCTCTGTCCATCCAACACCCCTGCCTGCATCCTGCACCCTCTTTCCAGCCCCACAGGTCTCCTGCTCGCTGGCTGGTCCAGCTTGGTGCTCACCAGCAAAGAGAGGCACACGCTCACACACTCATCTCACGGGCACCCCACGCTCACAAGACACACTCACTCCAAATACCCAGCACTGGGCACACAGGCTGTGACCTGTGGTCCTGCTCCAGCTGCCGGCGTGGAGCCCCTCACTCATCTCACTCACGCCCATTCCCCCCAGGAGCTGGTTCTCAGGACACACATCTTTCCCGCCCCAATGGATGGGAAAAATTCAAGTTGTCCCTGTCCAGAGCTGTGCCTGGAGCATCCTGTTGCCCCATCATTAGTGACAGGAGACTTTGGGTCCTTGGCATTTGCGGTGGGTTGACCCTGGCTGGATGCCAGGTGCCCACCAAAGCCACTCTATCACTCGCCTCCTCAACTGGACAGGGGGGAGAGAATATAACGAAAAGCTCGTGGGTCGAGATAGGACAGGGAGAGATCATTCAGCAGTTACTGTCATAGGCCAAACAGACCCAGCTTGGGGAAATTGGCTTAATTTATTACTAATCAAATCAGAGTAAGGTAATGAGAAATAAAACAAAATGTCAAAACACCTTCCCCCCCACCCCTCCCTTCTTCCCGGGCTCAACTTCACTCCCGATTTCTCTGCCTCCTCCTGCCAGCAGTGCAGGGGGACGGGGAATGGGGGTTGTGGTCAGTCCATCACACACAGTCTCTGCTGCTCCTTCCTCCTCAGGGGATGACTCCTCACACTCCTCCCCTGCTCCAGCGTGGGGTCCCTCCCATGGGAGACAGTCCTCCACGAACATCCAACCACCACACAGGTACTGATCCAAGGTGCTTGTGACTGGGCTCTTGGACCCTTTCAGGACCTTTAATGTCAGCTTTTCCTTTAAAGTCAGTGAAGGTTTAGGCAATATGCTCAATGGATGTGGGGGTCTGATTCATCTCACCTCACAGCAGATACTCCTTTCGTTGACTTTCCAGTGGACGCAGGCAGCCAAGGTCCCCAGCTCAGCTGAGAAAGCACACCATCATGCAGCAGGCCTGGTAGACAAGGCTGGGGTGTTAAGAAGAAGATGGCGACCACTTCAACAATTCAGGAGGAAAAACACCAGGAAGGAAAGGCCCAAAGTCCTAAAGAAGACCAGACAGTCAGGAAATGCAGAGGATTCATTCCAGAGAGCGGCGGACACCATCCCTTCTCCACCAGTGATGATTGCCCAGCCAGCAAAGACTCATCAGGGCCTTTTTGGGTTGGTGACCAAACTAGGGTTTTGCCTGGGACCTAAACCCACATACCCGTTGTGTACATTATACCCGGGACAGTTTGCAAACCACGGATCTCCTGCTTCCAGTCTCATCTGCACACAGCAGAAGGTGCCCAGGAGTGACTCGGGACAGGCCTGAATGCTTGCACACCGTAGCAGCATCACAGGGAGGAAGACCAAGCCTGGACAGGCAGCCAAAGCTCAATCTGATTAAAAAGGATCCTCCAGTGCCCTGCTACCTGCTGACCTCTCAAATACCGGCCCTACTGCCACCACCATGCAGCCACCCGCAAGCAAGGGTGCAGGGCTCACACCTGCTTTCTCGAGGGGAGAAGACACGGAAGGATGGAGAGCAGGCTGAAGGATGGAGAGTAGGCTGGTCTGTGAGAGCAAAGCCTAGAGACCTGCGGAAAAGTCTCAGCTCCAGATACACAGGCTGTCCACTTCGCATCTGTGCTCTCCGGTCAGGGTCAGCCAGCCTCAACAAAGTCTGGACGTGGCAGAGCCTGGGGGAACGGCACTGACGGCACTGAACATGTCCCGTTCCGCCGCTGGCCAGATCATGCATCTGCTGCCTGTGGGTGAAGCTCAAGCCCCCAAAGAGACGGAGAGAAACACCATGGTGGGTTGGCCTCCACCAGGAACTAAGCACCCACCGGCAGCTCGTGCAGTCCTGCCAGCAGGACAGGGGAGAGAAGTGGAAAAACAAAAGCAAGCAAAACTCCTGGGTTGAGATAAGGAAAGTTGAGCAAGCGAAGGAAAGCTGTGTGTGCTCGCAAAGCAAAGTAGGGTCTTTATTCACTACTGCCCGTCGGCGGGCAGATGTCCAGCCGCTCCCTGGGAAGCAGAGCCTCAGCACGCGTGACGGCTGCTTGGGAAGGGAAATGCCGCAGCCACCAACACCTCCCCTTCCTCCTCCTTCCCCCCGGCTTTGATTGCTGAGCACGATGCTGTGCGGCATGGTCCACTCGGGACACCTGTCCCGGCTCCGTCCCCTCCCAACTTCTCCCCCGTTGGCCCGTTACCAACACTATTTCTGTCTCAGATGCCCAAAACAGCACTGCACAGCTGCGATGGAGAACATTAACTCCAACCCAGGCAGAATCTGAACTAGCACCCAGGCACGCTTTGAAGACCCAGCATAGCTTCATATTTTTTCAAGAATAAGGAAAAAGCCACATGCAATTATGTTAGTGTACGCAGAGGACCACTAAGCATACTTATGGAATAACTCGGGATTGCTTTCTTCCTTGGAAGTGAACGAGGGAAGCAGTAAAGCTGGCGGCACGACCTGCCATGCAAATGCCTGCACCCTGTTTCACAAGAACATGCCTCGCAGTCTCGCTCTGACACGTCCCAGCCCGCTCCCCCGTCTCCGGAGCAGGGAAGCAAAGGGCACCAGGGTGCAGCTGCATGCACAGCTCCGCAGCCGCCCCGGCTCCCGGCCCCCAGCCCCCGGCACGGCTGGGCCTCAGGCCAGTGCACTCATCCTGATCCACCGTGGGGCTGGGTTGTGCCCGGGGCGGGCAGGATCAGGCCTGGCTGGGGGAAACATTTCCCAGCCCAGGCACGGGCTCACAGCAGGGAAGATGCTCTGCAAGGGGTCCATCCCTAGAGCACACAGCGGGTCCCTCCCCATCCAGCCCTGCTGCCAGTTCTTGAAGCCAGGCTTTGCACCTCTGCAGACCTCAGCCTGCTCCGGATTCCCCCCCGGATGCCTTCTCCTTCCCCAGCTGCTCCTGCTCTGACCCTCCTGCCTCATTCCTACCCTCCCAGTTCGACCCTTGCAGCGCACACAGGTCCCCGGAGCTTCCTCAAACCGGCTGGCGAGCAAAGGCTGCTTCCTCCATCCCATGCTCCGAGCAGAGACCATCCACCTGCTGCCCTAAAACCCCTTTTTTCCTTCCCTGGCAACTCTCAAGTGATGGGAAAACACATGAAATATGAAGCAGAAGACAAACAAGATCCCTGCTCTGTGCGGATCCCCAGCTCCCAGCCCCAGAGTTCATCAGCAAGGTCCTACCGTCTCCGTCCGCTGCTCGGCAGCCCCCAGGCTGGTGTCAGCGCAGCCTGAACCCTCTGTTTATGTGGCCATCTGCTATCTTAGGTGAGATGCTGCTTCCTGGTTTTAGACACAAGAAATCCTTCCTAGAAACGGGGCCATTTCCCTGAAGCAGAATGTGAAAGTGAAAATTGGCAGGTTCTGCATGCACTGGAGCTGAAACAGACTTCAGGATGCAGCAGCTGCCCTGGGCACCCACAGCAGGATCCCAAATCCTGCCCTGGGCTCTGCACAGGGGAGCCTGGTGCACCCGTCCAGCGCCAGAGGGGTGCTGGCAAAGCTGCTGCCTGCAACTGGGGTGAAAGGCAGCAGGGCCTGGGCAGCGCTTGGGGCTCTTGGGTGGAAACCTCCCTGACCTGCTCCTCTTACCCCCAAATCATCGAATCACAGAAGGGTTTGGGTGGGAAGGGACCTTCAGAGGCCACCCAGCCCAACCCCTGCAGTGAGCAGGGACAGCTTCAACCAGAGCAGGGTGCTCAGAGCCCCGTCCAACCTGGCCTGGGATGTTGCCAGGGATGGGGCATCTCCCACCGCTCTGGGCAACCTGTGCCACTGCCTCACCACCCTCAGCAAAAACAATTTCTTTCTTATCTCTAGTGTGAATCTCCCCTCTTTCAGTTTAAAGCCATTCCCCCTTGTCCTGTGGCTGCAGGCGCTGCTCCAAAGCCTGTCCCCACCTTTCCTGCAGCCCCTTCCAGCAGTGCAGGGCCGCAGGAAGGTCTCCCCGCAGCCTTCTCTTCCCCAGGCTGCACAAGCCCAGCTCTCCCAGCCTGGCCTCAGAGCAGAGCTGCTCCAGCCCTCGGACCATTTCTGTGGCCTCCTCTGGCCCCGCTCCAACAGGTCCCTGTCTGTGCGGTGCTGAGGGCCCCCGAGCTGGGCGCAGGGCTCCAGGGGGGGCTGAGCAGAGCGGAGCAGAGGGGCAGAGCCCCCTCCCTCGCCCCGCTGCCCACGCTGCTGGGGATGCAGCCCAGGATGGGCTTGGCTTTCTGGGCTGCCAGCGTACATTGCCGGCTCGTGTCCGGCTTTTCATCCCCCGTTACCGCCAAGTCCTTCTCCGCAGGGCTGCTCTCCATCCCTGCGTCCCCCAGGCTGTATGGATACCGGGGGTTGCCCCGTCCCAGGTGCAGGACCCTGCACTTGGCCTTCTTGAACCTCATGAGGTTCACACAGCCCCACCTCTCCAGCTTGCCCAGGTCCCTCTGGAATGCATCTCGTCCCTCAGGTGTGTCAGCCTGGTGTCATCTGCAAAGCTGCTGAGGGAGCACTCTATCCCACTGTCTATGTCATTGATGAAGATATTAAACAGCACTGGTCCCAGTACGGACCCCTGAGGGACACCACTCATCACTGATCTCCATCCAGACATCACGTCGTTGACCACTACCATCTGGATGCCACCATCCAGCCAATTCCTCATCCACCGAACAGTCTGTCCAGCAAATCCACCCCGAATCATAGAATCACAGAATCATAGAATGCTTTGGGTTGGAAGGGACCTTTAGAGGCCACCCAGCCCAACCCCTGCAGTGAGCAGGGACAGCTTCAACCAGACCAGGTTGCTCAGAGACCCGTCCAACCTGACCTGGGATGTTTCCAGGGATGGGGCCTCTACCACCTCTCTGGGCAACCTGTTCCAGTGCTTGACCACCCTCATTGTAAAAAACTTCTTTCTAATGTCTAGTCTAAGGAAAAGAATCCTCCTTTCCCCATCCCTGCATCCCCAGTGCCCTCTCCTCAGAGTCCCCTTTTGCATCTGCCATTCCAAAAGCCTTGCAGGATTTATTCATCCCCATCCCATCCAGCCCGCATCCCCTCCTCTCCATGCGTTTTGTGCCGGTCTTGCACCGTGGCTGCTCGGGGCAGCCCGGGGAGCTCAGCTCCCGCAGAGCGAGCTCTCTGCAGCAGAGAGGGGCCCCTCTGCCTCTGCGGGAGGGTGGCTCTGGCCGGCTGCCCTGGGGCAAGCCGCCTCTCCCTCCCATCCTTGGCCAAGCGTGCGTCAGGCCCAGGCAGCAGCCAGTGATCCGCTGCATCCCTCCCACTGCCCAGCGGGAGATGCTCCAGCCCCGCAGGCGCCGGTCCCAGGGGCTGCAAGAGCCCTGGGAGCACCCGGCTGGCTGGCTCCTGCCAAAGCGGCGCCTCTTGGCATCCTCCATCCTCAGGCGGGGTTTGGAGGATTGTCCTGCTTTCGGCTGGGATAGAGTTAATTTTCTTCCTAGTAGCTGCCATAGCACTGTGGTTTGGATTTAGTATAGGAATGCTGATAACACGCTGATGGTTCAGTTGCTGCTCAGCACTGCTCATGCCAGTCAAGGGCTTTTCAGCTTCCCATGCTCTGCCAGGGGCACAAGAAGCTGGGAGGGGGCACAGCCAGAAGAGTTGATCCCAACTGCCCCAAGGGCCATTCCATACCATACGGCGTCATGGGCAGTATAGAAACTGGGGGGGTTGGCGGGGGGGCAGCGATCGCTGCTCGGGAACTGGCTGGATATCGGTCGGTGGGTGGTGAGCAATTGCATTGTGCAGCACTTGCTTTGGATATTTGTTGTTGTTGTTGTTGTTGTTGTTGTTGTTGTTGTTGTTGTTGTTATTATTATTATTATTATTATCATTACCATTTTAGATTATTTCAATTATTAAACTGTTCTTATCTCAGCCCAGGAGTGTTTCTCACTCTCACTCCTCCGATTCTCTCCCCCATCCCATCGGGGCAGGGGAGGGAGCGAGCGGCTGCGTGGTGCTGAGCTGGGGCTGGGGCTGAACCACAACAAGGATAAACCCCTGACACGAGAAGAGGAAAATGAGGTTTCTGCCTGAAAGCACATGAGCCTAAGGAGCAGTCTCAGTTCCACAAGCTGGCTGAGCCCTCTCCAGGAAAGGCTCTGGTTTCTGGGAAACAAAGGGGCAGCCGGCCAAGCAGAAGCCAGGAGAAAAAAGCGAAATAGCCATTGAACCTGCCCAGAGTCTGTGCGAGGAGCAGCAGACTGGGAGAGCAGAGGGCAAACCATGGCCTCTGTCATGGCTGAGCCCCAGGCAGCAGCTCAGCACCACACAGCCGCTCACTGCCCCTGCCCCGGTGGGATGGGGAGAGAATTGAAGGAGTGAGAGTGAGAAACACTCCTGGGGTGAGATAAGAACAGTTTAATAATTGAAATAAAATAAAGGAAAATAATAATAACAACAATATAATAATAATAGTAATAATAATATACAAAGCAAGTGATGCACAATGCAATTGCTCACCACCCACCGACTGATGCCCAGCCCGTCCCCCAGCAGCGATCGCTGCCCCCAGCCAACCCCCCCAGTTTCTATACTGCCCATGACGCCGTATGGTATGGAATGGCCCTTGGGGCAGTTTGGGTCAACTCTTCTGGCTGTGCCCCCTCCCAGCTTCTTGTGCCCCTGGCAGAGCATGGGAAGCTGAAAAGTCCTTGACTGGTGTAAACACTACCTAGCAACAACTAAAACATCAGTGGATCAACATTCTTCTCAAACTAAATCCAAAACACAGCGCTATGGCAGCTACTAGGAAGAAAATTAACTCTATCCCAGCCGAAAGCAGGACAGCGGCCTTATTCTATACCATCCATGTCATGCCCAGGTCTCTACCCTTTCCAATAAATTCCAATTAATCGCCACCACTTTTCCTGTCTTTTGCTATATACACACAGATATCGTTCCCTTAGTCTGTGGGCCATCCCAGACCCCCTCCGAGAGACCGGGCAAGGTGGACAGCTGTTTAATTTCCTCCGTCTCCAAGGCAGCTATACCAAAAGCCCACCAGTACCACTTTGGGTCCTTGAAATACCCTCTCCTGAGGTAACCTGTGCCAAGGATGCACGGAGCCTCTGGGCCAGTCCCAATGGGGCGCTTCTACTGCTCATTCCCAGTTGGGCTCACTTCATCCTCCAGTCCAGTGAGCTGTTGGGATCCCCCCGTCACTCCAGAAACACGGATGGATTCTGCCCCTCTATAGCTTGGTGGCATCAGGGTGCACTGTGCACCGGTGTCCCCTAGAGCCTTCTACTCCTGTGGGTCTGATGTGCCAGGCCATCGAATCCGCATGGTCCAGTAAAGCCGGTTGTCCCTTTCCTCTACCTGGCTGGAGGCAGGGCCCCTCTAGTCCTGGTCATAGTATTCGTTACTCACTTCTTGTAAATACGAGTCAGGAGTCCCTTTATTGAGATCAGGGGTAAGATCAGCCCTTCTACGCTGTCTGGGGAACTGCCCACTGGAAACTGGAGCAGCAGTTTTCCTGGCAGAACCCCCTTTTGTGATTGTTTTTCCTTGCAACTCACGCACCCGTGCCTCTAGGGTCGAGGTAGATCTAGGGCTGAGGCAGATTTCCCATCCCACTTCCTCATGTCCTCTCCCTGGTCACACAGGTAAAAGCACAGGGTGGCCCGTGGTGTGTACCCTCTATATCCTCTCTCTTGGGTAGAGGGATGCTTACTCTTAATGGCCGAGTGTCCTGGTTTCGGCTGGGATAGAGTTAATTTTCTTCCTAGTAGCTGCCATAGCACTGTGTTTTGGATTTAGTAGGAGAAGAACGTTGATAACACACTGATGGTTGAGTTGTTGCTCAGCAGTGCTTATGCCAGTCAAGGACTTCTCAGCTTCCCATGCTCTGCCAGGGGCACAAGAAGCTGGGAGGGGGCACAGCCAGAAGAGTTGATCCCAACTGCCCCAAGGGCTGTTCCATACCATACGGTGTCATGGGCAGTATAGAAACTGGGGGGGTTGGCCGGGGAGCAGCGATCGCTGCTCGGGAACTGGCTGGGCATCGGTCGGTGGGTGGTGAGCAGCTGCATTGGGCATCACTTGCTTTGTATATCATTATTATTATTATCATTATTATACTGTTACTATTAGCATTACTATTTTACTTTATTTCAACTATTAAACTGTTCTTATCTCACCCCAGGAGTGTTTCTCACTCTCACTCCTCCAATTCTCTCCCCCATCCCATCAGGGCAGGGGGAGTGAGCGAGCGGCTGCGTGGTGCTGAGCTGGGGCTGGGGCTCAACCACGACACCGAGATACTGGTCTGTACAGGTGGGGAGCGGGACATACCCTCTTTGAGTTGCTGGAACTCCTGGGACAGTTTTTCGGACAGTCTTTCCACAGCTGAGACACAGGCCCATAGGGAGGAAGAGGGACTTTCTTTGTATTCCCGGAGCTGGCCAGCCAATTCATCCACCACTGGTTCCTCTCCGCCCTTCCAGACCATTACTGCCAACGAGTTGGCATACGACGCTGGTGCACTCCGTACAAACTTCCACCGCATGGGCCGTGTGCGCCCTACTTCATCTGGACCTTTGGATAAGTGCTTGTTGTTCCGGTCACTATAAATCACCTCCAGCACGGCTAATTCCCTCAGGTACTGGATACCTCTCTCCACGGTGGTCCACTTGCCTGGGTGACATAGAACACCTTCCTTGAAGGGATGCCTTTCCTTCATGGCTGATGGGAATCGTCTGCAGATGCTGAGGGTTTGTGCCCCTTTTCCAGTCACTTTGTCAATGCCCCCTTCCCTAGAAAGGGATCCCAGCTGCTTGGCTTCCCTGCCCTCTCATTCCAGGCTACTGTCCCCGTTATCCCAGCATTGGAGCAGCCAGGTGATGATGTGCTCACCTGGACAACAGCTGAAATCTTTTTGCATATCTCACAGCTCACTCAGGGATAGGGATCGGGTGGTTACCATCTCATTTATGGGGTCTGCCTCTTCCTCCTCTTCTCGTGATGGCCCTGGTTCATCTTCATCCCTTATGAAACGAGGCAATCTTCTTGTGTATTTTTTCCTAGAATCATCGAATCATTTAGGTTGGAAAAGACCTTTCAGATCATCCAGTCCAACCATTAACTTAACACTACCAAGTCCACCACTAAACCAATTAAGGGGAGAGGAATAATTATTTTCATGTTTCCTGGCTTGGTGGCTGGATTATTTTTTCATGAAAGTAAAACTAGGAATCACTAAGGTTGGAAAGGCCCTCTAAGATCATCAGCCCAACAATCAACCCAACACCACCATGCCTGGAGAGCAGCGATGCTATCCTGCCGCGGTGACCTTCTGGGTGACATCCATCCCCCTGGGGAGCCCAAACCCCCGCAGGTCTGCCCATCCCCATGGGAGATTAAAGGAGCAGCTGTAGAGATCAAATGAAGGCCGAGGGGCTGGGAGACCGTATTTTACCCACGTGCTTTTCTTCGGCTCCATGCATGATTCCATTAAAGCCAGTTGCTCCTCTCCTGGCCCCTTCTCCGTCTCCCGGGGCGGCGGGGAGGATGGGCATGGCTGTGGGGTGCAGCATCACGCGTGGCCGGGGACACGGGACGGTGCAGTGCTCCATCTCCTGCTGCGGGACAGCGCTGGGGAGGTGACCAGCTCTGGCTCACCGAGAGCAGCCCAGTGACCGCAATGAGGGGCTGGAAGCCTCAAGCTGCACCAGGGGAGGTTTAGATTGGATATGAGGAGAAATTTCTTCATGCAAAGAGTGGTCAAGCGTTGGAACAGGCTGCCCAGAGAGGTGGGGGAGTCCCCATCCCTGGAGGGGTTCAACAAGCGGGCAGAGGTGGCACTTGGGGCCATGGTTTGGTGGGCATGGGGGTGTTGGGTTGATGGTTGGGCTGATGATCTTAGAGGGCCTTTCCAACCTTAGTGATTCCTGGTTTGACTTTCATTAAAAAATAATGCAGCCACCAAGCCAGGACACATGAAATTAATTCTTCCTCTGCCCTTAACTGGTTTAGTGGTGGACGTGGTAGTGTTAGGTTAATGGTTGGACTGGGTGATCTTCAAGGCCTTTTCCAACCTCAACGATTCGATGGTTCTGGTCTATGATTCTAAGCACCTGGCACGAAGCAGGGCGATGCTGCTTACACCCCACTCCTGTGCCCCGCTGCACCCTGCACATCAGCCACGAACGGGTCCATGCCCATGCTGGGGCTGGGGAGACCCCCTCCGCCAGCCGCTTTCGGATGGGTGCCCCCACCCCAGGGTGCACCCCAAGGGCCTTTCCAGCCCCATCCCCACAGCCGTGATGTCCCTTTTGCCGAGAAGGTGGGCACAGGGGTAAAGCATAACTGCCCAGGAAGCCTGCCTGGCTCCAGCCGTACCGGGGTGAGGGCTGGCCGCCTTCCCACCGCTGCGGAAGTTTAGGGCCGGGAAAACACTGGGAGAGAGGACGCCACAGCCTCCCACTCCCTGGGGTGCGGACAGGGGTGTGGTGGGCCTTTCTGGTTGAAATTTGGGAACAGGGACCCCTCTGTCATTACCAGGAAGGTATTTATTGAGGCTGGCCAGCTCTGCGCTGTGCTGTGCTCCTCCCGCCAGCCCCGCGCACCGAGGCGACGGATTCCCCCAGCGCAGCAATTCGGACACTCGTCCCCCCGCGCCAGCCCCTCTGCCCCGCGGATGGACAGACAGACGGACGTTGCTGTGCCTTGTCACGGGAGGGTCACTCCTGGGGCTGGGCCACCCCTGGGTTGCAGCAGGATCCTGGGGGGCTGCGGGGCCAGGAGGGCTCCCCCAGTTTGCACGGGGCACCCCATGGGAGCCGGCAGCAGTGCGAGGGGCAGCGACCCTCAACTTGTGCCAGGGCTGGGCTCCTTTGGGGTGGACACGGTGACTTTGGGGTTCCCTCCGGCACCGCTCCTGCCTCGGGTGCTCAATTCCAGCTGCTGCCTTGTCCTCCCGTGGTGTCAGCTCTCCGTCTGCAGGGACGTCATCTTCACTCTGGGGAGAAGCAATCATAGAATCATCGAATCAGAATGCCTTGGGTGGGAAGGGACCTTCAGAGCCCACCCAGCCCAACCCCTGCAGTGACAGGGACAGCTTCAACCAGAGCAGGGTGCTCAGAGCCCCGTCCAACCTGGCCTGGGATGTTGCCAGGGATGGGGCATCTCCCACCGCTCTGGGCAACCTGTGCCACTGCCTCACCACCCTCAGCAAAAACAATTTCTTTCTTATCTCTAGTGTGAATCTCCCCTCTTTCAGTTTAAAGCCATTCTCCCTTGTCCTGTGGCTGCAGGCCCTGCTCCAAAGCCTGTCCCCACCTTTCCTGCAGCCCCTTCCAGCAGTGCAGGGCCGCAGGAAGGTCTCCCCGCAGCCTTCTCTTCCCCAGGCTGCACAAGCCCAGCTCTCCCAGCCTGGCCTCAGAGCAGAGCTGCTCCAGCCCTCGGACCATTTCTGTGGCCTCCTCTGGCCCTGCTCCAACAGGTCCCTGTCTGTGCGGTGCTGAGGGCCCCCGAGCTGGGCGCAGGGCTCCAGGGGGGGCTGAGCAGAGCGGAGCAGAGGGGCAGAGCCCCCTCCCTCGCCCCACTGGCCACGCTGCTGGGGATGCAGCCCAGGATGGGCTTGGCTTTCTGGGCTGCCAGCGCACGTTGCCGGCTCGTGTCCGGCTTTTCATCCCCCGTTACCCCCAAGTCCTTCTCCGCAGGGCTGCTCTCCATCCCTTCATCCCCATGATGATGATGGTCACCACCTGAGAGGACCAGCCCATACACCCCGCTGGCATCGTCACGGCCGGTGCCCACCCTCAAGCCACCACCCCAGCGTGGGTGCTGCTCACCCCCAACGATGCTCAGCAGCTCCTCGAGCTCCTGCCGCAGCCGCAGCCGCAGCAGCTCCCGCAGCAGCTCCCGGCGGCGGCTCCGCGGGGCCACCCCCATGCGTCGCAGGGTCCCCTCCGTCAGCCGCAGCAGGGCCCGGCCCGAGACGGCGTGCTCACACGCCAGCTCCGCCAGCTCCCCGCTCCCACTCCGCGCCGCCAGCCAGGCGCCCACCTCCGCCACCGTCCACTGCCCTGCCGGGCGCTGCTCCCACCGGGCCCCCTCCGACGCCTGTGCCGGGAGGAGAGAGGTGAGCAGGGGTGTCCCCTCGTCCCCCAGCCCCATGGAAGCTAGAGGGTCAAGCTGGCTCCCCCATGCCACAGTCCCCCCTACCCAGCCCGAACGTGACCCTCGGTCCCATCCCCGCGCGGACGCTGGTGGCTGCACCCACCTCCCCATCCTCCACCGTGGGGGTCCCCCATCCTCCACCGTGGGGGTCCCCCAGCCCCCAGGGCCCAGCCCCAGTTATCCATGGGGCGTCTCCAGCTCCTGAGCCCCTGCCCACGCTCACCTCGGCCGTCGGGCATCCCTCCGGCGCTGCCTCGGCCCCATCCTGCACCCGGGTGTCCATGCGGGGCAGCGGGCAGGGCACGGGGGCAGCTCAGGCTCCCTGCAAACGGGGCTTCATCAGCCGGGGGTCCTGCAGCTTGCCCCCGGACCAGCCCTGCCAGCCAAATAACCCCCCCCGGCCATGACAAAGCACCCAGGCCCGTGGTCCCTGCCCCCCGCCGCCTCCCCAGGTGGCTGTTCCCCCCGGTGCCACCTGGTCGCTGTCCCCGCAGCAGAAGGGGGCTGCTCACCGGGGCACCAAGGCGGGGGCCGCGGCGAGGCCCCGCTGCCCGTCCCGTCCCGCTGCGCGGGCGTGCAGAGCCCGGCGCACCCAGGAGGTGAGATCAGCCCCGGCTCGCCCGTGCCCGCCGCCTCCATGAGCCCAGGGCGGGGGACACGGGCACGGCACGGCTCCCCCAAGCCCAGCCGGGACCCCTGCCCCGGCCTGACCTCGTCAGCGCCCTCCACCTCGCACCTCCGCCCCAGCTCGGTGCCAAAAGCCGGGAGAGCGAAAGAAACCTTTGCTCCAGCCCTGCCTCTGCGGGCACAGCCCCGTGCACGCCCCGGCAGCCCGGCTTCCCCCAGCAAACAGCACTGCCAGGCTGCGAGGGGAAGCCGGGCCGTCTCAGGGGGCCGAGGGTCAGACCCAGGCCGGGCCGGAGGAGAGCAGAGCCGGGCTCCGTCCGTACCCAGAGCCGGTGACGGAGCTCTGCAGAGGCTCCGCCATCTCCCCTCCCGGTTCGCTGCAGCCAGCCCACCCCGTTTGCCCCGGGGAACCACACAGACCAGCACGGGATGCACCGGAGCAGCTTGGCCTACGACGACGGCGGCGAGGGTCCCAGCGGTCGGCGGGGACGCGGCAGAGGCACAGGCAGAGCAGGCGGGAGGAGCAGGATGAGCCTCAAGCATGAGTCACATCCCGACGGGCTGCAGCCCTGCCCCGCCGAGATCTGGGCACCCAGCCACCGCCTGCAAGAGCCCGCGGCACCGCTCTGCCCTCCGAGACCCCGGAGCAGGAGTAAATCCCCCAAATAGAATCATCGCATCACAGAAGGGTTTGGGTGGGAAGGGACCTTTAGAGGCCATCCAGCCCAACCCCTGCAGTGAGCAGGGACAGCTTCAACCAGAGCAGGGTGCTCAGAGCCCCGTCCAACCTGGCCTGGAATGTTGCCAGGGATGGGGCATCTCCCACCGCTCTGGGCAACCTGTGCCACTGCCTCACCACCCTCAGCAAAAACAATTTCTTTCTTATCTCTAGTGTGAATCTCCCCTCTTTCAGTTTAAAGCCATTCCCCCTTGTCCTGTGGCTGCAGGCCCTGCTCCAAAGCCTGTCCCCACCTTTCCCGCAGCCCCTTCCAGCAGTGCAGGGCCGCAGGAAGGTCTCCCCGCAGCCTTCTCTTCCCCAGGCTGCACAAGCCCAGCTCTCCCAGCCTGGCCTCAGAGCAGAGCTGCTCCAGCCCTCGGACCATTTCTGTGGCCTCCTCTGGCCCCGCTCCAAGAGGTCCCTGTCTGTGCGGTGCTGAGGGCCCCCGAGCTGGGCGCAGGGCTCCAGGGGGGGCTGAGCAGAGCGGAGCAGAGGGGCAGAGCCCCCTCCCTCGCCCCGCTGCTGGGGATGCAGCCCAGGATGGGCTTGGCTTTCTGGGCTGCCAGCGCACGTTGCCGGCTCGTGTCCGGCTTTTCATCCCCCGTTACCGCCAAGTCCTTCTCCGCAGGGCTGCTCTCCATCCCTGCGTCCCCCAGGCTGTATGGATACCGGGGGTCGCCCCATCCCAGGTGCAGGACCCTGCACTTGGCCTTCTTGAACCTCATGAGGGTCACACAGCCCCACCTCTCCAGCTTGCCCAGGTCCCTCTGGAATGCATCTCATCACATAACTGTGGAAATGATCCGCCGTGGAAGAGGCAGGCCAGAAGGGTCCAAACAGGGCCACGGAGCTGCCCCAGGACGGCGGCAACGCACTTGCACCTGAGCCGCAGCGATATTTCAGAGCGTCTCGGCTCACCTCCCATCCAGAGCACAAACACCATCTTCCCAGCCCCGAGCAGCATACGTGCTCCCGCCCCCTCCGGGCCCCGCAGCAAGCCCCATCCACAGTTTTTCCCCCCAGCACAGCCGCACCAGCCCGCCCCAGGCTTGCGGCGGGGCGGTCGGGGTGCTCGTGCCCCCACCATCCATCCGTCGCTGCGGGAAGGCCGGTGCCCACGCAGGCAGGGCTTCACCTCATCAACAAAGCAAGCAGCCACACGTTTTTGGTGCCGCCTTATCTTTAAAGGCTGTTTAACTCGACTCATCCTGCAAGGCAGGGTCACACCGCGTCACCACGCTGACGCAGCCACGCAACAGGCTCCGGCACAGGTGAACACAATGGGAATCGCAGTGGTGCCACTTCAAAGTTTGCTGAGCTCTCCAGGACTTCCCTCCGCCGGGAAGCGGGACACGGAGCACCTTCCCCCAGGCGTTTGAGCAGGAAATGCAAGGGGCATTCACACACCAAAAACCACACAGGCCCCTTCCCCCCTCACCCAGGCAGCTCCCACTCGCAGCCACAGCCCTGCGCCGCGCTCCCGTCCGCACGGAGTAGCAGCATTGAACAAGATTTCCAAGCGGGAATAAACAAGACCCACCCACGGCAGCGCCCGTCCCTTATCTCAGGTGCGCCTCCGGAATCACGGGGCTGCACGGCAGCTGCTGGGTTGCAGAAGCTGGGTCTTTCGTACAAAGGACTCGAAGGTTTTTGCAGGTTCTTTTAGAAGAATCTCTATTCCCTGGCCAGCCAGCCATCCCCAGCATAAACAGAACCGCGGAGACGGGTGAAGAAAACCACCCAGAATGTTAACCGAAAGGGCAAGAACGACTGTCTCATCTTCCCAAAATCTTGGGAGAAAGAGCACAAGCCTGCACACCTGGAGTTTATCAACGATTTGACTCTGCGTAAGCATCACGCTGCCCCTATTTCTGAATTTTCAAAATGCCAGACACCGAAACCAAGTAATCAAGGTGCCACAGAGAAGCGGGAGTTACCAAAAGCGTCTCAAAACAATGTATTGTGATGATTCACCGGGGCTCTGGAGCTCAAGGTGGGTTCCAGGCAGATTTCGGAGCAGTTCTCTCCCATTTCAGAAAGCAGACACCTGGTGCCACCTCAGCACACACCACCCCCACCACAAACACCACAGAAACTCATCCCCAACATATTTCGGGTGAGGGGAGGGAAAGAAAAAAGCCATGTTTGGGGTTTTTTTTTCCTGATTTATTGTGGCTAACAGCGACGCTCATTTGTCAGAAGCAATTTGCTAACTCCAATGCTGTTTGGACATCGTGCAGCAAACTTCCTCCTCGCGAACCAGGTCAGCCAACTCCAAACCCGATCCTGAAAAGAGTTGTTACTCCCTACGAGGACACATGAACTCGCGTCTCAGCTCACCGACCTCCAGCGCTTTACGTTCTCCGTATCTCCAAACTTAATTCTCTGTACACAGCTTTGGAATCATTCTTCTTCTCCGGGGGGGGAGAAATCTTGCTTACTGAAGAGTTATAATAGAAATCAGATAGGTTACGAGGACCCTGGAGAGACCGATAGCCACATTAACTTCTATTCTCCTGGAAGTGGACTATTTCCTAGAGCGTGTTCATTAGTTGAAATTTACTAGCTGAGTAGCTAAAAGGTATTTACAAAGGCCACCAAAAATCCTTTCCAAGAAGGATTGTATCTATGTTTTTTTATTAGTGCATTGAAATGGCATTGCCAGGCACAGGACGTACGAATACCCACTCAGCCGTTCCTCGTCCCGTTACTGAGGGTAAAGCTCCACTATCATCGCGTGCCCCTGAAAGGAGAGAGAAAGAACGGTCACCGAGAGGACTAATCATTACAGATGTGCTCTCAACAGGAGATGCTCAGCTCGCAACTGTTTTAAAATTAAAGGGGAGACCAAAACCCAGAGCCAATTCACTAGGAGGATTCTGCAGACAGCAGTTTGATGGCTTCAGGCCAGTGCAGATGGGCTTCAGGCTGGCCAAGGCAGCAGAGTCCACCCCGACCAATGCATCGGGCTCTCCCGAGCGCCAAACAAGGAATTCGGGGAGGAAGATTGGATATTAGGAAAGATTTCTTCATGGAAAGGGTAGTCAAGCACTGGAACAGGCTGCCCAGAGAGGTGGGGGAGTCACTGTCCCTGGAAGCGTTCAAAAAACGGGTAGATGTGGCACTTGGGGACATGGTTTAGTCTAGTCTGCCCTTAATTGGTTTAGAGTGGACTTGGTAGTGTGAGGTTAATGGTTGGACTGGATGATCTTAAAGGTCTTTTCCAACCTAAATAATTCGATGATTCTAAGCAACGTTGGGACCAGGGCCCTCAGGTTACAGAGGGCCAGCCATGCTAGGTCCCCACAGAACTGCCACCGGTCACCCCAACCTGAACCAGGGCTCCCATCCTCAGCCTCAAGACAAGAGGATGAGAGGAAATGGGCTCAAGCTGCGCCAGGGGAGGTTTAGATTGGATATTGGGAGACATCTCCATGGAAAGAGTAGTCAAGCACTGGAACAGGCTGCCCAGAGAGGTGGGGGAGTCCCCAGCCCTGGAGGGGTTCAAAAAACAGGCAGAGGTGGCACCTGGGGACATGGTTTAGTGGGCATGGGGGTGTTGGATTGATGGTTGGGCTGATGATCTTAGAGGGCCTTTCCAACCTTAGTGATTCCTGGTTTTACTTTCATGAAAAAATAATCCAGCCACCAAGCCAGGAAACATGAAATTAATTCTTCCTCTGCCCTGAATTGGTTTAGTGGTGGCCTTGGCAGTGTTAAGTTAATGGTTGGACTGGATGATCTTAAAGGTCTTTTCCAACCTAAACGATTCTATGATTCTAAGAGTTGTAGGAAGAGTGTCACCCCCATTTTTCTTGTAAAGATCTTTCTTCCCAAGATTAGAAGAACAATGCTCACAAACCACAATTTGGGAAGTCTTTGAGAGTCACCAAACAAAACCCTCAGAACACAGCAGAAATATCTCCTTCCCTTTCGTACCATACGGGCAGCGACGGGCTGCAGTCGCCATTGCCCAGGGACAATTCTGAGACCGGGATGGAAAAATCTCTGGAGTGGATGAGGCGGAGGGAGCTCGCTGAACTGAGCTGCGATAAGGAGGCAGCCAGATGAGCTGGAGGGCGTTATGAACACCCAGTGCCACGGGGCTTCAGAGGTGCCCCAACAGCTGGTGTAACCGGATGGGATTTTGTAGTACCAACAGGAGCAGAAATGTAATTGCTGCCCCTCTCCAGAGGGAACGGTGCCAGCCATACAGCATCGTTACCTGCCCTCCTGCAGCACAGGCAGCAACCAGGCCGTATTGTCCTCCCTCCTTCTTCAATCTGTGGGCAGCAGTAATTACTAGACGGCAGCCGGTGGCACCAAAAGGATGTCCCAGCGAGAGGGAGCCGCCCCAGTTATTGAACTTCTCCAGAGGAGGGGCTCCGACCTGCAAGAACACACAGAGGGACGCACACAGTCACCTGTCTGGAAGGAGACTGGCCTCACCACCACAACAGCAAGCCTACATGGCCAGCCTGGACCGCTGTGAAGTGTTCTTTGGCACGTACAAGTGCCTGAGGACAGCACAAAACTGTGCCAAAGGCTTTGCTGCTTCCCCTGCAGCCAGACAGGTATACGCGGGCGGTCAGAAAGCACGCAGGACTGAGCCCTCCCACCGCTTTTAATTCCCTCCTCTCCAGCAATTACTATCGTGGCTCTCGATCTCCACCTCCTGCTGACAAGGGGAATGCCATCCTTCCCAAAGAAACTGCTCATACTGGGATTTGCTAACCCAGAGCTCGAGAAACATCGCTTCTCCTCACAGAAGACAACAAAAGCCCTGCCTTGCAGTACTTGCATGCCCGGCTGCAGCGTGGAACTCAATTGATCCTGAGGTTAAACTAAAGATAAAAGCGCCCTGACCGCCTCTTACCTTTGACTTTCTGCCCATGTAGTTTTGTGCAAACCAGTCCGAATCCATAGCTTTCAGGTTAGCCAGTATCTGCCCCTGAGAAGGAGGGGAGGGCAATGTTAACAGGGATAATGGCAGGCTTCGAGGAAAGCCGATGTTCAGTGCTAGCAAATAGGAGATATCTTGTGACTAGCTACAGCCACAGAACTAACACAGCCAACTGAAAAAAGCATTTTACAGGATCAGCCCTGTTAATCAATGTTAGCTCAACCCTAGCTAGTAAAAGATGCCATCCAATTAACGGGCCACCTCGCCATAGTAATGCATAGCCCCAGCCCAATTAGTAGATGATGTGCAGAAGTGGTTTCTTTCATACAAGAGTCTTGGGAAAGTACAATTTTTTTTCTTTACGTATTATTTTAGAAGAATCTGTATTCCTTTGGTGACTTCGAGCAACATAAGCCACTCTTAGCATGTATTGTGTCAATGTAAAAATGTTATATATTTAAAATATATACGGTACTTATATTTAGACATAAATGTAGAATTACACCTATCTACATTTAGTGAAGGTCCGAACAAGAGCTTTCACCAACGTGAAAACAGATTTCTACAGAATGGCATTTTAGAGTTAGAGGCATCCTTAGCGTTCGGAGTACTTACAGCAAAAGCTTCATGGAATTCAAACACATCGATATCAGCCATGGTTAGACCAGCCTTCTCTAGCACTTTGGGAGTAGCGTACGTTGGACTGAAGAAGAGTCAAGAAACAGAAGTTTTGCATGAATATGTTTCCTCACATCATCATCCCCTTTTTCCACAGCGACCCACGTTACATTCCTTCTCTCTAGGGTGCGTGGCGCAGCTCTCTGCCTGCCCCACTCCAACTGAAACACAACCCCAAGTAACTACTGCTAGTACCAACATGCTGAGATGCCCCCCAGCAAGTCAGGGTGAGTATTTCTGCCACAGCCGCTCTCCCACATTAGCCACCTCCCCCTGCCGAGTCACACTTCACACACCGGCTCTCGCACCTTTGCGAGAAGGCCCAAAGAGATGCAACATCTCATGAGACACTTCCCAAAAAACAAACATGTAATGGCAAGTCAAGGCTGTTGTGCTAGCACAGACTCCTGATCATCGCCACCTACCCCAGTAGCAGTTGGTCCTTTGGATCCTGGGACACATACACAAAGTCCCTGCACGGGAGAAATGCTATTAGTAAAAGAGGAGGAGAAGGAAGCGAGCGCAGACTTCAGAGGCCACGTAGAGCAGTCCCTTTTATACCTCAGGTAGGCCTTTGGTTTGTATCCCATTGCCAGAGCCTTCTCCTCAGACATGAGCAGAATTGCCGAAGCACCGTCTGTCTGAAACAGGCAAACGCAGGGAGGTCACTGCCTGAAGAGCAAGCATGCCCTGCGCACAAAACGAGCCCGACAGCCCTCCCGCAGAGCGGCTGGCAAGAGAGGATGATTTCCGAACGATGCTAGCACATGCATTGCTGAAAGCACTTCCTGACACTCCAGACCCACAACTCCCCCTGCTTTCAAACAGGACAGAGGTGCCCGACTGCCCTGCCAGTCCTGAGGACAAGCTGGTTACCCCAACCACTCACCGGTCCGCCCAACTCCATCCCAAAACCAGAGTATAATTCCAGGATGACTCAAGCCACAGGCTCACCACGTTGCCAAAACGAACATCGTGGCTTTGGCCCACGACCACTCCTTTCTCAGGTAACAGCCTAAGCTGGCCTACAGACCTGCGGCACGGAGCACACCAACGGCGTTTCAGCCGTTCCTAACACCGAGGCTGTGGCGTTACCAGGCTTTCCTAAGTCCCCAAGAATGCTAAGGAGTAAACAGCATTGCTGCCGGAAGGGCCTCAGCAGTAGTTACTGGCTTCCTTTGAAGTGCTCGTCACAAACTGTGAATCAGCCTTTTAAACAGAGGAGAATCCGTCAGGGCTGCGTGCAGGAACAAGACCGTCACCTCGAGCCCTCTGCGGGACGCCTGCAGTGGCAATCACCTTCTACTGAGTCTCAGGAACTGGGGCTCAGACACAGCTCACCTAATTTACACAACTCCCTTAGACTTCAGCATCTAAAAAAAGCTTCCTTTAAAAGCGCTAAAGAGAGAAAAAGGAGCATACGCAGAAGAGAGCTCATCGTAGATGTGCTAGAGAAATCGCTCCCTCCCCTCTGTGGATTACAGGGCAAGCCTTGAAGTGACAAGTTTAGTCCAAAACTACTAACTTCTAGACATACAATCCCATCCTGGGACAGAATTTCTACACGTGCCTTTGAATGATCAACCCTCACAAGGCAGCTACAGAAATGCAAACAGCAAAACTTCAGGGGTTTAGTTATCGATTTTAACACGATACAATCCAGTACCCAAGTTCACCAGATTAAAGCACAGTTCAAAGCTACCCTTGAAAAAAATCCAAAAGCAGGTGACATTGCAAAGGAGACAACTCGTTCCCACAGGTTATACCAGCTTCACCTACGTGCCCATGGGAAGCAGAGGGTAAACCGGACAGTTTTCCCCTCTGACTCACACAGTGATGGGAACACGCATTACCAGGAAGGAGGAGTTGGCAGCCGTGACAGTTCCGTACGGCTTGACAAAAGCTGGCTTCAGCTTGCCCATCTGCTCCATTGAGGAAGGACGGATCCCATTATCTTTGGTAACTGTATCTCTGCCTGTTGATGAGAAAAGCGTATTTAAACTAAGAAAGTCAGCAACATAGATGAAATTGCACATCAGGAGTCTGGCGGGGAAAAAAAAATCAGAAAACTGCTTTTTATGACAAGCGGGAGGAGGAAAAAAGAGAAAAACCATTCACGGCATCAGGATATTTAACGTGGCTAAAAAATAGCACTTAAAAATAGAAGCTGCATTACTTCCTCTCTGAAGACTGCAAAAATAAAGCGCTGCAGTCTACTCACTGTAAGAAAAAAACTACCACAGTTGATAAAAGAATTTAAATTCAGATTATAAAGCCTAAACTGGACAACTGAGCCTAAATCAGTACACACTAACGTGCCAAGTTTTGAGGAAGTAAGAGCACTGGGAAGAACCAAATATACGTATCTTCAACTATACTGACTCCTTAAATAAGCCAGCTTGCAAAAAGTACCAAGTTCAGTATAAAGGCTGTATGTAACTGTGGATCTATAAAAGTAAGGTCTCTCTAGGAAACTAACTACAGACTAAAGTGCCCAAAATTAACAGCTAGACCAAAGCGTGCCCACTGGCTGATGGAGGATGAGGGTGGAAATCAGGCCACAGAAAGGACAGCTTGAAGCTTCTCCCCGAGCCGTTTCATACCCGAGCAATAACCGTGAGGCCTCGTGAACTGGACTCTGCCAAGCGGATCACATTTCAGCTCTTGCTATCCAGCACCTGATTTATCAGACCGGGATTTTATTAGGCTTTCTATTTGTTGTTAATAGCTTGGGGTGTAAAAATGGGTTCTCTTGCCTGACTGAAAGAGCAGGGGGATTCTTGGTCCAACCGGTCTGATTTTCCTTGCTCTATCATCACACCAGCGTGGACAGGAGGTGAGTATGACAAAGTTTAGACACGCAAGGATATGGTTATGTATTTAGATATGCATGTTTAGAAACATGCTCCTATGTCAGTAGTTTTCCAGGGCAAAACAGAGTTAAAATCCCTATCAGATACACAGAATGTTACGAATCTGACCCCAGTACTTCCCCTGCTTTCCTAAATAAAATGTTTCTTTGCTGACCTAGTGCATGCTAGCAATGAAATGTGCGCTTTTACCTGGCACTTTGAAGGGTACCACATCAAGCAGCAAGCCTCCGTCCTGGGCCTTTTTGGCTAGTGTGTGTGAACGGAGGGCATACTCATCTTGCTCCAAACGGGAAACGGCAAAGGCAGCAGCCAAACGATCGGCAGAGTGCCCCATAGTCTCGCTGGTGGAGAACTCTGCCACAGCTGGGAGCTACAAAACAGAAAAATCAAGTCAGCGCACATAAACCCCTGTCCCTGGGCACTTACATAAAGTTCTGAAGTTGGTTAAGCCCTGCACAGTCAGCCAGCGAGGCCCTTCCATTTATTGACTAGAGCAGTTTAATATTAGAGCTACGCGATTAACACATGGTAACCATACCAGAAGTGACTCGGTCAAATGTATTAGAGGAACCATGACTTTCAAAGATTTAGGAAAAAAATGGATTTTAAAAAAAAAAAAAGAAATCCAGACTGCTGCTTACTCCAGGGGTTCAAGAACTGCACCGGATTTGCACACGCAGACACAGAGCAGCTGCCTCCTCCATTTAACAAGGGCTCCCCTATGAAGGGCGAGCGGACTTTTGGGACCAAGATGAAACAACACATCCTGGGACCTTAAAACTCCTTGTCAAATACCTCCTCAAGCAGAACCAGAGACAGCAAGTGAGTTCAGCTTAGCTTTTATTCTTCCAGCAGCACACGGAAAATGCCTGCACACGTGCAAGTCGGCAATTTTCCCATCTTATTTGGATTTGGATCTCATCTCTGCTGTACGCCAGCAGCGGCACAGACGCACACGGTTTTCTTGTGAAGAGCTCGGTGGTGGTAAGGACGGACATGCTTTTCCTTCCCATCTCCACGTCCACCACCCATAATTCACCTCTCTCATGACCTCCAAGACAGAGAAGAGCGGCTGCCTCTACAGCAGGCTCCTGACAGGAACCAGCAGACCGCCCATTCTCATCAGGGCCCAAACGCGGGAGCTGAACACATTCAGCACCTGGCAGGACGTGGCCAGGAGCAGTAATCAAAAGGCATATTTAAGGTGCATTAATCAAACAATACACTGAGGATAGTCCTCTCCGATATTAAGCATGTTACTTCTACTATCTAGGAAACAAAAATTCTTCCAACCCTTTAGGACCCTTGCATAAATTTTGTATTTATGGGTGCTGGTCTCTTCTCCCAAGGAACAAGTGATAGGATGAGAGGAAATGGGCTCAAGTTGCATCAGGGGAGGTTCAGATTGGATATTAGGAAAAATTTCTTCACAGAAACAGCGGCCAAGCATTGGAACAGGCTGCCCAGAGAGGTGGGGGAGTCCCCAGCCCTGGAGGGGTTCAACAAATGGGCAGAGGTGGCACTTGGGGACATGGTTTAGTGGACATGGGGGTGTTGGGTTGATGGTTGGGCTGATGATCTTAGAGGGCCTTTCCAACCTTAGTGATTCCTACTTTACTTTCATTAAAAAATAATGCAGCCATCAAGCCAGGAAACATGAAATTAATTCTTCCTCTGCCCTTAAAGGGTTTAGTGGTGGACTTGGCAGTGTGAGGTTAATGGTTGGACTGGATGATCTTAAAGGTCTTTTCCAACCTCAACGATTCGATGATTCTATGAAAAAGCTTCTACTTTTGTAGTCTCCAGCACAGTTTGCCTAGGAGTTGTAGAAGGAGAGGGAGGTTTGAAATAAGTTAGGTTTACTGAAGACCAACATGTAAGAAGACAAAGCAGAGAGTCACAAATGCCATGAGATGCATTAATCAACTGCAGTTTTAAAGATCCGATAAAGGTGAGCCACAGGCAGCCACCTTACCCTTTTCAAATCCTCTCCATTGAGGCTAAAAAAATTACCTTAGCCAACTTGTTTTACACCTCCTTATGCAACAGTTTAGCTTAAATATCTAAATGCCTGAAAAAAAAATTACCTCAGGAGTAAAGTAGTCAGGGCGAATTTTGGAAATGAGGGAGAGCTTTTGGCCCAAGGTCTTGGCTCGGTTAAGAGTGAGCATAGTCTTCCTCATCTTCCTACTGTGACGAATGGGAACGTCTGACATTAACTCCACACCCCCGGCTACGACGACATCGCACTGTCCAGCTGCAATCATACCCACGCCTGCAGAACGAGACAGTTTCCCATGAGAGCTGTGGGGCAAAGTGACACTTACCCCACGAGTGCTTTGGATACTACTACATTTTATTTCCTTCTCCGGCCTCTGGCTTTGGCCGAGTTATACAACATGTGCTTAACAGAGACTGAGCACGTTGAACAGACATTTTCTGAATCGTGCTAGTTTTGTAACTTTGCTTCCACTTCTCTTTGTCACACGCAGCAGCTGGGCGAAGAATACCCCCAGTGATTCAGGACAGTAACCGGCTCTCAATTTTTTTGCCCTGTTTAGGCTAAGTCAAAGATGAAAGTAGCCTGAAAGGTAACAACTTCCTTATCGTGACACAGTCTTTACCTCCCAAGCTAACACAGACGCTGAGCAGAGACTATTGCTGAATGCACAGGGTGTCCAGCTGCTGGCAGGTCTACAGCAGACACTCTATTCACATTATATTTTCTTGGTTTGAAAACTTTCCTTCCATTCCAGAATTTCTTCAGGTGCTTGCTTATATTCACTGAGCAATGCAAGCTAGGTGAGGGATGTAGAGGAGTTGCTAAGCTCCTTCTTAGAGCCACAGCTTGTTCTTCCAGCCAACATACCTGTGGTCATAGCCTGGTTTGAAGAAATGCAAGCCATGGTGACTGTATGGGCTGGAGTTTTGTCAGAGAAACCCGCTCCCAAGGCAGCCTACGAGCAACAAAGAATGGCTGTTAAAACCTACACCTTTTGCTCCACAGGGTCAGAGCTACCTTCTGCCCAGCAACACACCTTTGCAGACCAAGCTGAAAACAAGTACATCGAGTTTTCATCCAGCCAATTACTGCAGCAGCTCTTCCCTTCCCCAGATCATGGGAACGGGAGGAGACAGCAGCTGCCCAGCTGCCAGGGCTCTCGGTCGCATTATGCGGACAATCCCTGGCCCCCCATTAATAAAGGGACAAACTAATCGCGCACCTCACAATTTCAAGAGCTTCCAACTACTTGACGTCATCTTTGCTTCACCTTATTTGCAAAGGCGGTACGTGAAAGGAATCATTTAGACGCCTCAGGACGAGGCACAGCGACTGGCTTTACAGAGAACAGAAAACATTTCCTGTGGTTCAGAATGCAGCGCCTCGGTTGACCCAGCTGAGAGCGCAGCCTCCCATCACGGGAGAACCGCTCACAGCAAGACCTTCCCTACTTGAGACGTGGCCAACTAGTTTAAAGTTCAACAGTTGTTCCCAAGTTAAAAATTACACCACGGCCTCATCTGACTGGCAGGTGACCAAAGCAAGTATTTGCATATACAAGGCTAAAACTGCCGATGGAACTGGAGAGCCTCATAACCTGCTAAGTCCTTCCAGCCCAAGTTACATCGCGGTTTTGCCCAGTTGCAGAGAACAACAGCGGAGGCTCCAGGTTATAGAAAAATCACATGCCACCTCTGTAATATTACTTCAGTGGACCTGCTTCTTGCTGCGTATAATATGCGAACTCTGTTTTCCGACTGCCAGAAAAAAGGGCAGCTAAACTACTCCATTTCAAGTCATTCAAAAGCTGCATCTGATCAGCCAACTAAAATAAATAAATACCACAGCAAAGCAATCTATCACAGCATGCTCTGGCCCTCTCAAGTACTTCGGACAAGCCAGCTTTAGAGTCCAACTGGTAGTTAGAGCTGAAGTGATCAGCAATCGTTTACAAAAACTTCCCTTTCAGGGAAGAATCAAGCAGAGGCTTCACAGCATTAAAATGCACTTGATTACGGCAGATTTCAACAGGAGGCAGAGTCCCATACAGTTATCTGACAGACAGTGCTGCACAACTAGTTCATACTCTCAAATCACATTTAAATGAACCACAATACTGGAAATTTCTTTTTTGCAGGTGTTTGTCACCTTCATACTAGTTGCAGAAATCAGACTTTCAGGGGAAATGCTGCACGTAACCCACCTCTCTGGCAACATTACTCGTTTTCACCTCCTGGATAACTGTGCCATAAACGATGTAATCAACAACATCTCTTGGGACACTGGTCCGGTTCAGCAAGCCCCTAAAGGAGAAGATCAAAACAAACAGAATTTGCGCCATGTAAGCAGTAACCTTGTCACAGCCCTCAAGCATCCTCCTTCCACCAGCTTGGCCGGAGAACAAAGCAACAACCAAGCCGCATTTCTGCCCCTACTTCAGAAGAAATCTTGTGTGCACGTATACTTAATGAAGAGTGTAATTGACTACGGACTGCAAACAATCATGGCGATATCACCACTCTAAATGATTACACAATTTCATGAAAGCAACTACTCTACACCCCCCACCCGAAACAGTTATACCAACTGTTACTAATGGTTAGTAACTAACATATCTTCCCCAATTTGGAGTATTCTGACATCAGAATTAAAGGAAGAGGGCATTAAGAGATAAGAAAGCCAATCACCTTCTGTGTAGGAACATGTAAAACCTCCATAAAGACACACAGAAAACAAGTAGTGTGTTTTCACAATTCATTAGAAAACATATTGCGTAATTTGCCAGAACATCTTGACAAACACGCCACCACAGCAAATCCCATTGCAGGCAGCGATTTAAGGCCAGTGGGATTCAAATGTAGTTTCATGCGCTACAAAGCCCCAAATAAAAATGAAACTAAAGGCACCTCCATCAATAACTTCTCTTCCGCAGCACACTAAAACCCCCTCGATGTCCAGGACACAGCCCTTGCACATGGCTACCACACGGTCCGTCAACCAAATTAGCGTGCCTTGGCTCAACACGGCATTCAGATTCGGCGTGACTGCACCCAACATCATGATCTTTCCTTGGGTCTTGCAATCTCCTTTCCCCCCGCCACCCCAGCAAAGCCTTCTGTCTTTTCGACAGCACTGTGCCCTTCTTCTCCACAGAACAAACCCACTGCTAACGACCTACGGCTTTTGTCAAATCACTGCAGAATGGGAGGGACAGGCAAGATGACAGAATTAGCTCGTTATTCTTGTTGCCACTTAGTTTTCTCTGCATTGCCCAGCTTGTTTTTCCCATGAACTGTAAGTGCACCTCAACAGTAGCTACGATCTCTGTATTTAGAAACCTACAGTCAGAAATCAAATTCACTAGAATTTGTCAGGCAGGACAACAATGCAATCTCTGTGTAACAATACACTTTAACACAAGCCTGTTGTAAACCCTACTGCTTAAGCCGCCTACTAAGGCGGTGGCTGACCACAAAAAACTAAGCACCTGGATCGTATCGTTCTGAGACAAAGCTAGAGCCTTGGCTTCCAAATCTGTTGAAGCCACTGTACCAACACTGGGACCCCAGCAGTTCAACAACAGAGAGTTTTCTGGCCCTTTCTAGTATTCAATTTACTTACTGCAACGCTGCTCGTGCCAGGTCATGTGGCATAAGATCCGCGTACCTGGAATTTAAAGAGAGGCAGAAACTTAGGAGTGTCAGAAACCAATACAGATGTCATCTACTTCACCAGTGTAAGCAGACATCAGCAGCCCAGAGCTGGTGACATACCAGAAATGCTCCACTTCATTTATATTCAAATGTTTCATCCCCCAGGTTGGGAAGACCATCTGTGTATAGGCCAGCACGCAATTGCTGTACTCAAAACATGTAAAAGCAGCACTAACAGAATAAAGAAACCCCCTACCCATCCTAAGAGTTAGGTCCGGTCCTCATTCAGATGTGAATTCAGTGCTAGCAAGAAGAATCTACAGCAGATTCTCTGCGCCTGTCCTGCCAGGTTTGTGAAACTCTTTGCTTTATCTGCTGTAGATTCACCAACAGCTTCCTCTAGACATGCAGCATAAATCCTCATTCTTCTCAGAATTCATATATGCGGGCAATCTTCTCCAAACCACATTTTTTCACCGGGTAAGCTGGAATAACTGTAGCAGTCTAACTCATTGCTGTTTCAGCACTTACAGGCATTAGAGTAACTGCACTAAAATGAACAAGTAAGCCCACTTTCTTCACAGCAAAATTCGACCATTAACCAAGTCAGCGTGTATTTTCTTGTTATTTTATACTTACGAGGTGCCAGACTGCAAAAATGGAATACGGACGCCCTCCACCACAACGATATTCTTCACACCACTTTTGGCTAAGGTCTTCTTACTCTTAGGCTGGACTGCTAAGAGAGAAGTGACGTTAACAAGAATACCAGCAAGCTTAAAGCAAGACTCTTAAAACTAATAGAAAACTAGGGAAATTGTTCTCTTTTGGTGCCTAAGTCAAAAGCAGAGTAGGCAGGACACCCGAGCCGTAATCTTGTCTCTGGTTAATTACGTGATCTGTGAAAAATGATTTGACAACTCAGTATGTCCCCCATCAGCAGCGAGATTCATCTATAGCTCCGCTGAGGCAACAGCACAGAACTCCCAGTCTCCGTTACCGCTGACAAGAATGCTGCAGGAAGAGACAGCCCTAAAACTGCTGCACAGCTTAGAATACAAACGAGGCAGAGCGAATTCAAAGCCTGAGTAAGATCTCGTACAGTCTCTCACTTGGGGAGCAGCAAGGACTGCAAACAGCAACGCACCTTCCGCAGTAACTGCCTACGCATGTGCTCTTACTGCACAGTAAAGGTGAGATAATTCAAGGTAAATCAAAACACAGTTCAAGAAGTCAACTGACTTTCCCTCCCGTAGGAAAGCAGTAGCAAGAAGAGCGCATGTAGTTGCTGTGGGTAACTTGCTACTTCTCTGTGAGGTGTCTGAGCATCTCGGGTTCAAGACAAAGCATGGCATGATACGGTATCGTTCAACAGGCCTCCATCAGAGCTCTTCTGGAGCCATGATTGATTAACAAAGAGTTCATTGAGAGTTTCCTAAAACAATCAGGCCTGCACATCTTAACGAGCACAGATGGCAGCATGGGGCAGCTCCTTTTACAAGCAGGAAAAGGACAGAGACACGTAAAAGCAGATTAAGTCCAACTAAATACCGTGCTTGAGCAAGTGTGAGCACCAGTACAAAACTCTAGCACTGTTCTTGGGTTGTGTAAGGCTCTCTGCACAAAGCCAAGACGAGGGGGAGCTGCTGCCTAGGCCGGTTTCCAAAATGCAGGCAGCTCAAAGTCACTAGTCACCTCATCACTCCCCCCTCAATGAATCCCAGAACGCCGGATCACCTCGACCGCTCACGAAGGGCCACAGCTAAAAACCCACGTTAACTGCGCACGCTCAGCGGCTCCACCAAGACCCGAGCCTCTTGCTGGTCTCGCTGGACTTCAGAGCTAATTCCACGAGCTTCTCCTTGTCAGGGACAACCCCCTCCCCTCTGGGCCAGCGATCTGGTTATGCCCGGACAGCTTATAAACGCCGAGCTTAGCGTCCCCATTTAGGTTCTAGAAATAGCAATCTATCAGGTGACGATGGGATGTGAGCTCTGGGCTGGCCATAGCTGCTGGGAGCAAGGGGCAAGCAGAGGTTGAGAGGACTCTGCTGCGAACCGCGGTTTGGCTGTAGTTTTACTTGTTTGCAACTTCTGAGGGGCAACTCCAACTAAAGCTGTCTGCGCCGCGTTTCTGAGATTTATGTCGAATGAAACTCTGGGAAAGGGAGGCGGCTTCAAAAATAGTCTTTAATAGCACAGACCCGCTGAGATTCCTGGTGTTTTCACTTTACCTGCGGCTTGTAACTGTGAAGAGCAGCTGAGCGATCGAGCAACTGAAAAACAAGAAACGAAAAAATAGGTGCTGTCAAACCCAAAATGTTAAAACCATTCCTAGTTTCTGTAAGAACTGTTAAAAAAATAAGAATGTCATAGTAAGACAACTGCACCTGAACACCTGTGAGATTTTTTTTTTTTTAGTTTACTCTGCTCATAGAAACAACACAGTTCATATTACCTGTTAACATGAGATTCCTCCTACATCTGATGTGGAAAGGGTCAAATATGGCAGCAATGGAATTAGTTATTTTAACAAAAAAACCACTGTCATGTTTTTTTAAGATGACAACGGAACAGAGATTCAGATAGAAGCATCCATTCCAAACCCAACACTTAAACCAGAACTTTATGACCTTCCAATTCAAGCTTTTCACAAATGTAAAGATACTTACAGACCCTGGCAGCCCATGCTGAGGAAGTAGGGAGGTTTCTGATGGCATGGGTCAGCATGGAACTCATTTTGATATCTAGAGAGGTGGAGAAAGACTGATATTAGTCCACTCTGGTCTATTTGGAACAATTTCAAGGAAAGCGATCTGCCTGCTTCACACAGAGCCAAAAAGGTGAAGAAACAGAAGACGTTCCAATGGCAGCAGCACAGAGAATTACTTCCTATTGCACTTTTTGAACAACATCAAACACACGAGGAGTTGGGCTTCTGACTGGGGCCTGCAAATGTTCCTGTAAATACTCATCTCCCCAGTGACCCAGCACTGTACTAAGAGCAGCCAGCGCAGCTTTTGATTCCCCTCCCAGTAACCGTTCCACCGCTTCCCCACTGGAAAATTGTCCCAGCGCCCAGCCAATCTCACTGCCAGCATGACTCCTTGGCACAATTTCGTGTCGCTACCCCTCGTTTTAACTGTTGATGCAACCTCAGTAACTTCCGTTGCGTAGCCCCATGGGAAGCAGAACCAGATGGCACCCGCTACCCCAAAAACTTCCTCTGTAGCTGTCCCAAAGCTCATTCCAAAACAGGGCTTCCCTACAAACAAATCCTCACCCATGGTTTTTATTGCGCAGGGCAAAAAATGGTCCCCACAGCTGCAGCTCTTTGGCTACTTCACAGCAACATTCACCTTATCCTGTCGCGCTTTTAGCATTCAAGCTAACAGCACTGTCTCTCCCAAATACACACATTTTCCCTGGAAGCTTAGGGAAGCGCTGGCAGCGCCAAGCCCTGCCCACTCAGGTATTGCAGCTCTCTACAGCTTCTCAAAACCCGGCGTAAGCTGCCAGCCACCCCCTTCCACGTTTACGTCTCACGCCCTGCAGCTCCACACCTGCGACACGCCATGCAGCGTTCCTCCTTCCCCAGCCCGCTCTGGCTACTCTGGCATCCCACACACCAAACCTAGGCTCCTCAGGTCAGTAAAGGTCCAGAAAACAAACCTCCTCCCCGGCATCTTTCCCTGTATCGCCTCTCTGCAACAGTGCTCTTCCTCCATCTGCGCTGAGCTCCCTCCCCATACCCAACTGAAACTTTTCTCCAAATCTTCCCCGCTGTCCTGGTTTCAGCTGGGATAGTTAATTTTCTTCCTAGTAGCTGCCATAGTGCTGTGGTTTGGATTTAGTACGAGAACAATGCTGATAACACCCTGATGGTGTGGCTGTTGCTGAGCAGTGCTGACACCAGTTAAGGGCTTTTCAGCTTCCCATGCTCTGCCAGATGCACAAGAAGCTGGGAGGGGGCACAGCCAGAACAGTTGATCCCAACTGCCCCAAGGGCCATTCCATACCATACGGCGTCATGGGCAGTATAGAAACTGGGGGGGTTGGCCAGGGAGCAGCAATCGCTGCTCGGGGACGGGCTGGGCATCGGTCGGCAGATGGTGAGCAATTGCATTGTGCATCACTTGCTTTGGATATTATTATTATTTTCCCTTCCTCTTCCATCCTATTAAACTCTCTTCATCTCAATGCACAAATTTCACTTTTTTTTCCCCCCAATTCTCTCCCCCATCCCGCTGGGGAGGGGGAGAGTGAGCAAATGGCTGTGTGGTGTTTAGCTGCCTGCCAGATTAAACCACAACACCAGCCCATCTGACAAAACAGGTACCCAAAAGTACCCAAAATAGGTACCCAAACCAGACCCCGGCCTTGCACGCCGCACAGCCGCTCTCCTCACCACACACCCCCCGCAACGCCCACCCTCCCCATTGTCAGAATCCAGCCGCTCCCTTGGCACCCCAGCGAGGCACCCCTACCCGCACACAAACCGACCTGCAGGGCCTGCGGCAGATCACAACAGCCCCTGCTCCCCTTCCTCCCTCCACGCGCGACACCCCCGACCCTTACACGCCCCGTAGCCCCTCTCACACCCACCCACGCCCACCCCGTGGACCCACGGTACCCACAACCTACACCCCCGCTTCCCTCACCCCCCCCCCCCCCCAATACTCCACACCCGTTCCTCACCCCAAGCACAGCCCAGACCCGCTACACACCCACCGGGCCTCACACACGCCACGCACGGGCAACCCCCCCCCCCCCAGGGGCACACTCAGGGAGCCGGACACCCCCCACCAGACACCCCCCCGCCCCGAAATTAAGCAAAACACCCCCACACACACACGCACCCGCCCCTCACGCACGCAACTCACCACCACCCCCCTTCCTTCACCCTCCTCCACCCGGGACAGACCCCACCGCACCTCCGCCCGCACCCAGCGCCGCCCCGCACTGCCGCCGCCACCGCCCGCCCCTCAGCAAGGGCCCCTTCCCGCCCCGCCCACCGGGCTGCCCCGCCGCCCGCCTGAGCCGCGCCGCCACCCCACGCAGCGCCTGGCAGCGCCCTCCCGCTTTCTCCCCCGCTCCGCTCCCGCTCGGTGTGGATCAGAAACGTCCGTGACTTCGCGGTGAGGGGAAAAAAGAGCGGGAGGCGGGAGGTGGCGGCGGCGGAGCGGGCAGGCAGCGCCGCGGGCAGCCTCGAGCGGGGCGGGGTGGGGGGGACCCAAGGCCCCCCGGAGGCCTCTCCCTCATTCGACCTAGCGCGCAGCAAAGATGGCGGCCGCGGTGCGGGCTATCGGCAGCTTGGGTCGCTTCACGGCCGCCGCTAAGTACAGCCCGGCCCGCCGCCCGCCGCCCGTGGGTGAGCCCCAGCCTCCGGGAAGGCGGCTGCTGCCTCCCGCGCCGGGGGTGTGGAGATGTGAGGGCGGCGGGGGGAATGGGCGCGGTCTCTCGGGGTGGGGTGGGGTGGGGTGGGGAATCCTCTGGTAAGCGTGTCCCCGGCGGGAGGGTGGCACCGGGGGAAGAGGAGAGGGGATGGGGTGTCGCTGAGGGCGGCACTGCGGTGGGGCTGTGAGGGGCAGCGGGCGGTGTGGCCACGCGTGGGGGTGTTGCTGTGGGAGGGCAGGGTGTCACGGAGGGGGTGGCCGGGTGGGGTAGCCTCGTCTGGCAGCGTGGCGGCTGCGAGGAGCGGGGTGTTACCGGGGAAAGGTCCGTGAGGAACGGGGCGTCCCCGGTGTGCGTGTCCCCGGGGGAGCTGTGGGGTGGGGGCTGCCGCCGTGGGGGTGTGCCTGCGTGTCTCTGTGTCCTGTGCGAGGGTGTTGTCCCCACGGCCTGAGCAGGGGGGGAATCGCGCTGAATCCAGGGGGAATCCCCCTGAAGCGAGCAGGGGGATCCCCAGCATGTCCGTACTTCTCCTCCAAGGTTTTCCCAAAGCAGGGATCCCTGCCTCCGTGTCCTGGGGGCTTGTGGGGGTGTGGGGTGTGCTTGACCCCACGGGGGAGATGCTCCCACGCCAGTCCCCGAGGCAGGCTGGCCTGCTTGTGCCCAGCCATGGTCCCTGTGTCCTTGCACATGGGCACATTTTGGGAATCCACATATGGATCTAAGGGGGGGGGTCCCCTGTGACTCTGCGTGGGGTGGGGGGACTCTCCAGGCAGGATTGTCCTCGGCACCTCGGCTGATCCACGGGGACAGGGTGTCCTCGTGTCCTCACATGTGTGCGTGTCCCCAACGCCCGTGCGTGCATGCCTGGGGCGGGGGGGTGTCCCCATGTCCTTGGGTGTCTGGATCCTGGGGCTGTCCTCCCGGCACACAGGTGTGTCTGTGGGATGGGGGGTGTCCCCGGGTGGGTGGGGAGAATGCCCCCAGGCATGTTTGCGTCTCCAGGTGCCCACGATCTGTCTTTATTTTGGTATGCAAGTGTCTTCAGCTGTTGACTAATCCTCCCTTTGCAATCTGCTGACCCGGGCAGGGCCCTTGGCGTTGCTCCTGCCTGTTTGCAGTGCCTGCGGTGAGCTGGGTCGTGGTGCTTCCTTGCAGAGCTACCAAAGCGAGGAGTCACCAGGTGCCCCCAGGAAGGCCGAAGGGCAAGGCTCAGAGGCATTGGAAACCAGTTCTTATTTCTGCGCTTCGAAGGGCCGCAGGGTCTGGTATCAATGTCGAGCTGAAATCTAGCAGCGTTTCGTTTAAACCTAATACCTGTCTTACGTGCAGTTTTGGAGCAAGTTTGTGCGTGAGGCGGTTGCTCCAGGAGCAGGGCGCTGGGATCGATTACGAGCAGAAGTGTGGTAACTGCAGCGAGTGCTCAGGCTGTCGTCGGTTGGACTTCTTGTTATGACTGGCAATATTCTTCATCACAAACAGTCCTGGAGCTGCTGCAAGGAGGCTGTCATGCACCTTAATTAATAGCGTTGTTCTGCCCTAACAGAGCTTTGTTAAATTGGATGCAGATCTCGCCAGGGCAGGCCAGAAAGCATGCAGAAGGCAGCAAGCAGGCAGAAGACGGTGTGAGCTCGAGAGCTGGCCGTACCTGCTGAGCCACATGCCGTGTACTAGCAGGTTCCCGGCGGGGATAGGAAAGCTGGGTTTGTCAGAACTTTCCCAGCTCTGTGTCATCAGCTCGCAGGTACAGCCTGAAAGCGTGGGCGGTTGTCGTCCTGAGCTTCGGCTGGTTCGCTCAGCTGGTGCTTGGCTTGGTCCAGGACCATAAGAAGGCTTTTCTCCTGAACCATCCATGGATGCTGTTCCCAATTCAAGTGGCATGCCGCGTCCGGGTGAGTGGAAGGGCAGGAAGGGGGAGTGCTGGAGAGGGAAGTGGCTGAGGGAATAACAAAAAGTAGGAAGAAACCAGTCCTGGCTAGACTGTGTGAAAGGGATGTTCTCTGTTCTCTGCTGCATCCACATTCTCAGCAAAGTCCTGAGAGCAACTCTCTGAAGCGTTGTTGTCCCCATCTCTAGACGGCCTTTTAATCAGAGTGAGTGAAATAGTGAAAATGGAATCGATAGTCAAGGCTTTTAATTCTAGATTGAATGTTAGTGAAATGGTGGCAGCGTACATCTGGTCTGCTGCTGCTTCCTTCAGCGTTTTGAAGGAGGGTTTTTCTGGCTCCAATCTTGGCAAGTTACCATCGTACTGCTAAGTGAATCAACGCCTAAAGCAGATGTGCTGTGACTGTGACCAAGGAAATGTGCTTTTAGTTTTAGACATGTTTTCCACAAGTATTCTGGGCTCTAAAAGAAAATACTGTCAGGGCTAAGAAACCTCACTCAAATATTAAGCAGCTGTTACTTTGGTGACAGTTTCTTTCCCAAAAGAGTTGATGTTAAAAGGTAGTGAGATTTGTTCAGTCGTGCCCTTGATATTGCTGGGTTTTCCTACTTCATATCTTTTGTTTTCCTGGAACTGAAAGGCAAAGCAGAATTCAAGGTTTAAGGTTTTCACGGCAGCAGTCTGTTTGGGAACCAGTGTGAAAAAGGAAAACATGTTAGACCAGAGAAAGAGGAAAAAAGTTAATTAATCTATTCCCTTTTTATTTTTAATCGAGATTGTGGTTTGCATGCGGTGTAGTTTTTAATACATAGTCATCGCCTTGCTCTCGGTAAGCGTTGGGGAGTGATGTGGCTGCTCACCTTCCCGCATCCCAGCCTTAGCAGACGCCTGACTGAGGCTGTGGAAGGCAAACATTATCCCTTGCCTTGCAGCTGAGATTTGTTTGGTCTAATTCTCCTTCCTGCTGTGCCTAGCCACGTGCAGCGACGCAGGATTGAAGTGAATTAATTCAGTAAAGCAGTTCAGTCCTTGCTGCCTTTTTAAAGTAGTGGGGCTGCATGGCTTTTATCGAGTTAAAATGCTGCTGTTAGAAGTGCCTCGTGTTCTGCTGAGGAGCGTCTGTCAGCAGAGAAATTGTGGTCAGACCACACTCAGTTTTGTGGGAAATGAGCGTTGGCATTTAGTTTCAGGAGTACCTGACTTTAGTGCACAAAAAATTTAGGGAAATTAATGTTGGTTACAGCAGTCATAATCTGGGTATTGTCCTCATCCAAAAATACTTTAAAGCAGCTTTGGAGTGGAAACCGGTTCGCTCTTTGTTTATAAAATGGTGTTGTGGGCACATGATACGCACATGCTCGCACAAACCCATCTGCCGGGACAGACTGACACTGAATTTCCATCCCCACAGCGTCGCACCGCGTATCCTGGGCTCGGGGAATGGAGCGCAAAGGTCAGTCCCTGCTGCCAGCACCGGAGATGAGGTGGAAAGAGGGCCAAAGGGCAGCGGAGCTCCGGCCCTGAGCCCCTGTCACGGGGCTGCGGGGAGGGGGAAGCACCTCTTGGTGAGGCGCAGGCTGAGGTTTTGAGTTTGTTCTCCCTGTACTGGGTTTTCTGCCTTCTTTCTGCTGGGAATGGGAATGTTTCGTTCCTGAACATTTTACCAGCGTTGAGCAGTAAGCCTCCCCTAGCTCAGGGGCTGTGTTCCGGTCGATAGATGTGCATAGGGTGCTGTCCTGGTTTCGGCTGGGATAGAGTTAATTTTCTTCCTAGTAGCAGGCACAGTGCTGGGTTTTGGATTTAGGATGAGAAGAATGCTGATAACACACTGATGTTTAGTTGTTGCTCAGTAGTGCTTATGCCAGTCAAGGACTTTTCAGCTTCCCATGCTCTGCCAGATGCACAAGAAGCTGGGAGGGGGCACAGCCAGAAGAGTTGATCCCAACTGCCCCAAGGGCCATTCCATACCATACGGCGTCATGGGCAGTATAGAAACTGGGGGGGGTTGGCCGGGGGCAGCGATTGCTGCTCAGGAACTGGCTGGGCAGCAGTCGGCAGATGGTGAGCAATTGCATTGTGCATCACTTGCTTTGTATATCATTATTATATAGTTATTATTATCATTACTATTTTACTTTATTTCAACTATTAAACTGTTCTTATCTCACCCCAGGAGTGTTTCTCCCTCTCACTCCTCCGATTCTCTCCCCCATCCCATCGGGGCAGGGGCAGTGAGCGAGCGGCTGCGTGGTGCTGAGCTGCTGGCTGGGGCTGAACCATGGCAGGTGCTCGAGAAGTAGCGCTTTTACTAGATTTCAGACTTAAAGCAGCTTTGGCAGGGATTCAGCCTAGATCTGTGTTTAGAGGATCCTTTCGGTCAAGATCAAGGTCGCTTGAATAGAACTAAGATTCGTTGGTGTAAAAAGACCATCAAGCCAAATAGAATTTCTCAGCAGAAAAAGGAGATCTGGGATTTATGAGTCAGAAAAGTGGCATTTTGCTTGTGGACAGGACTTGTTCGTACCATGGTCTGAGTTTTCCGAGTGCTTTGAAACACGACAAGTTTGTCTAGGTGCTTCCACAGGTAATTAGTAGAGATGGGTCAAGTATTTTGTTGATAGATGGAAGCGAGAATAAATATTTTGTGTGCTCTTTTTGTGGCTCACCAGATGTATACCCTGTGAGGTAATACTTGAGGTGACACTATTCACTGGCACAAGAGTGTGTTTTTGCAGAAATATTCTAGAGCAGATACATTTGATTTGCAGAGACATTAACATGCAGGCTTGAAACTCTCCAAAGCACAGCAAGGTCTCTGGTTTAGCGTGTGAAGAAGTGTTGAACTGTGCATACTGAAGGCAAAACACCCCTGTGTGCCGCCTGCTTCATCTCTTGTCAGCTCTTTGGGCAGAAGGCTTTGATTTTTTTTTTTTTGCCTTCAGTTTGGCTGGTGTTGGAAGCTGTGGTGTGGAATCTGTGCTGTGAAGGTCACTTCAACAGCGTGGAGTCTGCTGAACTCTGGTGGTGGCACAGGTCAAGCCGTAAGAGAAGGAAGCGGCTCATACTCAGGATTCTCCGAAATGCTGTACTCAGCAGATGAGGGGAGATGGGAGGATGCATTAATAAAGGAGAGTTAAGCTGAGACTACTGAGAATTCCTTTAACATCTGCAACGTCTTTTCTTTAGGTTATGCTTGCCGTAACATTTCCACCTCCACTGCTCTTCAGAGTAAGTGTAAAGCTTTTCTATGTGAGTTCATTTTCTTTCTTAAAATCCACTGAGCATAAGCTGATAACATGTTTCTGTTTGTTTCCAGCTAGAACCCACGTTAGCTATGATATCAAAGGAGATGTCGCTGTTGTACGCTTTAACACACCAAATTCAAAGGTACTGTTTTAGCTGGCTGCGGTTAATAAGCGTAGCAGTGGAAATGGCAGGAATAGCAGTTGTACGGAGAAGGTATTGAAAAGTCTTCATAGAATCACAGAATCGTTTAGGTTGGAAAAGACCTTGAAGATCACCCAGTGCAACCATTAACCTCACACTGCCAAGCCCACCACTAAACCAATTCAGGGCAGAGGAAGAATTAATTTCATGTTTCCTAGCTTGGTGGCTGCATTAGTTTTTTAATGAAAGTAAAAACTGGGAATCACTAAGGTTGGAAGGGCCCTCTAAGATCATCAGTCCAACATCAAGCCAACACCCCCATGCCCACTAAACCATGTCCCCAAGTGCCACCTCTGCCCATTTTTGAACCTCTCCAGGGCTGGGGACTCCCCAACCTCTCTGGGCAGCCTGTTCCAATGCTTGACCACTCTTTCCATGAAGAAATTTTTTTCCTAATATCCAATTTAAACCTCCCCGGCACAGTATTTAAGACTAAGAACTTTCCTAACCTGCAGCCTTTCAAAATTGTGAGCAAAGTAGAAATAGGAGAACGAGCATTTGGGCGTTTAATGAGACATCTGAAAATGCTTCATGGAAATATTTTGTATGTGCTAAGCTAACTTGTCTCTCTTACTGGCGCAAGATACTGCTAAGTCTTATTAAGTTCTTGGATTCAAGGTGGTTAAGGAGAGTGTTGGTAATATAGGAAAAAAAACAGCTTAGAAGCTCATAAAATCTGTGTTTGAGGTCACAAACCCGCTGTCGGTGAGGTTAAGGAGGAACTTGTTAATAACAGATATAACTTGATGACCTGCTGCAGGGTTTCATCTTGGGGGTTTCTTTCTTGCTGTATTATGACACGAGTTGAACTAATTTTTATAGCAAATCGGAGCTCAGTTTGAGCGCCTCAGAAGCGATATAATTGTGCCAAGCAATGGGCTGGCTGTTGGGCGAATTCCTGGATGGTCTAGTCCTTTTCTTTTCAGAAGGCAAATCTTGAAGGGCTGTAGAGCTGCTGCTCCTGCTGGCTTGGAAAATCTATTTAGACCTACTGTTTGCTTTGGCTTTTCGTTATCAGTCTGTCTTCTGTGCCAGTTTTCTAATGACATGACGATCGAGTCCAATACTTAATCAGAAGTTAAACTTCGCTGTCTGCTGGGCTCCCTGTTTACAATGCGTTATTTGCTGCCTTCAGGTGAACACTCTATCCAGACAACTGAACTCAGAGTTTACCGATGTAATGAACGAGATCTGGGCCAATGAAGCTGTCAAAAGTGCCGTCCTCATCTCTTCAAAGCCAGGCTCTTTCATTGCTGGAGCGGATATCGAGTAAGTATGTGGGCCTTAGAAGTTACGCTGATGGAGCTTTCTCTGAAGTCCAGCATCCAGGGCCAGTGGTCTGGTGCGCTGTAAAGTCCGAGCAGTTTGTCACTGACATCTCCCCAGGGGTGAGGCAGAGGCTGGGAATGAAATCCGTGTGCACAGGATGCCTGACTTGCTCAAATGAAGTTAGGACCTTGATAAAGAGGAATATGGCTAGTCATTAAACCCCCTTTGGCCGCAACACTTGGTCACTCCTTCCTGCGTGCTGGGGTGCAGCCAAGGAAACCCTTCCTGGCTCTGGGGCTGAGCGATGTCCTTTGCTCTGGGACACAACGAGAGCAGATCATTTACATGCAGGACTTCGTTTAAAGCTGGGTTGGAGTGCCTGGCCGTGTGCCAGTGTGGCCCCTTGATTAGGCGGGGTTTGGCGCTCTGCCGCCGTGGAGCATCGGAGCAGCCTCCCAGGCGATTCAGCGTGGGTAACTTTCGCGGGGGGGGACGGGGGGGGGGACGGGGACGGGGACGACACGACCCATGTGGGTGCTCTCGCTGGGTCCTGGAGCGCCATCGCCTCCTAGGCCTGACATCGGGCAGGAGAGACGAGTTGTTTGAAGACATTAAAAGCCAGAAAGCTCTGAAGAAAGACGCTGAATCACAACTAGGCCCTTCAGAACCTTACGACCTTTTTGGCTGGCTTTATTCAGGGGCAGAGACTTGATATGTGTTGTGGTGGGAAGGAGGCGGGTAGCTGGTGAGCAGAGAAAAGGACAAGGCTGTGCTTAAGAGATGTCTGCCGGTCTCAACGCTACGAGCCTCCTGAATTGCACCTGCCTGGCAAACGCTGCTGGCCTCCGTGAGAATAATTGGTGGAGGGAGTCTCTAATTGGCGGAGTGCAACACCAGAGCACTGGCCATCTGCTCCTCTAAAAAGTGATCCTGGGCTCTCCCCTCCGCCCTTCCTGGCAAGTGCTTTGAGGCTTCCTGTGACCCTTCCTCCTCTCCCCCAAAGGCTTTCAAAGCTCTGACACAAGGAAACTCATTCACTGCCTGCAGGCGCAGCCCAGTGTCAGCATGCAGTGACTTAACCCGCTGAATTTAGTAGTCTTCCTGTGTTGTCTGTTAATCTCAGACTGGGGAACTAAATAGCTCTTGCCTGTCAGTCACTGGAGCTTTGTGGGAAAAGGGGAACAAACTCCTTGAAGCACTCTCATTTTACTGCGGTTTTCTCGGTGCTTTTCCAATTCTGATCAGCCTTTCTGCCTCCCTGCAGCATGATTGAAGCCTGCAAGACTGCTCAGGAAGTGACTCAGCTCTCTCAGGAAGGACAGAAGATGCTAGAAAAAATTGAGCAGTCTCCAAAGCCCATAGTTGCTGCTATCAGTGGCTCCTGCTTGGGTGGAGGACTGGAGGTATTGAACAATTCGGGGTCTGACAAGCAGCAGCGAGAGTTGGTAGCGCTGGGTCTCTAAACTGTCCAAACGATGCCTGCAGGACTACTTAGTGTGAGAGGGATTTGAGACCTGCCGTGGGTTCATTATCCATTCAAATGAGTTTGTGGCAAGTTAATGGCTTGGTTGTGCTTCAGGGCTCTGCCATGCTAATTTTTCTGCTTCTCTTGAAAGACAGCTAATGAAATATGAATCTGTGTGAGCCAGGCTAATATTTAGATGAGAGCATCCCGGGGAAAACCGGCTGTTTCCGGCAGGCATTGGATCTGGATAAACGCCGCTGGCATAGTCCAGGCTGGAAATTGCTGCTTTTCAGATGAAATGGGTCTCGTATCCCGGCAACTTCTGTTCTTTTAAAGGTTGTTGCGAGAGGGGCAAGCGTGGGGAACCCAGCCAGGCTCCACCCTGGCCCGCAGCACCGTCGCTTGCTGCTTCAGCTGGGTGCACTATTTGCTTCATAATCTCCATTTAGGATTTTGTAAACTGAAGGACTCTGTGGTAATTCCTGGAGCAAAGTTGTTACTAAAACAGAACAACCTTGTGGGAATGGAGCCTCTGCAGCTGCGTGCTGGTTTCTCAAGCAGTCGCAGCTTTTTACAAGCACTGTGGTGACAGTTCTGGACTTAGTGATACAGTGATAAACCAAGTATCGTGGCTGGTCTGTAAACGGGACCATGCTCTCAGTGTAGTGAATGAATTTAGCCCTTGGTGGTCTAGATGAGATTTAAAAATAGCTTGGCTCGGTTTGGTAGTTTTATGTTCATGTCGTAGCTGCTTGCCCTGCGTGCGCTTCTCTTGCTGGAGGAAGCCATCAGTTGGGCACTGAGGGAATTTGGGCAGTTGAATTGGGGTAGGGTCAAGAAGAAAGCTGGGGCAACATGTAGAAGAGACCTTTGTTATGGATGCCCAATTCTTCTGTGGTCTTGCACAGGGAAACTAGTTTTCTCTTCTTTTTTTAAGGTTGCCATCGCCTGTCACTACAGAATAGCAACAAAAGATAAGAAAACAATCTTGGGAACACCTGAAGTGTTACTGGGTCTCCTGCCAGGGGCAGGGGGTACTCAGAGGCTGCCAAAGATGGTAAGTAAGAGGAAAAACTTTTACTCCATAGCCCCTTCTGCTGCATGGCACGCTCCCATTCTGAAACCCCCTTTTTTGCCCTTCCAGGTGGGACTTCCTGCTGCCTTTGATATGATGCTGACTGGAAGGAACATCCGTGCTGACAGAGCAAAGAAGATGGGTCTGGTTGACCAGCTGGTGGACCCGCTAGGTCAGACATGATGCCTCTCAGTTGCTTGATCTGCTGCCTGTCAGTTAACCTGTCCACCTTGCTGAAATGGGTGGAGAAGCCATTGATGCAGTCAGTGGTCTAATGGGGGCAAAGCAGATGGACTGCAGAGTTCTTAATCATGCTCTGCAGTGCAATCTCCATTCCCACCTTCAAGGCCTGTGCACGGGCACCTTGAAACGTCAGGCTCCTGCTAAAGCTAAGTGAACAGGGACAGGTTAGCATAGAGGGCAGGCCTGCTGGCTCTCTTGCATAAGCTAATTATACAGATAAGAACCTGCATTCCTCATTTATCGTGTCAGAGGGACAGACTGCAATCCATAATGAAAGGAGAATAGATGACCGGTGCCTACGTTTACACAGCCTGCAGATGTTAATCTCTGTGACAAGATCTTGAGAAGAAGTCAACCCCCACAGCTTAGGTGCTCTGAATTGCCAACCAATTTTAAGTTGGTTAAGATGCAGAAATTCCTTGCAAACTGCAGACCAAATTGCAGTTCCAAGTGCTGAGTGAGCTAGTGAATTAATTTCTTGCTTCTGCTGTTCCTTCACTAGGGGACCTTTCTTGGAAGGTGACTAAATGGAGGGGCAAACCCTCCACAGCCTCCTCTGAAAGGTGTGAGGAGCTGCAGCCAGGAGTTAGAATGGAAACCGCTGTGCCAGCTGGTACTGCCACACAGCTGCAGTGTGCTGAGCTTGGCTTCCCCAGGCAGAGCCTGGCCAGAGTATCCTGGTGGCCCTTAGCTCCTGAATTTGAAGAAAAGAAAATAAACGAAAAGGTGCTGCTGCCTACCCTGAGAAATGCAAGGGAAGCCCCTGTGTCTGTTCTGTCTCCCATGCCAGTGTTCAGCTGGATGAGATGTCCTTAGCTGTATTTTCTCTTGTAAAACGGATCGATGGTAGCCAGGCTTGAGTTAAAATTGCCTGAATAAACTTTACCACTATACTTGCTTAAATGTCCGTTGGCTTGTAAGACCCAGCAAATGTAGCTTTTTATACCAGTGATTACACTGGCTTGTTTAAAGGAAACCTGAAGTTTCTGAAGAGCTGCTTGAAATCCTATCTCAGACCAGATAAGCACGTAAGAGGAACACATAAACCAAATTATATGCAAGCATTAGAGGCGTTCCTTGTTCATTCAAATAGCAGCCACTGCCAGAAGGCTTTCTGCTGAGTATTCTCATGTTCATTCTCAACGTCTGGGCAAAAGCAGCTTTAACTGGAGTGATGCTTTAACTGATTATAGAAAGCTTTGAAGGAGAGAGACAGCGTTAATCAGGAGGCAATTCCATGGGGTGCAATCAGGTCTCCTTCAGTAGGGAGCTCTACAGCATTCTCCTGATCTATTTATTACTGCGCCCAGATCTAATTTTGGCATGTGCCTTTTATGTAAGAAAGCAGATGCGAGTCGACAGGTTGGAGCCTCTGGGTTAGGACGCTACAAAATGTTGAGAGGTAACCACAAGTACAGTAAACCCACACGTGGGTTTGACCACCTTGCCTGAATAGTTCTTACAGCTCAGACTTACAAACAAACAGCTCTTTTCTTCAGCCATAGTATCGAAGTCCAGCGCCTGTTGGTGTTGAACACCCAAGCTAATGGAAAGGGGAAGTCAGGCGTTCGCATCTTGTAGCACATCAGGTCGCTATAGCTGAAGGTCTCGGGCATGAAGTGGTGGGAAAAGAATTTGGGAGCTGGTAAGGTTTGAGCTCTGAAATCCCAAATGCTTTCAAATCTCCAGTAAATTCTCTAAAATCCACTGGGCATTGCTGAAATGCAGATTATGCAGCAGCTCTGGGTTAAGTTTTCTGAGCTGCCTGTAAAATGAAATACATTGTTTTGTTTGGACTGTTTTCCTCTAGAATGGCTCTGACACACTGCCAGGGTATGAGTGAGACTTCTTAGCAGTGAGCTTGCACGGTCTGGTCAAAACGTATGTGCTCCTTTATTTGCTTCTTGCTGAGAGACCCTCTGGCAGGCATTTGGGGTCTGCTGAGTATACGCTCTCAAGTTTTTATGAAAGAGAGGTGAAACCTTAAAGTTGAAGACCTCAGCTTTTGGTGGAGGGTGAGAGCAGTGGGAGGTGAAAGATGAAGGGGTTTCTGTTTTGGTTTTGTTGTTTAACTGTCTCCTGTGTCAGGGAGTAGTTGTCTGCTGTGGTCTTTTCATAGGTCTGAAGGCTCTGTGTGGCATCTGGGTGTGGCTGGAGCAGCTTATGGTGAAGGTTAATGGGGTTGCCCAGCTGTAAGGATACAGAGTTGTAACCTCGTCAGGTTTGTTCTGGCAGTTCAGAGGCAGCCCAAGGCTGCACATTTAGCTGGTGGCCCTGTGCAGAATCACTGGGCATTGCTCTTTCATTAATGACTCGTATTTGCCTCCAGCAACTTTACACAACTGCCTTTTCAGCCCTGTACTCTATCCTCCTGTACTGATGATACAAACCCCGTGCTTGCAAATTTTGCAACCTGCCCTCAGAGATTGCTAAGACTCATTTCATGGCGCCTTGCTTCATTGTTTGTGGGACAGCTTTTAAGTTAGCACAGGGCCACAAGATGGATGGCACAGCACCTGGAGCCTGGCTAGGTGTTGCTGTGTGTGGCATTAGCTAAAGCAAGTGAGAGATTTTGGCTAATTGGTTTAGTGGTGGACTTGGTTATGTTAGGTTAGTGGTTGGACTGGATGATCTCAAAGGTCCTTTCCAACCTAAACGATTCTATGATTTCCTGTACCTGAGGTCAAAGGTTGAGGTTTCATTGGACATCAGCTCCGGTACAGGTAATTTTCAGGGACACGGTGCTTCATAACTGCTGTCTGTACATTTAATAGCAACAGCGGTGGTACAACTTAGTTGTGCAGACTAACTGTACCCCATAAGAAAGGAGAGGTGCGACAAGAGGGAGGGGAGGCAGAACACTTAAGTTCTGTTGAGATACAGGGGTGCCTGGAATTACACAAAGTAAAAGGCTGAGGATTAAAGGGCACAATTTGCAACGAGATGGTCAGGCACTGAAACAGGGGTCCAGAGAGGTGATCAGACCTCCGTCCTTGGAGGAGTTCAGAGACTGGCAGAACATGGCCCTGAGCAACCAGATCTAATTCCAGAGTTGGATTTAGCTTTGAACTTGGCCTGGCTTTGAGCAGTGGGTCAGGCCAGATGGCCTCCCGTGTCCCCTTCCAACCAAAGCTTTCCGTGTCTCTGTGAAAGCAGTGTTGATGTTTAAGTGGCATGCTGCTGTCTGCTCCCGTTGGGAGTTGGCATTTTGGCATTTCTGTATAATGCCGTGGATACTAAATGCCTTGGGGCCTTCATACAGTTACCTGTTGAGCCTTTCCATCATTGTTCATAATCAAGAAAAGTCAAACAGGCAGGGGGAATAGAGTGGTAGCAATTCAAAGGAACGTCGTGTTGCTGTCTCATCCTTGCTTTTCGGCATCACCGTCCATGAGTGATTAATTTCTGCTGCATTTCCTCAAGACTTTTCTTTTGTTCACAGGCCCAGGTGTGAAGGCTCCAGAAGCGCGGACGATTGAGTACTTGGAGGAGGTAGCAATTGGCTTTGCCAGAGGACTAGCCAACAGGACCGTGTCTACCAAAAGATCGAAAGGGCTAATGCAGAGTAAGTCTGTGGGCATCACGGCCCAATCCCAAGGGACTGTAGCAAGTATAATCCAGCTTTGCTTCTTAGGGATATGTTCATGGTCCTACTTAATTCCTTTTTCCAAACAGAGTTATTTCATGTTGTAATTGTCTCTTGAGCCAGGTGGGTTGGTAGAGAAAACATTGCTCTGCAGCTCTGATCTTCAAGGGGCGTTGCCAGAGCTGTGCATGGTGGCTCCTGAAGTGCACTACAAGGGAGCCAGGCCTCAGGGAGCGAGCAGCAGCTACCTCCAGAGGACTGCCCATCTTCAAAGTTTTAGTAGCTAAGTTTGCACCAAGGTTGTGTAATCAGGTGGGAAGAGGCACACGGGTCTGCTCTGTACTAATCCTCTTCAGCAGCACCCTTACGCAGTTAGCAGAGCCCAGAAACAGTGACATCTCTGTGTGAGCTCTACTCCATAGAGCTCAGTCTGTCACCATTTGTATTAGGAGGATGCTTTAGTCCTAAATGAGATTTGTCTGTGGAATGAGCCATAGCAACCCTTCTGAGCAGACCATGCTACCTGTGGCTGAGTTTCAGGTGCGTGTTTCTATTGCAGATATGCAACACATCTATAGTCTGTAACTTTCAGGTTAATCATTTAAAGGCTGATTGAGCATATAGCGCTGCGCTGAGACATGTTTTGTCCCGTCTTGCAGAGATAACAGACTATGCTATGGCTCTTCCGTTTGTGAGGCGGCAAGTCTACAAGACAGTGGAGAGCAAAGTTCAGAAGCAAACCAAAGGCCTCTACCCTGCTCCACTAAAGATCATTGAGGTAACTCCTGCTGTGAGGCCCAAGAAACTACAGTGAAGGTGGACCTGTGGGATAACATGGCAGCAGACAGAGGGAGGGTGGCTCCTTCCTCTGAGTTAAGCCATGCATCCTGATCTTCACAGAAGATCAGTCTTGATGAGTGCTGGCTGTGTGGTGTATTGAGCAAGCATGGTAAAATTCAGAATAGCTTCACTAATTTATGTCGTACTGGTACCAGTAAGAGGAAGATCAAGAATCCCAGTCGAGGAAAGGCTTAGCTGGAGTTCTTTGTCCGTGAAACCTTCAGCTGCAGTTTTTCCAGGTTTCCTATACAGTTGCTAAAGAGTTGGGTCAACCTGTTTGAAGCCAGGAAAATATAAATTGCTGTTTTCATAGCACTAACCACACAAAACTTTAAAAGTTAGTCCCCTGAGTTAGACAGGCATTGTATTACTTACAGGCACCGTCCATGGTTGAATCCTTATTTTAAAATGACCTTTCACTATTTAAGTTGTTGCCAAGACTTCTCTAAAATTTATGAATGCCCCCCTCTGAGAGCAATGACATTACGGCAGCACAGTCCTACTGAAAGCAATTCCTGAAACCACAAGGTATGTGTAAAAAATTAACCTGATAGAAAATTCCTTGCCGTCGTAGCTATTCTGTGCTAGAAGGACAAGGTGATTCATAGCTCCACTTTGAAGAGCATGGGCAGGGCCCAGAGAGCCTGAAGTGTGCCTTGAATATTGGGGAGGGGTCACTTGTGAAAACAGGAGGTGCAGCTCAACCAGTAATCCCATTAAAGCATAGCTGTGGGCAGCCATGACTTAACAGCAGTGTATCTTTATTCTTCTTCTTTGAGTAGGTTGTAAGGACTGGTCTTGATCAGGGGCGTGATGCTGGATACCTCACGGAATCCCAGGTAAGATTAGATCCCTGGTACTAATTGGCAAGTTGTGTAGTTGGGGGGGATTTGTGTTTAACCACGCGCAAAGGATGATATTCGTCACAGGCTGCGCAAGCTGGTGTCTTGCTCCCTGCCCCTTCTTCTGGCAGTGGGGCTGTGCAAAGGGCCTGTCTTGAACAACAGAACTGTTTGTCCAGGTTCTTCATCTGTGAAAACAGGTTGTGCCTCTTCTCGTTCCTGCCTGTGTTATCTTTTTGAGTGGGGAATAACCAGATGGAGTTCACTGATCCAGGTTTCATGCAGCAGGACTTTGATTTCGCTGCATGTTTGAGCACTGTTTGTTTTTTCTGATTGTCACGTGGGACAGGTAACCTAGAGGTGTGGCTGTAGCGCACTCAGTCTCATCAGTGTTTCCAGGCAATTTGGTGCAAACAAGTAATTTCTTCCAAGAATTAACTTTCATTTTCACCAGTGTTCTATTTACTCTGTCACCTTTTTTCACCATCATCTTTGTTCAGCGTGTTGATTCTCCGTTACTCTTGTCTCGCTGTTTGTCCTGTTTTCTAGTCCAGATACTTTGTGCTGGTCCTTTTTCACCCATGGATAACTTCAGGTACTTTTGAAAATTAGGTGTGTTTTTTCAGTAGTGGTTTCTGACCCAGAACAGGTCTTCTCTCTCCTTATTCCTTGGTCAAACTTACCTATTTAGTACCCACTCCAGTCAGTGTACTGGCCATTCAGGAGGGACCTCAGCAGGCTGGAGAACTGGGCAGACAGGAACCTCGTGAAGTTCAGCAAAGGGAAATGCCAAGTGCCGCCCCTGGGGAGGAATAACCCCATGCACTAGTACAGGTGGAGGGGTGCAAGGATAGTTAAAGGCCTGGAGCATCTGGCACATGAGGAGAGGCTGAGGGAGCTGGGACTGTTCAGCCTGGAGAAGAGAAGGCTCGGCAGATCTTACTGGTGTGTATAAATACCTGGTAGGAAGCAGTAAAGAAGGTGTAGCTACGCTCTTCTCAATTGGTATCCAGTGGCAGAATAAGAGGTAGTTGGCACAAACTGAAACAGGAAATTCCACTTAAATATGCAAACCAACTTTTTTTTAGTGTAAAGGTGATTGAATGCTGGAACAGGTTGCCCAGAGAGGCTGTGGAGTCTCCTTCCATGGTGATACTCAAAACCCAACCATGAGCAGTCCAAAGCAGCCTGCTCTAGTTGACTGTGCTTTGGGCGATGGGGTGGGACAAGGCAATTTCCACAGGTCTCTTCCAACCTCAGCTATGGAGTGGTTCTGTGACTCTGTGAAATGAGCCTCTATTTCGCTCTTCCTTTCCCTTCAGTTCTTTAGTTCCCGGGCATATCAGTTGAGTTTAGCATCAATAACAACTGTTAAAGGAAGTCAAGCCTTTTGCACTTTAAAGCCCAGAAGACTTCACCTCTTGTTCTGCTTGCTGCTTTTCTCCTTCGCAGGTCCAGCCTGTGGTGAGGCTGAGCAGGTATTAGAATCATAGCAGAGGTATCCTGTTGCAGAGGTGTAGGTACACACACACGTATGTTCACAAACACGGCGTACGCGCACGGCTGGCTGCACAGACAGCGCAATGCCTTTACTGGTGCCACCCCCATGAGCACAAACCGCTTGCAGGCATGGCCAACGTGGATGATTCATAGAATCATAGAATCACAAAATGCTTTGGGTGGGAAGGGACCTGTAGACCCCACCCAGCCCAACCCCTGCAGTGAGCAGGGACAGCTTCAACCAGAGCAGGGTGCTCAGAGCCCCGTCCAACCTGGCCTGGGATGTTGCCAGGGATGGGGCATCTCCCACCTCTCTGGGCAACCTGTGCCACTGCCTCACCACCCTCGGTGTAAACAATTTCTTCCTTATATCCACTCAAAATCTATTCTTCTTTAGTTTAAAACCATTACTCCTTGTCCTGTCACAACAGGCCTTGCTAAAAAGATTGTCCCCATCCTTCCTATAGGCCCCCTTCAAGCACTGAAAGGCCACAGGAAAGTCTCCCCACAGCCTTCTCTTCTCCAGGTTGGCTGATCAGAATTGAAGTTTACGTGCAGCAATAAGCGCACGTGTGCACACACACCCCTTTACTAGCTGCCTGTAGATGTTTCATCTGTCAGCTGGCCACAGGGCCCAGTCTGACCAGCTGCTGGCACATGGATCTTGTGTCCTAAATGCCATCCAGTCCTGCTTGACATTTGCTAGTGACACACTCGGGGAAAGTATGTGTAGAGTTTAATATGGAGGTAGGACAGACTGTGATGGGCAGGTCCAGGGCTTGAGCAGGCAAGCGTACTCACCAGCGGCTTGCTTATGCATGACCATTTTATTCCACACACATACAGAGCCTTTGTTTTCCCATGCTTGTTCATCCTCAGCTGTCTTGATCCCTCCCTTTCTCTGCTCTTCTGTCTGCCCTAATAAACAACCTGCCCCTAATTAGTTTTTCCTCGTCGGTCCCAGTTTTGCTATGTCTGTACTCAAATTTGGTATTTCTAATACTGATGAGGTAATCCTGGCTGCCCACAGTGTCACTGGTGAGGTTACCTGGGCACTGCTGGCTCTGCCAGACCTGACTCCCCTGAAGACCCACAACGCTCCCATCTGGTTATCTCTGCATTTGGCTCATCTCTCCCTTACCCACCCGTGAAATCCATCCGTCCCTCGCAGTACTACCTGTAACTCTCACCAGCTTCTCACGCTGCTGTCTGTCACATCCCGCAGTCTTTCCTGCTGTGCTTAGTAGCTCCTTTAGTTGTCTTCTGGTGACAAGGTCCTGGTCTGAGATGTAGCTGTCTGCCTCCTACCTTAACAGCGACCTCCTGGGTATACCCCATCTGTTCTGGTTATGCATTCCACCCACGTTTGGTCTGGTGCTGAATAAAAGGCTTGGGATACTCTGTTCCTTACAGAAAAGAATGAATGTTTTTTCCTGAGAATAGCAGCAGGATGGAGATCTTCCCAGAACCCTCTAAAGAATAATAAGTGTCAGTGTCGCGTCTTTTTTTTTTAATGCCACCCTCTTTCCCCTAGGATAGGAGACTTGCAGATTCTCTTCCAGGCTTTGTGTTTCTGATATTTTAGCAAACCTCTAACTCACAGCACAGTGGTGAAGGAAGATAGAGCCTGCTCTAAACTACGTTGCATTGGCAGCTTTCCTTAGCTGACTTGGCTCAGACAACTTCAATTTTCTGTTGCCTTACACTGTCTTTTGTCTTACTGACTACTTTCCTGTTTTGTGCTGAGTGCTGGGAGGTTATGCAGGCCTTTGATTTTGTTGCCTGTCCGCGATCCTCCGAAAATGGTATCAGGCTACTCTTCTCAGTGAGAACTGGCATGTTCAAAGATTTTTCTCAAAGTCTGAGGGCCGGGCCCTTTCACCTGGAAGCCACTGGGGCAGTGGCCGCAGCTAATGAAGGATGCACGTTGGGGAGAAAGGCTCCCGTGCCGGTGAAATACAGTCCTGCCGCTGGGGAAGCAGAAGCAGCTCCTGCATTGATCTCGTAGGACCCCGTAGCTGCTGGCTGGCCAAGGCAGCGGGGTTGCTTCTGGCTTAACCATCGTACCAGTGAACTGCCAGGGGATGCTCCTCCCAAAGCGGTGCTGGGAGGGTGGAAATGAGCTGTGAATGATTCAGCAGATAGGAAGGAGATGGACATGGAGATACTGTGGCTGCTCTTGTTCCCTGGCAGAACCCTTGCCCCTCCAAACAGGAGTGTTAGAGGTACACGCTCTTTCAGATGCTTTAAATTAGAGTGTTTATGGGAAAGGACGTTGAACAAGCAGTTTTCTACTGCTTCCTGGCAGCCCATGTGGGAGGCAGTGGTGCAAAGTGGGCTGTGCTTAGCACCAGAGGTGCCTCTCTGCAGAGGATACATATGCCCTCTCCGTTCTTCCTTTTCTAACCCGGTTACTAGTCGGTGCAGTTGCACGGGTGGCTGTGCTCTCCCCTTGCCGTGTTTTTGATGTGTGCGTGCTGGAAGCGAGACAGCTGTTAAACACCAAACTCTCTGCTTCCCACTTCCCTTTCTTCCAGAGCTTTGGCCAACTTGCAGTGACTAAGGAGTCCAAGGCGCTGATTGGACTTTACCACGGGCAGGTGCGCTGCAAGAAGAACAAGTTTGGAACACCTCAGCGAGAGGTCAAGTAAGTGCAAGGGTGGGATGCCTGAAGGAGCGGTTGGAGGACCTCTGCTAAAAGGCTCTTGGGACCGAGTGGCCTAGAGTCCTGAAAAGCAGCGCAGCAGAGAGATTTCCAGCCTCCAGAAGCTAATCCTCTGCAGTTTGGAGGTCTGTGAAATCTTCTTGCGTGACCTCACTAAAAATAGTGCTTGGGTGGACAGGATCTATGCAAGTCTGATGGTAACAGTTCAGCTGTTTCTAACTCTGAATGTGTTCCCCCGTCCCTTTCTGTGCAGGACCCTGGCGGTGCTGGGAGCAGGGCTCATGGGAGCTGGGATCGCACAGGTTTCGGTGGATAAGGGACTGAAGACCATTCTGAAGGACACGGCACAGCAAGGCTTGGACAGAGGACAGCAGCAGGTCTTCAAGGGGTATGTGAGTTAAAAGGAATCTGCTCAGGATGGGCTGGGGGCTTCCTTTAGTCAAAATACTCCTCTGCTTTCAGGCAGTCAGGAACTCCTGACACCTCTGTACCTCTGGAGTCTTCTACCATCAGATGTCACAGAAACGCTTTCTTTTAAGGTTGCCCTATGCAGTGTGCTGGGATATTGCTACAAAATAGGCCCAATGTATTCAGCCTTAGCTCCTTAGGTAGGTAGACAACCTAACAGATGATTGCTTTAGCTTTTAGATTTAGCAGTAGATTGTAGAGCTAAGGGGGGAGGGAGTAATCCTGGCTGCCTAGAGGCCCATGTCAGGGGAGGCATTGGGTCATACTTCTGAAAAGCTGGATTTCTTTCCCCTGTCCTCCAGGCTCAGCAGTAATAGTGCTCAGCTGTGCATTGTCAGGAATGTCAGTGCTTGACCTTCAGACTAATGCACCAGCTGAGTTGTGTGAGTGTGGCTCTCCTTTTTCCAGATGGAAGGAGGGGCCAGTAGGCAGAGTGACAGTCCTGCCGGATTGGAGATGGTGTTCTGGGTCCCAGCTCCAGGAGGGAGGGATGCCCTTGGTGTTGTGGTGCACCTCTAGCTGTCTGGGCTGGCCTGCCCAGGAGCTGTGACAGAGCTGTCCTTCCCTAGGCTGAACAGCAAGGTGAAGAAGAAGAGTCTGACATCGTTTGAGAGGGACTCTATTCTCAGCAACCTGACAAGCCAGCTGGACTACAAGGGCTTTGAGAAGGCAGACATGGTGATCGAGGCTGTGTTCGAGGACATTAACATCAAGCACAAAGTGCTGAAGGAAGTGGAAGCTGTGAGTATCAGTTCTGAGCAGCTTGGGCTAGATGTGAGCCCTGTATGGTGGAGACTTGGGGTGTCCTGTCCTGTGCTGCTGGGTTTGTCGCATCTCCTTTGTGCTGCAGTTTGGTGCTTGGTGCAAGTTATTTATGTCAGTACGCAGGTGAGCATTGAGGGTAGCCTTCCTAGTCACTAAGGATATTCGCTGTTCAATAAGGAGTCGCTGGTTCTTAGCTGAGCGGGGCAGTTCTGACATTCCCTGACTCCTGGGAGCTGCTCCAAAAAAAACATTGATATGACAGTAATGTCTTTTGGTATCTCCACAACTTACAGTTCTTTACTTACTCTCTAGCTTGCTGCCAGTGCTCTTTTCTGTTCAAGAGCACGCTTGGGGAAATAACTGTACGGTAAAGGAGCTGGTCCACCTTTCTGAAGTCCCTCCCTGCAGTGTCTAATGTAGTTGCAATGGTGTGGCAGAAATGTGGGGGCTCTGAGACTAATATTGCAGACCTGGGGAGAGCTCAGAGGAAGTAAAATCTGGCTGACTTGGGCTGCTGCTTTAGAATTAGTTCCTAATGCTGTCTGCCCTGACAGAGAAAATCAAGTTCGCCTTGTTTGTCAGGGTTACCGGGTGCTGGCACTGTTCTCTCAGGGCTCTGCACATCATGCTCGGGATCTGCCTCTGGAGCCTGTGCATTTACACTGTCTCTTCCACCCCCTGCCACAGGTGATCCCTGCTCACTGCATCTTCGCCAGTAACACGTCTGCCCTCCCAATCGGCCAAATCGCTGCTGTTAGCAAGAGGCCAGAGAAGGTGAGTACCCAGTGGCACGTGCCTGCTGTGAGTCTGCTCTGCACTGAGCTGCCCGTTAGTGGCAAACCAGCTTTGCTGTAGGTGAGCGCTGGGATCACAGAATGCTTTGGGTGGGAAGGGACCTTTAGAGGCCATCCAGCCCAACCCCCCTGCCCTGAGCAGGGACATCTTCAACCAGATCAGGGTGCTCAGAGCCCCGTCCAACCTGGCCTGGAACGTTTCTAGGGATGGGGCATCTCCCACCTCTCTGGGCAACCTGTGCCAGTGCTTCACCACCCTCATTGTAAAAAAAATTTCTTCCTTATATCCACTCAAAATCTATTCTTCTTTAGTTTAAAACCATTACTCCTTGTCCTGTCACAACAGGCCTTGCTAAAAAGATTGTCCCCATCTCTTGCATTCTCTGCTTCCTCCTCAGAACATGAAAGAGCTCATCCTCTGCCCCAGTGCAAGCTTTGAACAAAGAGCTTGTGGTCCTTGGACAGGTAGGAAGGGGGTGAAGGTGGACTCCAGCGTGACTTTGGCAAGGCAGGGTGTGGTAGGGAGGTCAGCGTACTTCAGGAAACTTTAATGCACTTGGGGGCAGAGAGGCTATGGAAGGATTCCAGCTGAGAGAATTCCAGCCAGGAAGACTTCAGCCATTTTGATAAACTGATTAGACATAGGAGTGACTTGCCATGATGGGGAAAAGGCCTTCTCGGGGAGAAGGCACTAACCTAGCAGCAAAAAGGGAAGAAAAGTCGGTGGCTGGAAGCTGAACCCAGAGGTGCTGAAACTGAAGCCTTGGTCAGCCATGGGATCAGCTCCTGAGGGGGTGGTGGGGTTTTCTCTCTGGCTCCAAATGATCCATGTGAACGGGATACCAAGAGCAAGATAGCAGCTTGTGGCAGAGGTCTGGAGCAGAGGACTTCTTCATCCCTTTGCTTTAAGTCTAAACAGCATATAAAGTAGTTGCATCCTCATCCCTTAGCCCAGGCAAGCACAGTGGAGTAGGAACACTGATTCATGTGGAGCAGCCTGCCCTGAGGGACGTGCTTGGTGCAGTTACCATCTTGAGGGGTGTCAGTGCGCTGGATTGGGAGGAGTCAGCTGTGTGCTGCTTTTCATTGCCGTCCGTGACTGCCAAGGGTGCCTGTGATAGCTGCTAGCGTGAGGCTGGCAGACCTGACGCAGGCCCTACAGGAGACCTGCACCCTTCAGGGAGCAGCAGCAGGAGAGCGGACATGACCCTGCAGCATCTGACGTGGCGTGAGGGATCTGCGTGGCCAGGCGGGGTCATCTCCCAAGGGCTAAGCTCCAGTCTAGGGCGGCCTTGTTATAAAAAGGGGGAAACACTTCCCCCTCATTTGAGAAATCTGCTTTGCCTACCTGTGGCTGCAGAAAATGAAGGAAAGGGCGTGCCATTCTCCTGTGAGATGATCCCATCTCCCTCTGAAACAGGTAGGACGGGGAGGCAGTAGCAGCTTGGGCAGAAGGAGGGGGAAGCTCTGGAGCTCAGCTGGAAAGCGTTATACAAATGCAAAAGCACAGGTACCCATGGCTGGTTCCCTAAACTCCTACAAGGGTCTCAAGTACTGCCTGGGTCAGTACGTTGCCTCTGCTGCTTGTCTTCCTGCAGAAATTCTGTGGACACCCGCAAAGATCATAGAGTAATGATGTGTGTCCCCACTGTTGGAGGTTCCTGCGACCTTCCTGAGCCTCTTCCTGGTTTGCTGTCAGACCTCAGTTACATCGGAAAAGCAAACTGAGTCCTATTTGTTCCTACTTGCAAATAACATCCTCTTGCTGAATAAATTGCCTGTGTAATGGCTCTTCATGGGGAAGCTAATAGGAAGTCAGTTAACTAATTAGTGTATTTTCTTTAATTAGTTTTGCAGTCTGCAACTCTCCTAAGGTGCCTCTGACTTATACAGATCTCAGTGCCAAGCGTAGCTTCCAGGAAGCATGAAGGTGACATGCTGATTACATGGTCGTGTTAAGAAAGTGAGGCACACAGCCGAATAATCTGCACTTGAATGCTGCTCCTGGAGGAAGGCTGCACTTACCTCTGTAATTAGTTTCTGGAAACATGCCTTCTCGCCCTTAAATTCACTTCATCACAAAAAAGAACACCCCACCACCACCCCACCACCACCGTCCCGTCCCGTGTCCCCCCCCCCCCCAAAAAAAAAGAAACCCAAAACATTCACAAGCAGAACACAGGGACTCTGCTCAACATCTGTCTCTGACTGCTGTTCCACTCAAAGTCTGGAAGAAGCACCAGCCAGGCGAGTGGCTGCCCTGCCAGCTCAAGTGGTACCTGCAGATCACACAGTGCATGTAATTCTGACAGGAGGGTGTAGTGAGGGAGGTGTTGGGTCTCTTCTCCCAAGCAGTTAGCAATAGAACAAGAGGAAATGGCCTCAAGCTGCATCAGGGGAGGTTTAGATCGGATATTGGGAGAAATTTCTTCATGGAAAGAGTGGTCAAGCATTGGAACAGGCTGCCCAGAGAGGTGGGGGAGTCCCCAGCTCTGGAGGGGTTCAACAAACGGGCAGAGGTGACACCTGGGGACATGGTTTAGTCGTTGTTGGGTTGACGGTTGGGCTGATGATCTTAGAGGGCCTTTCCAACCTTAGTGATTCCTGGTTTTTACTTTCATTAAAAAATAATCCAGCCACTAAGCCAGGAAACATGAAATTAAATCTTCCTCTGCCCTGAATTGTTTTAGTGGTGGACTTGGTAATGTTAGGTTAATGGTTGGACTGGATGATCTTCAAGGTCTTTTCCAACCTAAACGATTCGATGGTTCCAATTTGCCTGGGGACTGAGCTCAGCTAAGATTCCCAGACAGGTTTTGCTGCCGGACTATTAACAAGTACAGAGAGAGCTGAGCAGCACTCTTGGTCCTGTAAGCATTATACCTAAATCCTCACTGAGGCAAGAGCTGTGGGGCGTGTGCTATGTCCTTGGGAAAGCCAAGGAGAGTCGGAGAGCCCTCCCATCAGAGAGGGATACAGTGGAGCGTGTGGCTGAATGGATAGCGCGCTGTGGTGGTGGCCATGATGGCCTGCTTCCCTCTGCCGTTGGGCACTCGACTTGCCCAGCAGATTACTTTGGGAGCCAAAGTCTTTTTTGAACCGTACTTAACCCTGAGCTCTTCCTTCTGCTTAGGTGATCGGGATGCACTACTTCTCCCCTGTTGACAAAATGCAGCTGCTGGAAATAATCACCACAGACAAAACCTCCCAGGACACGGCTGCTTCAGCTGTTGCTGTTGGCCTCAAACAGGGCAAGGTCGTCATCGTGGTAAAGGTGAGGGAACGCTGCACAAAATATGAGCTGGGATAATAAATAAAAGGGCAGGCTTGTGCACTGAGAGGAGGCTGCAACGTGGCTGTGAATACACTGGTATTAGCTGCTCACGCTGAGAAGTAAAAATGGAGGTTAGAAGGCAGCAGGTGCCCAGGAGATCTCTCGGATGTCCTTTGGAGCAGCCATGGAAGGCCACAAGGCGCAGGAACAGTCTCATCAGCCAGCACGAGGAGCTGGCAGTGCTGCTCCGCACAACTTCCAAGAGGCTGAAATCTGTAGTGGCGTCCGAGATGGAGCAGAGTCTGGGCAGGACTCTCAGCACCTCTTCTCCCTGGCAAGCTGCAAGGACAGAGGGGCCTGTAAGCAGTAACCCCTCTCTTTCTGGATTTAAATCTTGTGTGAGAGGGGGCAGAAATACAAGTGTAGAGGAAGAGCTATACCAAGCTGAGGGAGAAGACTGAGCACAGCACAGCGAGACAGGAGTTTAGAACAAGCCGCTCTGATCTGTAGGAAGAGGCAGCAGAGCCTCAGAAAAGCCATGGGCTTTGAGTGGTTTGTTAGGCTGACGGCTGCTGTTGAACACACGGCCCTCCAAACGGAGCTGGTCTCGTGCTCTGTGGTAGAAAGCATCAGTGATGATGTTTCGGCTGTGCGGGAGGTTCAGCCGGTAGGTTCAGGGCTCTTTGAGAGTATTTTTGGATTGGTCTTTCCCAGTCCAAATGCGTGAGGTTGCCAGCAATGCTGAGCAGGTCTCCTGTGGTACTGGGAAAACTGGCTCGTCTAAAAAGTGCTCTAGGCATCTCTGAAGGCCGGTGGAAATACAGTGCTGTTTCTCTAACCCTCATCCCCACATCAGAGGCTTCCCTGAATGGCAGCTTGCAGCTAATCTGCTGCTTCCTGACTTTGTGAGCAATATCAGAGGTGAAACAACCTGTTTATGCCTATTGCACTTGCTCTGAGCACCCTTTCCCCCTTGTCAGCCTGTTGGGCTTGGTGAAGCAAGGGGACTTCTGCAGCCTGCTTGGGACCTCCAGGCACTATTTCAGATAAAACCACTGGTGGGAACTTCCAGGGAGTCAGTTCATGGAAGTCTTCAAACACTGCTGAGCCGTACAGGAAAAAGTATAGCAGTCGACAACATACTGTTAGAAATGGAGTTCGGTGTGTCTGCCCTGCACGTCGGTGCCTGAACCGCAGCCTGGGCTGCGAAACGCCGTTCTTGTGCTGCTGGGAGAGGCCGTGTTCCTGCAGTTTGTACTCACCTGCCTTCCTCCTGTGCTCCTCTTCCCTAGGACGGGCCTGGCTTCTACACCACCAGGTGCCTGGGGCCGATGCTGGCAGAAGTGGTCCGGGTTCTCCAGGTGTGTATCCCATCAGCTACTGAGCATCTGCCAAAATAGTCGTGTAAACCCTGCTTCTTCCTTGCCCCTGATCAAGCTGACCCCAGCCCTGGCCAAAAAGGGAGGTGGGTGACCAGCCCCGGTGCCCGTGGCTGAGCTGTGGTCTGATGAGACCTGGTGCAGGCAGTGACAAGGCCCTTTCCTCCCCACATGGCACCGGGGGAGAGTCAGGAGAGGTGCAAGCACGATTACGCTGCTCCTGTCCGTAATCCAAGGGCTAATGGGGCTGGTCGCAGCCTGTGGTCCCCGGTGAGTGAGGGCTTTCTGCCCCCACGCTGGTTTTCCAGGAGCCTCACCCAGACATTAACCACTGCTTCCCCTTCTATTCCTGCAGGAGGGCATTGACCCAAAGAAAATAGACGCAATCTCTACGGCCTTCGGCTTTCCTGTGGGTGCTGCCACCCTGATCGACGAGGTGGGGGTGGATGTGGCAGCGCACGTGGCCGAGGACCTCGGCAAGGCCTTTGGCGAGCGCTTTGGAGGAGGCAGCATCGAGCTGTTCAAGCTCATGGTGGAAAAAGGCTACTTAGGTGAGACGCTAGGCTGTTTTAACCAAACACGTTTCCCCTTTGTTCAAGGGAAAGTACTAGCATCCGTCAGCCTCTCCTGCCTCAGGTGAGAGCAGTCAGAGAACAGCCCTGGGAAGGGGTCGGGAATCCCTCCCAGCTGCACCCTGGGTAGACCTTTGGCTGCGGCCAGACCTTCCTTTGCAGAAATGGTGGCAGCAGCGAAGATGCTGCCACAAGCAGAGGCAGCAGACAAGACCTCATGAACCTCTGTCTGGCCCCTTTGTGAAACCTGCAGGATAGGATAGGTTGGAAAAGACCTTTAAGATCATCCAGTCCAACCATTAACCTCACACTGCCAAGTCCACCACTAAACCAATTCAGGGGAGAGTAGCAATTTCATGTTTCCTGGCTTGGTGGCTGCATTATTCTTTCATGAAAGTAAAACCAGGAATCACTAAGGTTGGAAAGGCCCTCTAAGATCATCAGCCCAACCACCAACCCAACACCCCCATGCCCACTAAACCATGTCCCCAAGTGCCACCTCTGCCCGTTTGTTGAACCCCTCCAGGCATGGGGACTCCCCCACCTCTCTGGGCAGCCTGTTCCAACGCTTGACCGCTCTTTCCATGAAGAAATTTCTCCTACTATCCCATCTAAACCTCCCCTGGCGCAACTTGAGGCCATTTCCTCTCATCCTTGTCATCTCTGTGCCTTCCTCCCAAGTGTGGACAAGGCAGTGCCTTTTTGCTGCTGTAGCCACGGAAACGGCAGCGTTATTTGACTAGTGATTGTCCTTTATTGACCTAGTGAAGGCATTAGGGCCTGGCACAGTGGCAACATCTTGCCAAAGAGTGAGCTGGACATGGGGCCCCTTCCCTCTGTCCTGGGTGAGGCAGCAAACAGGCTCGCTCTGAAGTGCAGAGACGCTGCCTGCGCTGGGAGGATCTCCTCGTGCTAACAGAAGCAGGAGTCACAAGAAGATCCGAGGCAAAGGTGTCGGGAGCAAACAGGACATGTGGCAGGATACGACTGTCTCTTTTTATCCCTGGCAGGTCGCAAGGCAGGGAAAGGCTTTTACGTTTACCAGGAGGGGGTGAAGAACAGGAACGTGAATTCCGGCATGGATGAAATCTTGGCACGGTTCAAAGTGCCAGCCAAACCTGAAGTGTAAGTAGCTGTGCGTGCTGAGCAGTGGGGTGGGCCAGCTCTCGCCCCTGCCCAGCTCCTCCTCCTGCCTCTGGGCAGCAGCGCAAGGGCTGCAGCAGGCAGCACTGGAGGACAGCGCTGGACATGGAGTCACTCCAGATGGCATTTGGCTGTTCCTAGCTGGCGCGTAGGGAAGCAGGCTGTTGGCTCTGGAGAGCCTGTGCTAGCAGGAATGGGGCATCCTCAAATTTATCAGCATTCTCTAGGGCACCTTTGCAGAAATCTTTTCTGTGGGTGGGGCTTGTCCGGGCAAACAGATTGGCACAGCCCCTGCTGTGACCTTCCTGGTGTCGGACCTGTTGTACAGCCTGGCACTGAAACATCTCCTGGAGTAATTCCCATCTGGCCTGATCGAGCCTTTGCCATTCTTACGTGCCTGCTTCAGGACACGCCGCAGAACTTGGTCCTTAACTTCACACAGATAGAATCATGGAATCATTTAGGTTGGAAAAGACCTTGAAGATCATCAAGTCCAACCATTAACCTAACACTGCCAAGTCCACCTCTAAACCAATTAAGGGTAGAGTAGTAATTAATTTCATATTTCCTGTAGGGACAGTCTCGGTGAGAAACCATTCTCTCCCCTACCCCAGGCCTGGCTCTGTCCCCAGTCTGTGCTGTCTTGACGTGCTCCCCATCCAGCTGCTGTGTTACCTGCACAGCCCTTACAGACTCTTTCCTTGCAGCTGTAGCGATGAGGACATCCAGATGCGCTTGGTGACGAGGTTTGTGAATGAGGCAGCCATGTGCCTGCAGGAAGGGATCCTCAGCAACCCCGTGGAGGGAGATATTGGTGCTGTGTTTGGCTTGGGCTTCCCACCATGCCTGGGAGGTAAGTGGCTTCAGCTCGGGTTTGGGCTAGGCTGCATGGCTTGGCTTGAAAGCTTCGTAGTGGGCTTGCCTCGTGGGCTCTAGCCACCGGAGCAGAGTCAGCTGTTCAGGCCAGGTTTGAGCTGCAGTCTGACAAGCCCGAGTGTCCTCCTCCCACGTAAAGCCTGAGCCGGAGAGGTTGCTCCAGTGTTCCCACCCCATGAGAGGTGGCAGCGAACCTGAGAGCTGCTGCGAGACGTTTCTGCCAGGACCCTGTGGAGTTCTGCTGCTGGTACAGCTGTTTCACAGAGCTGTGGCTGGTGAGGAGCAAGGGATCTGAACCAGGTCATCTGCTGTGTCTTCAGGTTTAAATAAGAAGGCAGAGCCATGCTGGCCCCAGCCTCATCAGCACTTCCTGTCAGAAATTCTGAGGAAGAGCTTTCACCATGCCTGATAGTCATGGGGGCGTAGGTGGGATGGGAGACCTGCAAAGGCCCTACATTTTTAAGCAATCCCTGGCTTTTGTGCAGCCGTATGGCACTCACTGAAAAACGAGGCTCTGGTATCTCGTCTCTTGCCACTGCTACTTGCCTGGGCGGGCGGGCAGGAGGCTTGCAGCACTTTTGGAAACCCGGTCTTGTGCTGCACGCAGAGTTGAGAAATGATGCCCAAAGATGCACCGTTTCCCCCGAGCCTGCACATGGCACAGATAAAGCTGAACTGAAAACCTCAGCCACGGTGCACAGCACTTCTCAGGCCAAGGCACAAGCCAAGAGCGTGGGCAAAGTTCTGGACCCATCTGCAGCCTGGCTGGGTGGCTGTGGCCATGGCCTGGGCAGCAGACGAAGCATGAGAGCTGAGGTTTGGGTCACAGCTGAAGGGTGCTAGGGGCTCATGGGCATGAGGTGGTGCTTCTGCCGCGTACCTAGCACTTCCCCTCCCTGAGGCAAGCTCAGACTGAGGCAGCGGTCCCAATTACCTGTGCCCCAGCTTGTCCCCAGCAGTCCAGTCTGCAGGGTGGGCAGGCAGGGAGCAGGGCTCCTGCATTGCCCTGCCGAGAGACTGGCGGTCTCTTTTGGAGAAGGACGGATCGGCCGAATCCAGTGCTCTCGCCCGTCCAGGCACCTTGGTGCTTCCTTGGCACAGCCGTGTCCCCCTGTCCCCGGCAGGTCCCTTCAGGTACGCGGACTCGTACGGAGCCAAGCAGCTGGTGGACAAGCTGCGGAAGTACGAGGCCGTCTACGGCAGCCAGTTCACACCATGCCAGCTGCTGCTGGACTACGCCAACAGCCCAAGCAAGAAATTCCACCAGTGAGCGTGGCCCGACGCCGTCCACCCGTGACAGACCGACAACTCGAGCCAGGGCCACCGGCTCTCCAGCGGCACCCCATTCTCTGTAGGTTAATCTGCAAAGCACCCGGAGGAGGCAGGGAAGGAAGGAGGGTGGCAGCAGGTTGCCTCGTGGCTTTGTAGTCATTTCAAGTGCCTTATCAGCTACTGTGCGTTGGGCACGTCCATCCCGTGCCAGCTCCTTGCTGGGAAAGAGAATTTCTTCCGCGTTCACCTCCATGCTGCGACCTCCAGAGCTCCCGGTTTGGCAGCGCGCGTCTGGCCCTGAGGCCTCGCCTTTCCATAAGCCTCCAACGATAGATCCTCGTCTCCTGGGTTTGGACTCCATGCCTGCTTCTCCTCCCGTCTCGCTGGGGCAGCAGCCTCTCGGCACCGAGGAAGGGAACCGCTTGAGTCGGAAATAAAGCGTTCAGGCAATCCTCTGGGATCCTCTCCGTGCTTGCCGGCTCGGAGACCCACAAAGGCGCTGCTGGCAGTTGCCGGAGGGTGGGGAAAGGCAGGGGAGGGTGGCAGCACAGAACAAAGACCGGCTCTGTCACCTCTGCCATCAATCAGGGTTTGTGAGGAGCCTCCGGCTCTTTTGTCTGGCCTTGAGCGCTGCCGCCGGGGTTATCCTTGGCAGATGGACCCGCCTGTAATTGCAAATCAAGCAGCCAAAGGCCAGAAGGGTCCCCCGTGGGGAGAGCTCAGTTTAAACTAAAAGGCTTTAAATCTCTCTCCACCTGTCACTGATTTCAGAGCTGGCCTGGCCTCTGCCTCCCCAGGCTCCAGCCTTTTTCCTGCGCCCTGCTCGGGGCTTGGGCTGGGAGCTGGGGTGATGCTGCTCTTTTCATGTTGCATTTGTGCTAATTTCTCAAAGCCACCGGTACGCAATCAGGCTGAGACATCGTCTCATCTTGCCTCTGCAGCCTGCTGGGGCAGGCGCCGGGCTGCCTGCAGAGCCTGTAACCGGCCTTCAGCCCTCCCGGGGGGGACGTGGCAGCCCCTGGGACCTGCCCCTGGCGTGGAGGGCTGCACAGGGGCTGTGCTTTCAGGGTGTTGGTCCTAGAACCTTAAAATCGTTTAGGTTGGAAAAGACCTTGAAGATCACCCAGTCCAACCATTAACCTAACACTACCAGTTCCACACTAAACCACTTAAGAGCAGAGGAGGAATTAATTTCATGTTTCCTGGCTTGGGGGCTGCGTTTTTTTCATGAAAGTAAAACCAGGAATCACTAAGGTTGGAAAGGCCCTCTAAGATCATCAGTCCAACCACCAACCCAACACCCCCATGCCCACTAAACCGTGTCCCCAAGTGCCACCTCTGCCCGTTTGTTGAACCCCTCCAGGGCTGGGGACTCCCCCACCTCTCTGGGCAGCCTGTTCCAATGCTTGACCACCCTTTCCCTGAAGGAGTTTCTCCTACTATCCCATCTAAACCTCCCCTGATGCAACTTGAGGCCATTTCCTCTCATCCTGTCGCTAACTACTTGGGAGAAGAGACCAACACCCACCCCTCGGGAGCTGGAGCTGGGGAGGTCTGCTCCCAGACCCTCCCACTGCTGTGGCCCCGTCGAGCTCTGCAGTGGGGTTCGGGGAGCTGTGGGGCACCTCGCCGTGGGCCCTGAGAGAGCGGGGTGCTTCAGGTGGTGGGTGCAGCTCTCTGCCTCCTTTTCCCAGGGTCGGCCGTGTCCGTCAGGCCGGGGAGCTTCCTTCCAGGGCCCTCAAATCACCCTGGGGTGCGGGCAGCCCAGAGCGGGTCCGACAGCAGCAGGACCCTGGTCCCTTGCCGCACGCTAGGGATGGGGCAGCTCCATACCCCCATGAGGGGGGTACAAGAGTGGGGTGCGCAAGGACGGCAGCGACCCCCCTGAGCCTCCTTCCCCACCAAAAGCCCCTTTCCCCCTCCTCCCTGAGCAAGGAGCTTCTCCGGTGGCTCGTTTTTCTCCCGTATGTTTATTATGCTAATCCACAAGGATTAAGTTAAACCAGTCAATGCAAACTCCAGTATTTTCCAGCCCCTTTGGGCCAAAATTACTGTCCAGTGTTAAAACAGAAAGGAAGGGAGGGCTGGGCAATAGGGCCGAGCTGCTGGGGAGGAGGAAACCCCGCAGCCGGTGGAGCAGAGGCGGCCAGGGGACCCCCGTGGTCCAGGGGATCCCCAGGATGCGGCTAAATTTTGGGGCGCCAGCCCTTGATGAACTGCATGATCTTCTTCACCTGGAGCTTGGTGAGGTGGAAGTCGTCGGCCAGGATCTCCTCGCTCAGCTGCACGAAGATGCTGCCGTCGATGCGCTCGCGGGCGAAGAAGCTGACCACGTCCTCGGAGAGGCCGATGAAGCGCAGGCACTTGGAGACCTCCTCCAGCGAGAGGGCCGAGAGGTCGGCGGGGGGCAACCAGGGAGAACCGTCCCCGCTGGGACGGGGGGGCGGCCGGCGGGGCCCCCCCCTCGCCCCGCGCCGCCGGCGGCACCTCGATGACGCCCTGCGCCAGGTAGACGCGGGTGACGCCGCCCTCGGCGCCGCGCAGCACGGCGGGCGAGAGCGGGGCCGCCCCGCGGATGACGATGCTGTCCCCCTCGAAACCCTTGGGTGGGCGAGGCGGGGGTGCCAGCTCCTCGACGGAGGCGAAGGGCTCCGGTGAGGAAGAGGGGGCAGCCGGGGCTGAAGGCGGTTTGGGCCGCTCCGGGCTTTCCGGCCACTCAGCCGGGCCGGCGAAGGGGTTGAGAGCCCCGAAGGGGGCAAAGCGTTTTTGGGGGTGCGGGGGCTTGAGGCGGGGGCAGCTGCGGTAGGGTTTCAGGGGGGGCTCGGCCCCCGGCAGCGGGGTCGAGCAGCCGCTGCCCACCCCGGCGCCCGCCTCAGCGTACGCCCATGGGTCCGACCAGGAGGTGGGGGCCGGCTGGGTGGCGGGGGGCAGCGGGCGCCCGGGGGCCTCCCCGGTTTTGCAGTCGCCCCAGGTGCAGGGGTAGCAGTACAGGGAGTAGGCATCGGGCGAGCCGCTGCCGCTCCGCGGGACCGACCTGCCGGAAAAGGGGAGCGTCACCGTCACCCCACCATTGCGTTCCCCGTCCCCAGCCCCACGTTGCAGGGGCATGGCACCCAGGGGTGCCACCCCGTCCCCACCACAGCATCCCCGACGGCCCCGGCCACGCCGCAGCCACTCACCCGTCATGGAGCCCCGAGGAGTAGTAGGAGAGGCTGGGGCTGGGCGAGGGAGCGGGTGCCAGCTTCGGGCAGCGCAGGGGTGCTGGGGGGCTGCAGGGTGCCGGGGGGCGGCTGCCCCGGGGCGGCACGGGGGGTGCGTTCAGCAGCCGGCACTCCTCCTTCACCTGGAAGGGGTGGGGGGCAAGCACCCTTAGGCCCCTGGTTTCGGCAAGGATCTGCCCCCAGGACCCCACAGCTGGAGGGGGGGGTGATGGTTGGGGGGGCAGCCAGCCCCCATTGAGCCACGAGGCTGTGGGTACCAACAGCACTGGGGAGTCCCCGGGAACTGGGTACCCCATGGGTGCAGGGAGCTCCAAAAATTTGGGTACCCTGCGCTGAAGGGGAACCTGAAAGATTTGAGTACCCAAAAAATTTGGGTACCCTGCGCTGAAGGGGAACCTGAAAGATTTGAGTACCCCACAGCGCAGGGGTACCCGAAGGAATCCACAAGCCACAGTGTGGGGGAGCCCGGTGGATTTGGGGACCCTCATGGTGCTGAGAAGCCCAAGAGATTTGGGTACCCCATGGTGCAGAGAGCCCTGGGGACTGGGTACGCCATGATACAAGGGCGTCCTGAGGATTCGGGTACCCCCCAGTGATGGGGAACTGGGTACCCCATGATACAAGGATTTGGGTACCCCCAGTGATGGGGAGCCCTGGGGAACTGGGTACCCCATGATACAAGGATGTACCAAGGATTTGGGTACCCCATGGTGCAGAGAACCCTGGGGGGCTGGGTACCCCATGATACAGGGGTGTCCCGAGGATTTGGGTACCCCCTGGTGATGGGGAGCTCTGGGGAACTGGGTACCCCGTGATACAAGGGCATCCCGAGGATTCGGGTACCCCTGGTGATGGGGAGCTCTGGGTGCCCCATGATACAAGGGCATCCTGAGGATTTGGGTACCCCATGGTGCAGAGAGCCCTGGGGAACTGGGTACCCCATGATACGAGGGCATCCCGAGGATTTGGGTACCCCCTGGTGATGGGGAGCCCTGGGGAACTGGGGTTTGGGTGACCAAAAAGAGCTGGGGAGGGACCCCGGAGCCAGGGGACAGGACCACAGCTCTTACCGCCTCCGACTTGGGTGGCACGGGGGGTGGGCTGTCCCCACGGGGCTCGTCCCCGGGCACGCCGGGGCGGTGCGGGGAGCCCAGCGGGGTGACGGCCCCGAAGGAGACGAAATCCTGCCGGCCGGCGCCGCTGCCGGGCTCACAGCAGCCCTCGGGGCCGGGGTTGCTCCAAAGCTCTTCGTAGGGGATCTCCAGCGGCTCCTGAGTCCTGAACTCGGGCTCGGCCCAGTCGGGCGTCATGTACTCCCGGTCGGGGTCGGGAAATTCGGGCAGCGGCGGGCGCGGGGTGCCACCCGCGACGCCCCGCGGTCCTTGGCAGCGGGCGAGGGGCTCCCGGGGGACCCCGGTGCTGCAGGGGCAGAGGGAGAGACGCTGGAGGGGCTGGCTGAGCTCCTCACGGGCGCAGGCGGGCAGGCAGAGCCGCAGGCGCCGGGGGCTGGCACACTCCTCCGAAAAGTCAGGTTTGGCCTCCCGCACGGCCCGCGAGTACTCGTCGGGGTTGAAGCGGTCGTGGCAGTACGCGGCGCTGTCCCGCAGCAGCTTCTCCAGCTGGGGATCCCCGGCGAGCAGCCCCTCGGGCAGCTGGAAGCGGGGCATGTCGGTCAGCAGGAGGAAATGGAAGGGGACCAGCTCGTCCCGGCGGAGGATGCAGCACAACACCACCGTCTTGGAGATGATGCTGACCAGCTTGTAGCAGTGGCCCTCGCGGATGGCGTGCAGGTCGTAAGGGTTGCGCGCCGGGCGGCTGGGCACGGCCACGTTGACGGGCAGCCGCACCTTCTCGATGATGCTGCGGATGGTGTGCTCGCCCTCCTGCAGCCGCAGCTCGAGGGGGCTGCGGGTGCTGAAGCGGCCCTTGCACTGGAAGGGCAGGCTGAGGCTCTCGTTGGTGCGGTGGTTCATGCAGATCAGGCAGGGCATCTTGCCCTTCACCTGCCGGGCCCCCGCCGCCGGCGCCGCCTTGCCCAGCTTCCGCAGGATGGTGTTGAAGCGCGACTTCTCCTTCACCGTCTTGGCGCAGAGGATCTCCGCTTGGCCCATCAGCGTCAGCTCGTCCCCGGCGTGCAGCGTGAAGTTGTACACCTCGCTGTCCTCGCTGAACTCCCCCGACACCACCTGCCCCGGGACAGCCCCACCATAGGACCCGCTGCCCCGGCGCTGTCCCCTCACATCCCACCGCCATCCTGTAACGTGCCACCACCAACCCCCGATGCCCCGCCGCCATCCCCTGATGTCCCACTGCCAACCCTTGATGTCCCACCACCACCCCCTGCTGTCCCATTCTTCTTCCTGATGTCCCACCACTGACCCCCATGTCCCACCACCACCACCTGCTTCCCACCACCATCCCCTGATGTCCCACCGCTATTCCTGATGTTCCATGACCTACCTCTGATGTCCCATCACCATCCCCTGATGTCCCACCACTATCCCTGATGTCCCACCACCATCCCCTGGTGTCCCACCACCATCCCCTGTTGTCCTTGTCCTATCACCTTCCGCTGATGTCCCACCACCATCCCCTGATGTCCCACCACTATCCCTGATGTCCCACCGCTATTCCTGATGTTCCATGACCTACCTCTTATGGCCCATCACCATCCCCTGATGTCCCACCACCATCCCTGATGTCCCACCACCATCCCCTGTTGTCCTTGTCCTATCACCATCCGCTGATGTCCCACCACCAACTCTTGATGCTCCACCACCATCTCCTGATGTCCCACCACCATACCCTGATGTCCCATCACTATCCCCGATGTCCCACCACCACCCCTGCTTCCCACCACCTACCCTTGATGTCCCACCACCAACCCTTGACTGATGTTCCACCATCATCACTTGCTGGCCCACTGTCCTCTTCTGATGTCCCACCACTGGCCCCCGCAATGTCCCACCACCACAACCCAATTCCCACCATACCCTGATGTCCCACCGCTATTGCTGATGTCCCACCACCAACCCCCGATGTCCCACCACCATCCCCAATGTCCCACCACTATCCCTGATGTTCTACAACCTACCCCTGTTGTCCTATCACCATACCCTGACGTCCCACCACCAACTCCTGATGTTCCACCACCTTATCCTGATGTCCCACCACCATCCCCGTTCCACCACTATCCCTGATGTTCCACAACCTACCCCTGATGTCCCAACACCAAACCCCGATGTCCCACCACCATCCCCTGCTGCCTCACCACCACTCCCTGACATTCACCTGCTGTCCCACCACTGTCTCCTGCTGTCCCCTGTGTCCCCCATACCGACCTTCACGCTGAAGGTGATGGCCTCCATGACGAAGACACGGTCCGGGAAGATGCTGGCCACCTCCTCCACGCTGTTGAAGTACTGCACGGGTTCGCGGATGTCCCGGTCCTGGTCCAGCAGCTTGAACTTCCCTGCATGGGACAGCCAGACCCATGGCGGTGAGGGGAGCCCATCTCCAGGGCCTGGCCACAGGGACCTGCTGTGACCCACCTCGGGGCCAGCACAGCCCTTCGAGGCTGGCCTGGGGTCCCCATCACATTTTTGGGGGGCACCTCTGTGGGTAGAGGGGTTCACCCAGCGTGTCTAAGGGGACACCAGAGCATCTCCCATACCTGCACCCCACAGATGCAACATCAAGGGGGGCTTTTGGGTGGGACAAGGCACAAAGCCCCCCGCACACGGGGCGTTGGCAATGCCGCTGCGGCCCCCCCAGAGCTGCGGGAACACCCCAAAGTGGCCGCAGAAATTCCCCGCAGATGGAGGAACCCGCCTGGAGCAGGGCCGGCGGAGCAGCCGAAATAGCAGGGAGCCCCATTGCCCCCCGAAACCCGGCCCCAGCCCCGCCGGGGCCCCGCGACCCCCTTCTGCCCCACGCCTTGGGCAGCAGAGCCACCGGGGGGGGGACCCGGGGAGGGGAGCGGGGGGCTCAGCAGCAGAGCCGGCGGCAGAGGCGAAAGCAGGAGTGGGGAGCGGGGGGAGCTGCGGCCGGCAGCAAAACTGCCGCCGTCGGCATCGGCTTGGCGGGGACGGACCTGAGGGGAATATTAATCCCCCGACACGCCCGCAGGGACCTGGCCGGGGCCACGGTGCCCGGGCCACAGCAGTGGGTCGAGGTTGGGGGGCACGGCCGAGCCCCCGAGGCCGGTTAACACACTGCCCGGCCCCCCACTCCTCGGCTCCCCCCGTGGGATGGCGATTAACCCCTCCCCCGCTCCACTTCCCATTATTTATTTATTAGCAGGACTCATTACCGACATGGCAAGCACTTAGAGGGGTCATTAAGGCTCTTGCTACGGCGGCCGCCGGCAATTCAGCACCTTTGTCTGCATCACCAGCCCCGGTCCCATCCCATCCCATTCCTGGCCCCATCCCATCCCTATCCTCATCTTCATCCCCCTCCCATCCTCATCTCCATCCCCATCCCCATCCTCATCCCATCCCTGGCCCCATCACATCCCTATCCTCATCCTCATCCCCCTCCCATCCTCATCTCCATCCCCATCCCCATCCTCATCCCATCCCCATCCCATCCCTGGCCCCATCCCATCCCTATCCTCATCCTCATCCCCCTCCCATCCTCATCTCCATCCCCATCCTCATCCCATCCCCATCCCATCCCTGTCCCCATCCCATCCCTATCCTCATCCTCATCCCCATCCCTGTCCCATCCCCATCCCATCCCTGGCCCCATCCCTATCCCACCCCCGTCTCCATCCCGTTCCTGTCTTTGTCCCCATCCAGCCCTTCCCCATCCCATCACTGTCCGCATCCCCATCTCATCCCATCCCATCCCCGGCCCCAGCCCTTCCCCATCCCTATCCTCATCACCTTCCCATCCCTGTCTCCATCCCTCTCCCATTCCATTGCTGTCCCCGTCCCATCCCATCCCAGGCCCCATCCCTATCCCATCCCCATCTCCATCCCATTCCTGTCCCTGTCCCCATCCAGCCCCATCCCAACCCTATCCTCATCCCCTTCCCATCCCTGTCCCCATCCCTCTCGCATTCCATTGCTGTCCCCATCCCCATCCCATCCCATCCCATCCCATCCCATCCCATCTGAGGCCCCATCCCTATCCCATCCCCATGTCCATCCTATTCCTGTCCTTGTCCCCATCCAGCCCTCCCCCATCCCTATCCTCATCCCCTTCCCATCCCCGGCCCCAACCCCATCCCCGGCCCCAGCCCTTCCCCATCCCTATTCCAGCTCCATCTCCATCCCATTCCTGTCCTTGTCCCCATCCAGCCCTTCTCCATCCCTATCCCATCCTCATTGCTGTCCCCACCCCTCTCCCATCCTCATCCCCATCCCATCACTGCCCCCATGCTCATCCCATCTCCATCCCTGCCCCGATCCCATCCCATCCCATCCCATCCCATCCCTGCCAGCCCCCCCAGCCCCCGGCTTCGGGCTGGGCGCTGGCAGGGCAGGCGCGGCAGTGAGCAGCCCCCAACCGGAGCATCCCCCAAACCGGGCCATACTGGGACCCCCCCCAGTTCAGCCGCCGGGGGCTGCCCCGGGGGGGGCGGGGGATGCCCCGGGGGACCCCGACGCCCTTGTCCTCGCCCCTCGCGCCCCGGCCGCCCCCACCTGGGTACTGGAGCGGGATGTCGATTTTGGGCCCGATGACGTAGTGGCCCTCCTCCAGGCTGTGAGCCGTCACCGTCGTCCACTGCCGGCAGGAGTGGACCAGCAGCACGTCCTGGGCGCTCACCCCCCTCCACGCGCTCGCCTGCCGGGGGACGGGGCCGTCACCATCCCCAGGACACCCCCAAACCCTCCCTGGGGCACCCAGGGGTGGCCAGCGGGGAGCTCCTGGACAGACGGCCGGCCGGCCGGAGGGATGAGCAGGTGCCCGCTGCCAAGAGCCGCCAGTTGCCCGGGAAACAATTTCTTTGTCCCCCCCTGAAAAGCTGCAGCCGCCGCAAACAAGAAGTTTATTGAGATGGGGCCGGCGTGGGGGCCCCCGCCGCCGCCGCTGCTGCACCCCAGGGGCCCGGCGTGGCCCCCAGCACCCACCCGGCACCAGGGGGGTGGATCCTGATCCGGGGGCATGGATCCTGCTCCTGGGGGCACGGATCCTGCTCCAGAGGGGATGGGTCCTGCTGCAGGGGGCATGGATCCTGCTCTGGGGGCATGGATCCTGCTTGGGGGGGGTAAGGATCCTGCTTGGGAGGGGAAGGATCCTGCTCTGGGGGGCATGGATCCTGCTCCAGAGTGCATGGATCCTGCTCTGGGGGGATGGATCCTGCTTGGGGGGGAAAGGATCCTGCTCTGGGGGGCATGGATCCTGCTCCAGAGTGCAGGGATCCTGCTCTGGGGGCATGGATCCTGCTCCAGAGTGCATGGATCCTGCTTGGGGGGGGAAGGATCCTGCTCCTGGGGGGATGGATCCTGCTCTGGGGGGGGTTGGATCCTGCTCCGGGGGGAATAGATCCTGCTCCAGGGGCATGGATCCTGCTCCGGGGGGCATGGATCATACTCTGGGGGGATGGATGCTGCTCTGAGGGGGATGGATCCTGCTCTGGGGGGAATAGATCCTGCTCCAGAGGGCATGGATCCTGCTCCTGGGGGGATGGATTCTGCTCGGAGGGCATGGATCCTGCTCTGGGGGGATGCATCCTGCTCTGGGGGGGCATGGATCCTGCTCCGGGAGGAACAGATCCTGCTCCAGGGGCATGGATCCTGCTCCAAAGGGCATGGATCCTGCTCCGGAGGGATGGATTCTGCTCTAGGGACATGGATCCTGCTCGGGGCGCATGGCTCCTGCTCGGGGGGGATGGATCCTGCTCCTGGGAGGATGGATCCTGCTCCCGGGGGGTATGGATCATGCTCCGGAGGGGATGCGTCCTGCTCCAGAGGGCATGGATCCTGCTCTGGGGGATGGATCCCGCTCCAGAGGGGATGGGTCCTGCTCCAGGGGGGATGGATCCTGCTCTGGAGGGGATGGATCCTGCTCCAGGGGGAATGGATCCTGCTCCGGGGGGTATGGATCCTGCTCCGGAGGGGAGCACCATGCCCGGGAGCAGGGGTCACGCTCCTTTGTGGGGGGCACTGCCTGTGTGGCCACTCGGGGTGACCCTGTGCTGAGGCCGCTGCACCCTGCGCTGCACCCCGCTCCCCTGCACCCCCCCGCTCCCCTGCACCCCCCGCTCCCCTGCACCCCCCCGCTCCCCTGCACCCCCCGCTCCCCTGCACCCCCCTCCCCTGCACCCCCCCACTCCCCTGCACCCCCGCTCCCCTGCACCCCCCGCTCCCCTGCACGCCCCTCCCCTGCACCCCCCCACTCCCCTGCACCCCCGCTCCCCTGCACCCCCCCGCTCCCCTGCACCCCCCTCCCCTGCACCCCCCGCTCCCCTGCACCCCCCGCTCCCCTGCACCCCCCTCCCCTGCACCCCCCCACTCCCCTGCACCCCACTCCCCTGCACCCCCCTCCCCTGCACCCCCCACTCCCCTGCACCCCCCCTCCCCTGCACCCCCCGCTCCCCTGCACCCCACTCCCCTGCACCCCCCCTCCCCTGCACCCCCCGCTCCCCACCCAGCCGGGGCCGGGGGTCCCAGCTGGGCCCCCCCAGCCAGGCCGGGTCCCGGGGGGGGCACACGGGGGTCCCCGGGCCCTCGGGGGCAGCCCTGGACCTGGGGCGGCAGCTGGGGCACACCCGGCCCTTGGCAGCCTTCCTCCCTCCTCCTCTTCACCCCTCCAGCCTTCCTTCCTCATCCTCATCCTCCTCCTCACCCCTCCAGTTTTCCCCGCTCCCTCATCCCCATCCCTCCAGCCTCCCTCCCTCCTCTTCCCCATCCCTCCAGCCTTCTTCCCTCCTCCCTCTGTTTCTCCCTCCTCATCATCCCTCTAGCCTTCCTCCCTCTTTCTCCTCACCTCTCCAGCCTTCCTCCCTCCTCCTTCTGCCATTTCTCCCCTCTCCTCTTTGCCCATCCACCCTTCCTTCCTCCTCCTTCTCACCCCTCCAGTCTTCCCCACTCCCTCATCCTCATCCCTCCAGCCTCCCTCCTTCCTCCCCCCATCCCTCCCGCCTTCCCCCCTCCTCCTCCTCACCTCTCCAGCCCTCCTATCTCCCTCCTCGTCCCTCCACTATCCCTCCAGCCTTCCTCCTTCCCTCCTCTTCCTCACTCTCCAACCTTCCCGCCTCCCTCCTCTCTGGCCTTCCTCCCTCCTCCCCATCCCTCTGCTCTCCACCGCTCCCTCTAGCCTTCCTCCCTCCTCCTCCTCACTCTCCAGCCTTCCTCCCGCCTCCCCATCCCTCCACCCTTCCATCCAGCCTTCCTTCTCCTCACCTCGCCAGCCTTCCTCCCTCCTCCTCCACATACCTCCAGCCTTCCTCCCTCCACCCTTTCTCCCTCCTCTCCATCCCTCCAGCCTCCCTCCCCCCTGCTCCTCACCTTGCCAGCCTTGCTATCCCCCCCACCCCTCCACCCTCACTCCAGTCTTTCTCCTTCCCTCCTCTTCCTCACTCCACACCCGTCCCTCCAGCCTTCCTCCCCCTCATCACTTCAGCTTTTCTCCCTCCCTCCTCTTCGTCCCTCCAGCCTTCCTCCCTCCTCCTCCTCACTCTCCAGCCTTCCTCCCTCCCTCCTCCCCATCCCTCCAGCCTCTCTCCCTCCTCCTCCTCACTCGCCAGCCTTCCTCCCTCCTCCTCCCCATCCCTCCAGCCTCTCTCCCTCCTCCTCCTCATTCTCCAGCCTTCCTCCCTCCCTCCTCCCCATCCATCCAGCCCTCCTCCCTCTTCCTCCTCACCTCGCCAGCCTTCCTCCCTCCCTCCTCTTCCCCATCCCTCCAGCCTTCCTCCCTCCTCCTCCCCATCCCTCCAGCCTCCCTCCTCCTCCTCACTCTCCAGCCTTCCTCCCTCCTCCCTCTACCCTTCCTCCCTCCTCCTCCTCACTCTCCAGCCTTCCTCCTTCCCTCCTCCCCATCCCTCCAGCCTTCCTCCCTCCTCCCCATCCCTCCAGCCTCCCTCCTCCTCCTCACCCCTCCAGCCTTCCTCCCTCCCTCCTCCTCCCCATCCCTCCAGCCCCCCTCCCTCCTCCTCCTCACCCTCCAGCCTTCCTCCCCGTCCCTCACCCTGCCGCCCCGCTCACCCTGCCCCAGGCAGACGAGGGTGGGCAGCCGGCACTGGCTGACGATGGCGTCGAGGGGCAGCGCCGCGGGGCTCCAGCGGAGCCGGGCCAGCCCCGCCGCCAGCTTCTCCATCGCATCGCGGCTCAGGCCGGCCCCGGGCCGCGGGGGGGGGCGGCCGCACCGGGCTCCATCGCCGCCGCCGGGCCGGGGCCGGGGCCGGGAGGGGTTGGGGGGGCGGGGGGGGGGCGGCGGGGGGGAGCGGGGCAGCCGGGAGCCGCCCCCCGCCCGCCCCCGGCCCCTCCTGCCCGCCCGCCCCGGCAAGGCGGGACCCCCCCGGGGGCGGGGGAGGCGGCGGCGGCGGCGGGCGGGGACCCCCCCCCGATCGGGGACCCCCCCCCCCCTTCTCTGCCGGGCATCCCCCGGCGGGGACCCCCCGAGGCTGCGGCTGCTCCCGGGGGTGCCCCGGGGAGGGGCGGCTGGGCCGGGGGAGCGGGGGAGCGGGGGGCTCAGCCCCGACCGCCCGGAGCCCCTCGGGGGGAGCGGGGGGCTCAGCCCCGACAGCCCGGAGCCCCTCGGGGGGACTGGGGGGCTCAGCCCCGACCACCTGGAGCCGTTTGGGGGACCGGGGGGCTCAGCCCCGACCGCCCGGAGCCCTTTTGGGGGGATCGGGGGGCTCAGCCCCGACCACCTGGAGCCGTTTGGGGGACCGGGGGGCTCAGCCCCAAGCACCTGGAGCCCTTTTGGGGGGGATCGGGGGGCTCAGCCCCGACCGCCCGGAGCCCTTTTGGGGGGATTGGGGAGCTCAGCCCCAACGGCCTGGAGCCCCTTGGGGTGACCGGGGGGCTCAGCCCCCACCCCGGGTCCCTCCGGGGGTCACAGGGGGTTCAGCTTCCTTTGGCCGCCGAGGGAAGGGGGCGAGGGGTGACCCGCTGGGACCTCGCCGGGGGGTTCCCAAGGAGACAGCGGGGCTGGAGGGGCCGGGGCGGGGCAGGGGGGCTGTGGGGGACACCCCCAATCCTCGGCAGAGACCCCCCGGCCCCAGGCACGAGCAGCACTGGCACACGGAGCAGGGACCCCCGCCCAGCCCCGCAGCCCCCCCCAGGCAAAGCCGGAGCCCCCCGCGATGGGTGCCAAGCCCCCGACCCCTCCTGCAGGGCCCGACTCGGCGCAGGGCCGGGGTGGGGGTGGGGGGACGGGACCCGAAGGTGCCATGGGAGCGGCAGCGGGGTCCTCCGGGGCAAAGCCCAAACGTGTTGGGACAGACAAAAACCTTGCCAGAAGCAGCAGGGACAGGGACAGAGCAGGGACAGGGATGGAACAGGGATAGGGATGGTGCAGGGATGGGGCTGGAGCAGGGAGAGGGATAGGGATGGAGCAGGAATGGGAAAGGAGAAGGGATGGAGCAGGGACAGGAAAAGAGAAGGGATGGGGATGGAGCAGGGACGGGGATAGAGCAGGGATGGAAAGGGAGCAGGGACGGGGATGGGAAAGGAGGAAGGACAGGGATGGAGCTGGGATGGGAAAGGAGAAGGGCTGGGGCAGGGATGGGAAAGGAGAAAGGACAGGGATGGAGCAGGGACAGGAAAAGAGAAGGAATGGGGATGGAGCAGGGATGGGGATGGGGCGGGGATGGGGCAGGGAGGAAGGACAGCGATGGAGCAGGGACAGGAAAGGAGAAGGGATGGGGATGGAGCAGGGATGGGGATGGAGCAGGGATAGGGATGGAGCAGGGATGGGGCTGGAGCAGTGAGAGGGATGGAGAAGGGACAGGGATGGGGCTGGAGCAGGGAGAGGGACAGGGATGGAACAGGAATGGGAAAGGAGAAGGGATGGAGCAGGGGCAGGAAAAGAGAAGGAATGGGGATGGAGCAGGGATGGGGATGGGGCAGGGAGGGGAAAGGAGAAGGGATGGAGCTGGGATGAGGATGGAGCAGGGACGGGAAAGGAGCAGGAATGAGGATGGAGCAGGGACGGGAAAGGAGAAGGGCTGGGATGAGGATGGAGCAGGGACGGGGATGGCGCAGGGAGGACGCAGCGGCAGGAGGAGGAGAAGGAACGACTCGAGGCTCCGACAGAGACGACACCGACAAGCGGGACCCTGAGAGCCGCCGGACGGTGGCCAGGGGGGAAGGTCCCGCGGCCCCCCCTCTCCCCGAGCCCCCCAGGACCTCCTCGCACAAGCACCACCGCAGCGGCGACGGCGGCCGGAGCCCCGCGCCATGAACCCCCGGGCCGAGGCCCCGGCTCCTCGCGGCGGCGGCAGCCAAGCCGAGGCAACCAGGCCAGGGGTGAACCCTTCCCGCCCCAAACGCTGCGCAGTCCCCAGGGATGGGGAGGATTCAGGATCGCTGGGCTGCTCCCCACGGCCCCGTCCCCCCGCGACGGGGACCCATGGGCTGCAGCCGCGGCCGTGACACGCTCGCAGCCGCCGCGGTGGCTTCGTTAGCCACAGCAGCACAAAAACACCCTCTCCCGGCTACCGGCACCATGGCAGCGGGAGGGAAGGAGGAGAAGCACGTCCCGGCTCCGCCATCCCACGCCACGGTGGATGGGGACAGGCCCCTCGCTGAGTTTTTGCAGGGGGGTGACGTCCCCGAGCCCGGAGCACTTGAAGGCTGTGGGAGAGCCCCGGGGCACCTGCTCCCAAGGAGAGCCTGGGGAGAGGGGACTGGATGCTGCTTGGATCCAGCTTGGAAGGCCACCAGCTCGGCCGTAAACGCAGCCGGCTCTGGGAAAGCTGGAAAAACCCGCCCGTCGCCGGCGTCCACGCTGGGAGCTGCGGGCATGTGGAGGGAAGGGCCGAAAGGGCCGCTTTGCTCGAGCGCGTTTTGCAAAGGTCCTGTCCGAGGAGCCGGGGATTGCCGGGGTGTCGCAGATGGGCGCCCAAAATCCGGGCATACCCCCACCCACATCAGGAGCAGCCGCAGCCCCGCCGTCGCGCTTCGCAGGGCTGTCCCACCCTCGGGAGGAACAACAGCTTTACGCTTTTCTCTACAGCAAGAGCTCTACCCCCAGCCAAGGCACTTGTGAAGAGGCAGGGGCCAGCTCCCGCTTGCCGGGATTCCCCAGCCGGCGCCCAGATGCGAAGCTCTGCTCTGGCCCCAAGGCTCCCGGATCTTGGCCCCAATTCCTCCCGGGGCAGCCCCAAACCCGGCCGGGGCTCAGCCCTCTCCCCCCGGCACCCGGGGCCAGCGGCAGCCCGGCCGAGGCTCGGCGAGAGGGAATTGAAGGCGGCCGAGGAAGCGAACCGATGCAAGTTTATAAAAGCTTTTATTTGCTCTTGGTATGACCAAGAATGGGACAGTGATCTTTTATACAATTTGATACAGTAAGTGGTACAAAAGAATGTGTTTTAAATAAAAAGCCAGAGTGGAGTAGCAAAAATATTAAAAGATTAAGTAAAAAATTGTAGGCATGGGAATTAATCCTAGACCCTTCAAGTTGATGCTGTTTTTCCACCATCCGAGTCCGAGAGCACGAAGCGCTGCTTTCAGCCCTGCCCCGCCACGGCACCGGCAGCTCCCCGGGGCGGTGAACACCCTCGTAGGATAGGTTCAACCTCAGGTTTTGCTTTAAAGTGACCAATTTAATCAAGTTACTTTTTTTTTTTTTTTTTTTTTTTTTTTTAAACCATGATAAAAGGTAGCGGCTGAGCTTTCCTCCGCTGGCCGGGTCGGCTAAAGCCCCGCTGCGGCAGCACCGCCAGCACCGGGCAGAGCTGGGCACGGCGAAAGCCGCTTTCGCGTCCTTTCCCAGGCTGGCCTTAGGCTTTATTCCACGCAAAGGGCTGGGGAGGGACTTCCAAGTAGAGATTTCACAAGCAGTTAGTTTGCTAGCTAGCAGGAAGTTTAGATACCGGCAGAAATAAAGTTACTGCAAATTCCTCCAACATCATTATTATTATTAATTTTTTTTTTTTTTTTTTCTTTTTTAGCATCTGCATCGACTCTTGTTGCTCACTCCTCCTCGGCTGGGCCTTGCACTCCACAACACAAAACAAAGCCAAGCCACGCGGTTAAAATTCATGGTTTTTACAAGTAGACCGTCTAGAAATAGTTCAGTTTATTAACTCGGTAAGGAGAATACGAACCGGAGGTGGGAGCTAGTAGTACCAGCGAGTGGCCTGTTCTCTACCTGTTGGCTTGCAACGAACACAGCGTCTACACAGGATCCCGCGGGATTTTACACAGAGGGAGCCAAGCCCCTGGAAGCAAATAAAAAGCTCACGTTTAAAACAAGGATTATTTTAAAAAAAAAAAAAAAACCAAAAAAACCCCAACCAAACAGAAAAACAAAAAAAACCACCAAACCCTTGATGTATGTTTCTCCATTTTTCCCTTTTTGATAATGTTAGAAAGTGCAGGTTTACCCGGAAGGTAGCCGTACGCTATTTACAACGCTGACCGGCAGGCGCGGGACGCGAGAAAACGAAACGGCGCCGATTTATCCACCCGTCCCGGCCTCCTGCCCGAGCCCAAGAGCCACTCGACTGGGAAGGGTTAACACACACGGAGACAAAATGCCAAAATACAGAGGGAAAGGCAGACACCTCGGCCAAGTGACTACACGGGAAGCCGTTCAAAACGAGAAGTTCAACGTTAAAACACCGTCATTGCGTTAAAATTCAACCAGCGTTATTCACTGCTTTCGCTATTTACCGCAGGCAGTCCGAAACTCAAGCGGGCAAGAGCGAGGCACGAGCTTGCCCGACTTTAAAGGGAGAACGTGAGGCTCGGGGAAGAAGCATCATCTATTTAAAATATCATTTTTGTCCTTGGCCGGAGCTCTCCTAGGTGGTATTTTAAATGCAAGGCAAGCGAACCTACGAACGCTGCCGCAGCCTGAACGCCCGCGTCGGCAGGAGCGTCCCGGACCCCGTCTCCCTTCAGGAGTGACGAAGCCAACGCCACGGGTGAGCCCGGAGCCCGGCCCGGAGCTGCGGGCAAAGCGAGGAGGCGAGCTGGAAAAGCGAGTTCATCCCCGCCGCGTTCCCACAGCGCGGGGAGAGAGGGCAAGGCTGACCCAAGTACCAACGACTCAGCTTTTAACGCCGGAAAATGGAAAGTTTTCAGGGGAGGTAATAAATTAAACTGCCAACTTTTTTTTTTTTTTCCTTTTTTTTTTTTTTTTTTCCTTTTAAATCTAGTTTCGCTCAGCCTTTCGCTAGGCTACCGAACAACTTGTTGGAGCGGCTAACGGTACGAGAGAACTGAAAAAGTTCATGTTAACTGCTGTCAGTTTGGGAATCGCATGTTATATTCATACACATAAAAGTAGACAACCACATCACCCTCCATAGAAAACTAGTGCATGCAAGTAACTCTTCCATATCATAAAACCCAACGGCTATGCAGGAGGAGAGAGAAGATATACTAGTGAACTGACATTGGCTAGAGGGAAATTAGTAGGTATCTTCAACATTTTTACCTTGAAAGCTAAATCAGTGCTTTGTATTAAGTTTTTGGCAAACATACCACGTTGCCATCCTTTTAATTAACACATCACACCATGAAGAAATGCAAATAAAAGCAGCATGCAGGCAAAAGGAAAGAGCTGCAAGTGAGGGGGGGGGAAAAAAAAATGGCAGCAGGAACAGTTCTGAATGGCTAGATCACCAAAAAGGAGACACAGCAGATTAAATGTAATTTTTTTCTTTTTTTTTCTTTTTTTTTCTTTTTTTTTTTTTTGCACCACCCTTTGTCCTCGATGCATTACACCAACAATTACAGAAAGCAATCACAAAAGAGTTCAGTATTTTAAAATGGTCAAGTATGGATGGTATGTCTCCTGCACATGCTTCCACCAGCAGAAAAGAAAGAGAACAAAACAAACAAAAAAGAAAAAGTGAAAACAAAAGTTCCTTTCCACATAAGGCACAGGACAAAATAAACCCCATTCACATACTCAAGGCGAAAATGAGTGTTTTCCTGGCTCTTTTGCTGATGCATCTAGGGAACATGGTGACTCAAGCACATTATCCATGACAGAAGATTCCACTGTTGTACAAAATAAATTGTTAACTCTAACTTTTATTCTTATACAATTTGCAGGATAGAGTTGAATATGATTGCTCTATGTTTTAATGTCAGGAGGAACGGGACTATAATACAACCAAAACGTAGTGGTAAGTTGAGCAGGTACATGAAAAAAAAAAAAAATGAAGTCACGGAGATGATTTTCCTACACGTGTTGTTGAGAAAATTATAGTATGCAAGCTCTCCTAAACGGAAAAACAAAGGGAGACAGGAACTTGTTAAGATGAGGAACTAAACATTGGTTTAAGGTTAAAAACGGGCAGAGTGGTTTGTTTCGCAGCGAGAAAAAAGGGGCGGTGGATGGCGATTGGTGATATAGGAGAACGTTCAGCAACACTTGCTCTTCCAGCCTGTCACCCCACCTCCACTGCTGATATCTACATTTTCACTGTTGGGCTCTTTTACAGGGGTCTGCAATGAAACAAGCGGGAAAAAAAAGTTAGAGGACTCTCGAGACATCCCGAAATAAAGCATTCAGAGCTGAAGAGATAGCGGCTTACAGAGAGACTGACATCACCAAATAATAATATGAATAAACTACGGACAAAGAGCTCCACAGAGATGTGGAGCTGTGGAATCCTCCTCCCCTTGCCAGCAAAAGTATGCAAAACCTATTTAAGGGGGTTTTGTTTTGGTTTAAATAAAGGACGACTGGAAAAAGCCAGGCGGGGAGGGGGAGGAATCTTTTGAACTTGGACCACCCCAAAGTAAACTCAAAACTATTTCTAGATCCTGCTCTTCAAACTGACACTTGGGCTTTGGTGGAGTAAGGAAATCACAGTGTACAGCTAACACAAGCTGAAGTTAAATTATGTGAACTAATGACCTTAAAAAACCACAGAGTAATTTATGGATAAAGAGGGGTTGTTCAAAAGCATCTGCCTTCCAGTTAAGCAGGACACCAGTTTCCGAGGCAGCGGACAAAACAGGCTCGCCTGCGTCACGGGATGTAAACTTGGTTAGACCAAAGCAAAAACCAAAAGTTAAGTGGTTTTGGTCAGATGCTAACATCTACTTTCAGCAGTTTAGAAACTAACCTAAACATTTATGAGAATACTGCAGTTTCATCTCTATATTCCTTTTATTATTCTCTTTGGCACAGCCTTGCAAAAGCAACAAACCCCCCCGCCACAACCCCGTTCTTCAGACAAATACATTGAGGCCCAAAAATGAAAATTCAAAGGTCAAAAGGGTCAGTAAGACTTGCTAGCCTTGCTAGCCTGACCTCCCGTTTACCAAAGGCCAGCGATTTTCACCCAGTTTCTCACATCAAGCTTGTCAAAAACTGGTTCAGAAACAACTCGGAACTACAACGGTGAACCAGACATTGTTGAGCAGATGCGTATCTACAAGGGTTGCAAAAAGATTCGGCATTGACCTTGCGCTAAATTTCTAACCAATGGACTCGGATGACATTATCAACAGCATTCCTGCAGGAGAGCGGTGGAAGACGGTGATGAAGGCAGTCTCGATACAGGGCAGTCCCTACCGCTAAGCTGGAGCGCAGAAAAAGCACGTAGGGTCATTCGTTTAGGAGCAAAAGCACGTATGCTAGAGTTGGCCAACCCATGTTTCTTGAACTCCACGGAGTTTCAGTGCTGGAGAAGCAGTGCCTGATCACAGGCAGGAACGTGCTAGCACAGGGGTTACTGTGTAAATCCAGTCCTTGGCTCCGGGAGTACATCAGCTAACGAACCAGCCCTGGAGCCACCCACGCATCCAGCCCAGCTCAATCCTGCAACAAAATAGTGGCAGCTACTGGAAGCCGATGCATTTTTCTACTCATGGAAGATATCAGGGATACAAGTAGAGCAGCATCCTGTAGCTCTCGGCATACAAAGATTTGGGTACAGGCCACAGAAGAGACAGCCGTCTTTATGGTACGCTCTACATCTTAGGAGGAGCCAACCACCAGGAAGAAGTGGTGATCCACGTTCTTCTCTCAGTTGCAATATAACCTTCCAACAAAACCTCCAACGAAAGGCAGAGGCTGAGAGGGCTGATCATCGGAAACAAGGTAGGAAGTGACAGAGCTCGTTCATCGGTTCTGTCAACCACATCTAAACTCTTCCCAACAGGTGCTTGAGAGTTTTTAGACAGTGTTGTGTATCGATCATGGAATCGTTTAGGTTGGCAAAGACCTTTAAGATCATCGAGTCCAACCATTAACCTACACTGCCAAGCCCACCACTAAACCGTGTCCGTAAGCACCACGTCTACACGTCTTTTAAATACCTCCAGGGCTGGGGACTCCCCCACCTCTCTGGGCAGCCTGTTCCAATGCTTCACTATCCTTTCTGTGAAGAAATTTTCCCTAATACCCAATCTAAACCTCCCCTGGCGCAACTTGAGGCCATTTCCTCAAGTTGATGGAGATAGCGGCAGGGAAAGGACAATTCTCTTCCACGCCAATTAACTCCAAGCACACGTACGACACAACTGTGAGTTTAAGGGCCAAACAACTACAAGTTTACGTTCCTTGGCTCTTTGATGTATACTACTCCCTCTACATCAAACAAGCTTTAGAAGCTTCGAAGCTTTAGATGTACAATACTCCTTGAGGGACTCTGTCTTAGCATGCCAAAGTCAAACACTGCAACAATTCAGGTAAACATCAAAAGCAATAGGAGCTGAAATTTTAGGATTTTTTTTTTTTTTCCCCCCAAACCAATCCTGTAAACACCTACCTTTTGAAGAATGTCTTCTGCTAATGTGAGGAATGCCTTCTCAATGTTTATATTTGCTTTTGCACTAGTTTCGTAAAACCTAATACCGTGCTCCCTAGCAATCTAAACCAAAAAAGAAAGAAGGTGGTTAGCGTTACTGTAGAGTTATTCAATCGCTGCTGCTGTAACTTCGGGATTAGCGGCATTTATAAGCATGTAATATTCTTTCAGCCGTAGCAGGCATCAGAAGTACTAGCTAGGCAAGGTGTCACAAAAGGAGATTTGGAACTTAATGATTCAGAAACAGCAATTAAAGTGTATTAAATCACAAGTCAACGTCTGAATATAAAACGACAGATACCACACAAGCCCGTCACATGGTAAGTAACTTAACAAAGGATGCCTGAAAATTTTTAGTTATCAAAGAAAGCAGATACTGCAGCTGAACTCATTCCATTCATGGCAGTTGTTTGCAGTGCAGCTTCTGAGAAACTGAAGTCTAAGTTCCCTAGACTTACAAACCATTAGCAAATCCAGCCGCTTTGTTCGCTCCCCAGCACATCCCGTTGTGGCATCTCAATCACCTGGAGACGGCGGGAAGTCTTGGCACCGATTTGCTTATTTTGATAAGAAAGTTTTTGTCCAACGCTTACCTGTTCGCCTTTTGCTTTAGGGACAACTCTTTTATCTTCCATGTCACACTTGTTTCCTAACAGCATCCTCTCCACATCTTCATTGGCATGCTAAAATGAGACAAGAGACAGGTTTACACGTCTCCCCCAACAAGCAGTAAATATCTACTTCACTTCTCTATTTCCAGGCTGTTTGAAGTCCAGGCTAACGTTCACAGGTCTTGGTGTCCTGCACTTTCCCGAGTCGTAACGAAGACTGCTAGAAATCACTTTTCAGACAGTGCCTTTAGACTAAATAGCTCATATAACCTGGAAGTGGAATGAGACACCAGCTACAGGTTTGACACAGCTCTATCACCATCCCAATGCCAGTTATTTTCCGCCTTCCTTTTCATTTCTGTAGTTTAAGTGTGAAGTCTTCCTTTCTGAAAAAGACTTAGTGCTGTTCTGCAACCCGGACGCTTCTAGTTAATGACACCAGCCTACCAAATCTTCGCTAGTTTGCATTCAGTGACATGGGAAAAGAATCAATTTCCTGCCTGGCACTCGGAGGTGTCAGGCTGTACGCATGCTAGACAAGCACATTACAGAAATGATGCTACAAAACATTACCAGACAAGAAGAACCCCACGTCTACAGCTGCCAACAATCAAGCTTCACGCCCTAGAACGGCTCCAGCTGCCACTTCTACTTTTTTTGCTGTTGAAAGGGTCCTTCGCATAGTTTTATTGTAGACAGGTAAGTCTCCTTCACAATTGCAACTATGCTTTCAACCACCGCAAAGCCGAATAGCCAGGAAGTTGGTCAAAACCACTTTTGCAGAGGAGCTGCCGAGTTAACTAACAAAAGGAAATTGCCGCGCTCTAGCATCGTGCTGTTCCGCTGGTGTCGCAATCAGAGTAGGACTGCATGTCAGCTTTGTGCTTCAGCTCCGTCTGCTACGTACTTCACACAGACGTTGAGAAACTCATGCGGTGAAATGGCATGCAGACTCTACACCAAGCGAACATAAAACAGGACATCACAAAGGGAAAACTGAAGCAAGCACCACGCTAACGCTCAGGATCCAGGGAAAAGCAGGATGACATAGCAGGGAATTGCCTTTGTAAGGCAAAAGCGAGTGACAATGCTTTCTCAAGGAATGCTGAACGAGCAAAAATACCTTGGCTGTTCAGTTATTGAAGTACTGCCAATATCCATCATAGTAAGGAAAGAACACACCAAAGATATCCACCAGACTAGCAGAAAAGTGCCAGCAGCCGCAGCGCAAAGCATCACTTAAGTGGATAACTGAAGTAGCGGGCGCTCGTCTGAGAGCAAAGGCTGCAGCTCCGGCTGGGGGGTCTGCACCACCTACCCCGACTGCGGCCGATGCCTCCACCCAGAGCTGCTGAAGGGAGAGGCTGCAGTGCAGACCTCGGACCGCAGGAGGTGCCTGGACCTTTCTCCTGAGGCAGGGACGGGCAGCAGACCTGCCTGCAAAAGTTGTGCCCGGGTGGAGGACCTCCCACAGCAAGCGGCTGAGCTGCAGGAGGCGGCGAGAAGGCGGCTGCGTAACATCAGGGAGGCTGAGAAGGGGTTAGATAGCCGGTTCCGAGCGCAGCCCGCAGTGGACCCACAGCCCACAGCCAAACAGCCAAAAACTCCCCCACCAGCGCACACAGAAGGGAGCGGGGCCAATGATGCAGAAGAATGGATGGGTGCAACGGCAAGGGCCAACAGGAGGAAGAGGCTTCCCCCGAAGCCCGAGCTGCCCTTGCAGAACCACTTCACCACTCTGCAGGCTGAAGAGGAAAGACCCATCGCACCAGGAGAGATGCTGGAGCTGAGTAAGGCAGCCCGATCCACTCCCCATGTAGCAACCGGCACAACTAAGAAAAGGCAACAGTTGATAGTCGTAGGCGACCCTCTTCTGAGAGGTACAGAGGCACTCGTTTGCCTACCTAGATTGAATATTGGGAGAAATTTCTTCACGGGAAGAGTGGTCAAGCATTGGAACAGGCTGCCCAGAGAGGTGGGGGAGTCCCCAGCCCTGGAGGGGTTCAATAAATGGGCAGAGGTGGCACTTGGGGACATGGTTTAGTGGACATGGGGGTGTTGGGTTGATGGTTGGGCTGATGATCTTAGAGGGCCTTTCCAACCTTAGTGATTCCTGGTTTTACTTTCATGAAAGAATAATGCAGCCACCAAGCCAGGAAACATGAAATTAATTCTTCCTCTCCCCTGAATTGGTTTAGTGGTGGACTTGGTAGTGTTAGGTTAATGGTTGGACTGGGTGATCTTCAAGGTCTTTTCCAACCTAAACGATTCGATGGTTCCATGACCTGACGCACTCTCTAGAGATGTGCTGCTTACCGGGGGCTCGTATCAGGGATGTCACTGAGAGACTACCAAGCTTTGGACAATCCACCAAGTATTATCCACTGCTGCTGTTTCACGTGGGCACCAGTGATCCAGCCAGGAGCAGTCTGAGGAGTATCAAGAAGGATTAGAGAGCCTTGGGAGCAGCGGTAAGGGACTCTGGAGCACAGGTAGTTTTTTCATCAATCCTCCCAGTCAAAGGGAAGGGGTTTGAAAGGGCCAGTCAAATCAACAAATGGTTACAGGACTGGTGCCACAGCCAGGGGTTTGGCTACTTAAGACCACGGGACTGGCTTTGAAAAACCTGGTCTACTGGGGGCTGATGGGGTCCATCTGTCAGAGGAGGGGAGGAGCATCTTTGGCCACAGGCTTGCCAAGCTGGTGAAGAGGGATTTAAATGAAAGTTGCTGGGGGAGGAGAACCTTAATCCATCCCACTCCTACCAGTTTAATGCCAGTGCCAGCAATAGGTGCCCAGAGCCTGGAGAAGGATCACAGGTCAGCAGGAGAGCAGCATAAAGGAATTCCAGCCACTCCAGCCAGGAAGTCAGCTTCATTGGGGAGCCCAACTTAAATGCCTCTCTGCAAATGCACATAGCAAGGGGAATAAACAAGAGGAGTTAGACATGTGCGTGCCTGCAGGGCTATGATCTTATGGGCATCATGGGGATGTGGTGGGATGGCTCCTTTGACTGGAGTGTTGGAATGGAAGGATACAGGTTCTTTAGGAAGGACAGACATGTATGAACAAGGAGCTCCTGGACAAACTCAAACATGAAAAGGAAGCCTACAGAGGGTGGAAGCAAGGACAAGTAGCCTGTGAGGAATACGGAGAAATTGTCTGAGCAGCCAGGGATCAGGTTAGGAAAGCTAAGCCAAAGGGATGGAGAGCAGCCCTGCGGAGAAGGGCTTGGGGGTGCTGGGGGATGAAAAGCCCGACATGAGCTGGCAATGTGCACTGGCAGCCCAGAAAGCCAAGCCCACCCTGGGCTGCATCCCCAGCAGCGTGGCCAGCGGGGCAAGGGAGGGGGCTCTGCCCCTCTGCTCCGCTCTGCTCAGCCCCCCCTGGAGCCCTGCGCCCAGCTCGGGGGCCCTCAGCACGGCACAGACAGGGACCTGTTGGAGCGGGGCCAGAGGAGGCCACAGAAATGGTCCGAGGGCTGGAGCAGCTCTGGGGCTTTGAGCAACCTGATCTAGTGGAAGGTGTCCCTGCCCACGGCAAGGGGGTTGGACTAGATGACCTTTAGTAGTCCCCTTCCACCCAAACCATTCTGTGATTCTATGAAGTACTTTGAAACCTGCCATGAGAAGCTTCTTGGAAAGTGTGATTTGAATTTACTTTCACTTCGACAGTCTTAATACTACTTTACGGTAGAATTACTAATACAACTACAGAGGCAAGAGATCCATGTACCCAGCACTCCTACTTACAGTAATAACCCATTTCACATTCCTCGGGAGAATCACCCCCAGGTTTTTTTCCTTCAGGTCACAAGGAGGAAGAGCAATCAGACAGCAAAGGCAGATTAAGATACCGTGTAGAATAAGACTCTGAAAATGTTGACTTTTCATGCACACACACAAAACTGCTTAAACAGCAACAGACTTCTTTCAAATACAGCCAGCTCCAACGTACAGAACTGTGCCCTTGAGCAACTCAACTAATTCCTACCAGCCCAAAGCAAAAGCACACAGCATAGTACACCTCTGCAGAGAGTGTGACCTTTAAATAATTAAGTATTTAGCAAGGATGAAGGTGTAACGTCTCTAGGTTTCCTGGCTATTTCTAAATCAAGGCTTAAGTATCCTGTAGAAGTCTCCTTGCACAGAATAGCAATTCAGAACAGCAGCTTGCTTACTGAAAATTCTCCTCCTTGAGAGAATATCCTTGGCAATATTAAATCCTCATAAAACCAAAGCACTTAGCTACTTCATTCACAACCATCATTTGCAATAATCCTGTACATGAGTGGGTACACTGGCCACACATTTTAGCAAGAAGCCTCAGCGCTGCATCTGGAACCTCAGAGGATGACTTCAGCCATCATTGCTGCAAAACGCACTCTGTTAGTGAGCTTCTTCCATAATAAAAAAAAAAGCTTCCTAAGGTGTCAAACATCCCTTATAAAACTGCAGTAACAGAGCAGCCTTCACAATGCACCTGCAATCAGCTGCAGAGGTTTGCGAGAGACAGATTTGAAAACATGAGGCCAGCAGAAACAGTCACTTCTCAGACACAATGGTATGAATGACATCCATTACTCAACTTCCTGGATACTACTAAATTTTTTTAAACAAAGCAACTGCAGAATCTAAAGGCCTTGGTTTCAAGTTTATATTCAGCTCACCGCTGAGTCTCTTCCTGTGCTGCCTTACTTCCCCCTCACCCGCCTTCTGCACCCGTCAAAATGTGTACCTGTCTATAAAGAGCAGTTTCCCGTTTCTCATGCTAGGAAATTAAAGTCCTGATATCACATTTTTGCTCTGTAAGAACCTTTCACCAGCCTCAACACTTCAACTAGCAATGCCCGACAGCAGCCATCTGCTGACGCTCAGTTCTACAGGGCCATCTTCATGTTTTCTAGGAAAATAACAAAGCTGGAAAATCTAAACATTTATTCCATTTGGGAATAGCATAGCAAAAGCAAGAACTAACAGTCGTGCTGCTCTCTAACATCTCAGAACTCTTGGAGAATGAACTCTTGGGGATCCAGGCACTGAATGTTTCCACATCTATTTCTTCTGCTTCACTTGACCTTGCTTGAAATTTTTCCAGCCTCCTTGTTTGGTACTCCTCTAACAAGGACAAAAATCAGCTATACGGGTTTGAGCAGTTCGCTGACATCCACAACAGCAGTCTGCCATACTGCCTCCGACAGCCACGATAAACTTGCAAATATTTCATGACAGCAATTTTGAGGGAGCGGAGGTGATCATATTTAATTATCTTTGAGGATTTACATAGTCATCCTTATGAAATAGGTTAGTACTAGAAGCGGCATATTCTATAGCTACTCTACAGCTCATGGCTTAGCGTTGCTCCCCTGCACATCACCTCGTGGTGGCAGCTCCTCCGAAAAACTGCAACTCCCAGGTACTACAAGACGTATTCCTTACCTTTAAGTGCTCTCCAGCACAGAAACAAAGTTTGCTCGTGTGTGGATTTGACAATTTAGGACACCACTAGCCCCTGCGCAGTGTTGTGATCCTTCACGCCGTTGTTGAAGGGAGAGTTGAGGGAGGGAACACAGGACACAGGCCAGCCTACGAACAGCACCCAACCCCCTGTGTTAATTTACACACTACACCTTCTGCCAGGGCAGAAGCAGAAGCTGCAACCGAGAAGCCGAGTTCTGTGGGACTCATCACATGCTCTACGGGTCACAACAAACAGCTCAGTTGCGGGATCTTACAGACATTACTCACCTCATCTATGTTTCTGAGCCACTTGCTGATGTTTTCAAAGCTCTTGGCATTGGTGATGTCATATACTAGCATGATCCCCATGGCACCTCTGTAATAGGAGGTGGTGATGGTGTGAAATCGTTCCTGCCCCGCTGTGTCCCTGCAAAAAACAGACAGAAGTACATATCAGAGGCGAGCTCTAAAGAAACCAGCACGGTGTATCTATCAGACAAGCGTGCATGGCGCGGTACGTGCTCTATTGCACCACTACCGAGGGATGTGCAATGTTTTCAAAGAGCGGTAGGACACGCTCCAATGTGCATCAGCAGCAGCTTCAAGGAAGGCCCCTTCCCTCCCAGACGTAGCTGAACAGAGAACAAAAAGGGCAAGCTTCCGTCAGCCAGGTTCATGAGGGTACAGAAACTTAGGGCTTGAAGTTTCCCTTTTGGATTTTACTTTAAAGGGGACTGTTTTTTTAAAAACACATTTCAGAGTCAACTACGACAGAGATAAAAGACACTGGGCTGCTTAACTGGGTTTACAGGACGATGGTGGCAGAAGATGACGCTACCTGTTGAACAGCAAAGTGGTAAGTTGCAGTAGGTCTTCTGGTACATTACTACAATAAATAAACCCAGTACCAAGTCATGGTAGGAATTTGTTAATTGTAAACTTTGTATATTTATTGACAACTTGAAACTTGCACCCAAAAGGAGAAACTTTTATTTCCAAGTCTCGTATTTCGGGGAAGTGTCTCAGACTTCTGAGCCCCGGTGGAACCCAGTAGCGGACAGGACGAAAACAGGAGCAAGAAATGCTCTACCAACTCTTCAACAGGACCATGAGCTCCAGCAGCGGGAGCAATTGAACAACCCCAGAAATGCCATCGTCCCAGACACTCTCTCCAGTTACCAACCAGTTCTGCCCAAATGAACGTAAAAATAAGCCACCTTAAAACCCCGTCTACAATTTTTAAGTTACATACCACAACCACTGACCAGCCTGATTAGACACTGCCCAAACCCAGGTGACTCAGTACTCAAGTCTCTGTAGGAAGTTCCCAAAATGTTGTAGGCTGTTTAGCAGTGCCGCTGTCGAAGTCAGCAGAGTCTGGAACTGCAACCGGCGATGACCTGACCCAACTACCCAGTCAACACCACGACAATGCCCAAAAAGATCCACAGTTCCACATTTCAGCAGCTGCTGAGCAGCCACAAAGACAATCACTCAACATTTTCTGGAGCTTGGGACTTAAAACTGAGAAGAATTTTGTTTTCAGATCAGTTTTATAAAGTTTTAACGAGATCTTACATATGTATATCCCTGAAATTTTAGATCAAAGTGCAGGAAAAGTAAATCTAGAAGATGTACTGTAACTACAAGTTGTCGATTTCTATAAGCAATATGGTGAAAATTGATCATGCAGGATTAATGACAGTATGTATTTACCCACCTAATTTTGAGTTCTGTGATGGAATGCATGAGATTTGGTTACACAAACTTGCGTGCCATTAAGTTGAGAATTAAGAGTTAACGGTGTATTCTAGCATCTTTCAGAGGACAGAAACCTAACAGAGTACACGTTCACAGACAGTTTTCAGTGACACTACTCACACAAGGTAGAATATCAAAGGAGTCTCCAAATTTAAACTGGTCTAAATTGAGATTAAACCACCTTCAGAAAGGCACAGCATCCCCCCCTGCCCCACATTTCCTCGCTCACAAACTAGTAACCTCAGAAAAGATCACGGACTGGAGTTGACCTAGCTCATTTCCCTCTCAGCTGTTCCCGAGGTCACAGCGAACGCCTTGGCAGAACGCGGACACCACCAGGCACCGAGTCCTGCGAAAACTCGGCTCTCCCCACCGCCCCGTCACCTAGAGCTGACCCAACAAACGCTGACTGCAGTTGCCAAATCAGTTTGTTTAAGCGCACGTCAGATTTCTGGCCAAGTATCAGCTGGCGAAGGGGGAGTACATTAAAAGCCCTGAAGCCTGAACATGCCATGGAGGAAAACCTCCTGAGATGGAGGGGAAATGCTCTACAAAGTTTCTTCTTGAAGAGTCTTATTGGATCTCTTTGGCTCAGACCCCAGATCACTGTTTTGAGGCCAACTGCTCCCGAGGTTTTATCTCCTCCTAGGAAATGGCAAACACCAGGAAGAGGGCAAAGAGCAGAGGAGGAGGGATAGGGGCGGGCCCTAAACCCGAGCACCACGTTGTTCAGAGGTGTTCCAACAGGCCATGCCGCGCAGAGGTCTGGCTCTCCGGCAGCAGCCTCAAGAGGCAATCTAGTCCATTCCCTGGCTCTACAAAACGTTGAGGGGTACCCACATTATTCCTGGAAGATGCCCGATGTGCTGCTGGAGACCTCTGACGACTGCTGGCTTGAATCCCCCTTCTCTCTTCCTTTCTGTCCCATTTGAAAGTTTCTCCTGATGGCACCCTTGGGTTTTCCTTTGTGCAAATTAAGGCCGTCAATCCTCATCGTACCTTTCATAGGGGACTAGAGGAGTTCATTTCCCTTCTTTCTACAACTACTTTTTGCATACTCAAACACAGCTCTTGCACCTTCTCTGAATTTTCTCAAGCCACCTCAAGTTCTAAAGAACTTACTCACTGGCCAAAGGTCTAAGATATGCAGCCTCACTGATCAGTCTCTGGACTCCCTCCAATATGCCCATGTCTAAACAAAAACCAGGACACTACTCCAGCAGAAGTCTTACCAGGCTCATGCAGGAATATTTTCTAAAGACTTGGGCATGCCCGTTTACACATCCTACTCCCTTTCCTCATGATAAAGCAGATTTTTCTGACATTCAAATAACTGATTACACATACTGAACTTGATAACTTTGCATTTGTCTCTACTGAATTCCACAGGACTTTTTTCCGTGACATTTCTCCAGTTGGTCAAAAGCAATCTGAATTATAATCCAGTCCTCTACACAATTTATACTTTGCAACTTCATCTGTTCCTGCTTAGCTTAAATACAATAACCATGCACTCTATTCCCTTATCCCAACCATTAAAGAAAACATTGCCTATCATGAAATTCAGGACAGACTCCTGCAAAATATCTCAACAGAACTCTTACACATTTCTCTTGCCACGAGTTTTGTATCCACTTGGTAGTGTCTTCACCTAAGTCACTTCCCCCTAACTTGCTTGTATCAAGCAGGACAGCGTCAGCCTTACCAAAACCATCAAGACGTACAGCATCTATGACTTCTCCCCTCCTGACAAGGCCAGTAGCCATCACAGTAAGAATTCAGCTTGATTTTACACAACTCGGCATTGACAACACTGAGTTGTTACTCATTACTTGTCATGTCCTATGCGCCTACCACTAACCTGCTTAGTTAACTCCTCCAGTGTTTTTTTCTGGCAACTGAAGCTAAGCTAATGGATGAAAAGAAAGCTGGGGAGGGAAAAAGCAAAGAACCTGGAGTGCTTCCTTTTTTTTTTTTTAAAGAAAAAAAGGTACTATATTGGCCCTTTCCCCTTCTTAATGGATTCTCCATTCATTATTCAGAGATAACTCTTAATGGATGTGAGATTAGAGAACTGACTGAAGCAGAGGAAATGAGTTATGGCTTTCAAACTGCCTACGACTGATGAATCCACCCTGAGCAAATGGCATGAAACAACCGGAGACCGCATGTCTTGTTTACTGCCCTGGCTTGCCATTCTTTTGTTCAAACCTCTAGGATGTAAGAATATGCTCCAAAGCCATGGGTGTGCAATAAATCCTTGACGTAGGCAAAAACATCTGTGGAAGCTAGCTAGCTCTCCAAGCTAAAATAAACGTAGACAAGGACTATTAAGATAGCCAAGGAAAATGAGGCCCTACCGCACAAGAGGAAACCGAGAGAACTTGGTTTGTTTAGCTGCAAAATGAAGACAAAGAAGGTCGTCCTGTGGGACTAGGGAAAGGAGAAGCACAAGGAAAGTGAAAAATCTATTTAAATTATTCTCATGCCAACATTAAAGTATGCATAAGCTATATCATATTAGAGGTTTAACCAACAGAGAGAGGAATTTCTGGGACAGCTTTCCGGTTGACCTAGCAGGGACTAAAGAAACCTTAAAATGCACTATGATTTGTTTATGAAAGATTTACACGGATGCAACAGGAAGAGATTATATCTGATGATCTGTGAAGATCCTCCCAGTCCACATAGCTCAAAATAAAGGTCTTCAACGTATTAAACCAAATAATTCCTAGCAAAATAATCCTAAGAATTTTATTACTGTTCCACTGTTTGTTGTTTCTTATAATATTTTTAAAACTATGCAGCAGAATACTGCATTGAAGACACTGTACTGCTGACACCAGGCACGCTCTGAAAGCTTTAGCAACTGGGTCAAAGACTTCCCTTCACAAAGGAACAGCTGTAAGATACTTCATGACTGGCAAATTTCAGCTTTTCTGAAAAAATATTCATCCAGAACAAAAAAAAAGAAAAAAAAAATCTGTAACAAGTGAAGTATCTAATTGTTTTATAGGAAGCCAGACTGGCATGCCAGAAGACCCTCTTCCACCTTGAGCGATTCACATGGTGAATGGTCTCAAAAGCTCTCAAGAGCACGAGTTAACTTTTAGACATTCCTAGGGTAATTGCAAAAAATTAATGAGACTGATGGCACCCCAGTCAGCTGCTGTCTGCAGCTTTGGCTGTTCATCACCATACTTATTAAATGCAAGAACTTGCATATAACAGAGAACTTCCACATGTGTAACTATTTCGGATAGCTATGCTGCTGCACATTTCTTTCACCTGGGCAGGTGTTCCGGGTCAGATGATTATTTTTGCAATGAGCTCCTTGCTGAATAAAACAAAATTTTGAGGGAACTTTTCTAGCCACGTAAAAGCATTCCCAGCAAAGATGCACCGATAGAAAAATGTTACTTTATGGTCTTCTACAGAGTTAAGAGCTGTGTAGAAAAATAAGGCTGTTTCTAAAATTTGTAATCGGTCAACAAGACTATAGGAAAACAGGCTGACATAGAAATTTTATGTGTAGACAACAGGGTCAGAGTAGCAGCTAAGCAGGAAAAAATAAAAAAAAATTTAGATGTCTTTGAATCTCCAAGTTAAACGCTTTTCATTTTACGACAGAAGCCAATTTTGTCATCGTACAGCTTCCATACTAATACAACACTATCAAGTGTGATTGTTTCATACACCGCTGAAGAGAACTGGATCATTTGTCTTACCCAGCTCTGGAAGCTCTTCCAGATCTAGCCTTTTAGATCTCAACTTTCTGGCCTTAACCATGCACGTCACCACCTTACAACAAGCCTGCGCAGGCGCTCCCGGGGCAGCAGTTCCGCAAACAAGCCTGTCCCAGGCGCAGGAGAATCGAGCACTTTGCTAACTTGTACCTACTGTCATTCACCTCAGTCTATCGGGGTTCCTTGTCCTGGCTTGACAATACACGCTGCCAGGAAAGCAATCTGCATGAAAACTGGTAAATGGAAAATTCACAAGTGAGGAATTGACAACTGTTAGTCCCCATGAACCCCTGCAAAACGAACTCTTCACGCAGCTCTACCCATGTATTTTGGTTACTCCTTAAGGTCAGTTTAAGACTAGACATGTATACACCACGTAGCTGTTTAAGGGAACTCGGGCTTTCTTACTGCTCTGACTTGGAAAAGCAAATACAGACCTCTTGAAAAGGCTAATCACTCACTGTTCACATAACCCCACTCTGTTTATAATCCCTAGAAACCTATTCCTAAATACTGCAGTTATTCCTCGACAGCCTTCTGCCCTACCCCATCCCTCCAGCGTTCCACAGTCAGCGTAAAGGTGCTGGGGTTTTTTTTGTTTGGATTCACTCTCCCAGTATCAACATCCTGTAAATCCACCTTCGGGATCACCTCTTACAGTTCCTAGTTGTCTCCCCAGACTGCAGAGTCTGTGAACAGAGAGACCAGAAAGTGGCTGTATTTCATGCAACCAATTTTCACCCAATATTCTTGAATAAACGGAAAGAGGGCTCCTGGGGTAAGTTCTGCTGCAACAGCAGAACAGGATACATCATGATCCTCTTATTTGTCAAGCTCTATTCTGAAATACTTGGCTGATCTGTTTTTTTTTTTTTCCCCCTCCACATTTCCCTTTCTGTGTTTCACCCCCATTATGCTGAACTAGAGCTTCTCCCAGTCTTCCACACCTCATGGATTTCCAGCAACTTTGATTTCCACTTGTCCTTGAGCTTCAAGAGTCCTTCCTTCTCTTCTGTGTCTGCTACCACTATGTATTTTTTAGACAACAGTCAGATTTCCTTTCAGCCTTCGCTTCATCAGGATGAAAAAACCTAGATCCGACTTCTGTGCATTCTCACAAGCACGTAAGAGCCGTACCTGGTCAAAGGTTTTCCAGCTTCCGCTTCTGTGTAGTTCAAGGACATCTGGAGCCAGAGATGACATCTGTGTATTTACGGGTCCAAAACAGACTGCTCTTTCGTGAAATCCCTTGCAAACCCGCGTACGTCTGTGGCTACCACAACATTTTGTGACGAGGAGTTTCACAGCTTAACTTCATTGCCTTGTGTTTTGCACGTGCCACCTTCTAGCCTTACGCTAGAACTGATGTTCTGGTATTGGAAAAGGCAATGAGTTACATCAATCTCTACCTACTTTTCCCAGTATTCTTATGATTTTAAAAATACTCTTGTGTCACTTCTCTGGCATCCTGAAGAATGCTAATCTTTCCAGTTGTTCTTCCTAAAATAGCTATTACGTCCCTCTGATCATCCTACTTGCCCCTTCCTGGCTAGGGCATGCTAATCAAAATTGTATATTATGTTAGGCTGTGACACTTACTTCCCTGCCCACTGGAAATGATCGCACCCACGGTATCAGAAAAATCACATTTAATTTTTCAATTGCTACATTATGCTAATCAGTTTAGTGAATTACAGGATGCCTAAGCCTTTCGGTTTCCATTTCAAAGCAATTCTACCCAACTTCCAGAAGTGCGCAATATTACACTTTGTAGCTGAATTTTTCGCTCTACTACTCTATTCCTCTAAAACGTTTCATCACTTTCATAATGATAACACCATCTTTTCCTGGAGCAGTAATCTCTCACTTTTGGTTCTTTTATTCTCCTTTTCTTCTCTGTACTATGAGCATTACTGTATTAATATTTTCCAAGACATTCATCACTGTGAACCCTCCCAGGTCCCACCCTTTGTACATATTTCTACTCCCAAATTTTCACCCTAATTCCTTTCTCCCAAACCCTGTACTAAGCCCACCACCGGTGATTTTCCATATGGCATCGTGTCATATACTGTCACATCAACAGTTTTTCTGAACAGCCAAGTAGTGCGACAACCTATCCAAGAAAATACCCGATTCTTCTACGTGCTTCCACCCAGAATTTGACATACCGGTACTCCTCCTGATGGATCTGCCCTGAACGAGCTCCTTCCTTCAGAAGGCCAGCCCCGAGGGCTGTGTCCCACCCTCCTCCTCGCTTGCAGCCCACGCACCACACCGCGCTTGCCCGGCCTCGCTGAGGCTCTCCAGAAGCTCCCTGCACACGGACATAGTCCCACTCCTCACCCAACCCCACCACTCTCCGCTCCCTCTCGTCCCAGCCTCCCCTCTCCCCCTTTCAACGTCGTTTTGCAACAGGCACATTTACATTTGGAGCAATATGAAAACGCTTTAATCCTAGCTTGATCCTTACTGAGCAGCAACCCCAGTTTTTAATAGCTGTGAAGTATCAAGTTGCTTTACACCTCTGGCAAGGTTTAACTCAGCTTGACCTCTGTATTCTTGCTTAACTCCTATATATATATATTTTAGAGGTCAAGGCATGACTGAGACACTGCCACGTCTGCTCTTTTTCCGTACCCAGGAAGAGGCAGGTAGCTATCCTGCTCTGTAGGAGCAGAGCTCTATTAGAAAGCACCAGTTTTATCTGTTTTCTGTAAAACTAGTTGCCCACTGAGACTGGACACCCTCCCCACGCAGTACAAAAGCCAGTACTAGCCACAGTAAAACACAGCGACACAGCTTTGCAGGCAGCCGAGAGCAACTCCTGTACCAGGACAGCAGCACGAGAAAGATTTAATATGTGGGTGATGGAGGATTACATGGATCAGTGAGAAGCAGGTCAATATAGTCATTTTAAACTGAGGAACAGTTTATTTCTATTGCTTTCTGTATGTGAAAAGAAATACACTTTTCACCTATGTAAATAACAAGTGCTACATAATCAAAATGCTTAATCACTCCCACTGATGTAGAAACCTTGTTCTGTAAGCGACAGGTTTGTTCAGCCATGCTCACTGGACACAGCTCCTTCATAAACACTGAGCAACTCTATGTAAAGAAACTCCATCGTATCTGGGAAATGGCTAACACATACTAAATTCTTTAAGGTACAAAATTCTGTCACCATCTGTCAATTCGCAAACAGCTGAATGTCAGTATTCTGGAAAGAAAAAAAAAAAAAAGAGGTTTCAATCTGAATAAGCAATAGTAATAATAACAATGATGATGATAATAACAGCAACAATGACAAGACAAAACTGCCTTTGCTTCTAACGATAAAAGGGACTGTTAGGAAGCAAGAAAATAGCATAGAAAAGGCTGGGTGAAGATACGGAGGCACTTTTGGAGAGCTGTGGCTGGACTTACACTCGTGGAGTGGGCCAGGGCCATTGCACCTGGTATCCCGTCCCTGTAAGCGACCAGAAGCAGCTCAGGCGTGCGTACAAGAAACGGGGCAAACTGATAGGCAATCTCACAAATGGGATGACAGTTTTCAGATTGGGGGAACCCACAAATGAAATAGCGGTCATTCCTCCTCTAAATTCCGAGCATGGATATGCCCCATCAATACAAGCATGCCTGCAACGCAATACTGAAAGCACGCAAGCGCCGAGTCTCATCTCCTGTCCTTAACCCAAAGTCTGTTTTTTTTCTTCATCACCCATCTTTTGTTATCTTCTGATCAGCTTAACCAAGTCTGGAGCTGCGTCCCAGTGGAAGCGCTACCCACGACTCGGAAGACATGTTCTGTTGATTCGGCTACGTTAGCTCCTGCGCGTTGACTTCGGTTATAAAAGCACGACCCATACTCTGGATGCAAGAGAAGCTACAGAAACAGCCTCAGGTTTGCAAGGATAACGTTCCACTAAATGCATCCCTTGCTTACTAAACTGCTGCAGTGGGAGCAAAGTGTAATTCTGGAAGTATGTTACACAACTCCTAGAAGTACAGGGTGAGTTTAAATACAGGAAGCGGTGGTTAAATATAGATGCATTGCACAAAATATCTTCACCAAAAGACACTACTGTTCTAGCCACCAAACCACTACTGGGCAAAACTCCTTGTACAGGAAAAGTTGGAAACTACAAAAGCTAGATTTTTCTTCTCTTTTTCTTCCAACAAAAAGTGCATGCCATAGGAACTTCATTTTCTGCTTTCCAAGTTTCATTTCAAACGTGAAATTTTAAACGGGCAGGAACAAGAAGCAGATTCAGATGACAACGTCCAAACTTTGCAATGTTTAAAAGTTGCAATTTCGTAAAACTCGGCTCACCCAAACCCCTCTTCATTTCTCTAAGCCACTAAAACCCACAGTGCATACAGCTGCATTATGGCTTGCTTCTGTGTCTATATACACATTAAACATCCTCAGTATTCCGTATTTTCAGTTTTTACATTTCACGATGACTTTTCCCCAAGTTTAGTCTAACACTTCCTTTTTAAAGTCATTCCAATACTTTGTTCTACCTTTCTATCCCATGGCGATACACAGCACCTACCCTGTTGGGGTAAAAAATGCGACACAGAATGATTGTTAGAAGTTAGGGTTTGACCTGGGTTGACAATCTGAATGTTAACCGTCTGGTGAACTCGTACAGCAGGAGCTGCCCAGCAAGTCAATCGGCGAAGCTGCATTACACCCGACTGCCTCTTTGGCTAACGCTCTCAGCCCCTTCCTTTCCGCTGCTCTGCTTTGGGTTCCCAGCTGATCTACACCCATCCTTCCTCAGGCAGCTCCATCTAAAACACCGCCCTTACGAAGACGGTTACCCTTTGCTGCTCCCCGCTGAAGCATTCCAGCGCGCCGAGTTACTTCATCGTCCAAGAGCTTCCTTAATTGCCTGGCTACACGGTTCATACAACAAAATCAACTTTGACAACTCTTCCCCTTGCGGGGCACAAAACAAAACAACTAAGTTGGCCAACTTCTGCTTGCAGGACTGGGATACGAGAAAGAACTGAGTCACGAGGTCGACGCTCAGAGCGATGGTAACAAGAAGGATTCAGAATACATTCATTAGGAAGGATAATCATTCAGCCAGTTTTCCTCAGAGGAAGGCGAGTGCTTCCTTCTAACCGGAACCCATCCATCTACAAACGTCAACATTATCAAGCCATAAAAGATTTTTGTTAGCGGGGGACAAAATGGGCAAGTTCAAGTTCTGAACTCTCAGTCAAGCTGGAGGATGCACCAGCAATACGTGCACATGGTTGAGGAGGGAGCCTAAACAAATACAGGCTCGGAAAAGCCATTAGCTTTCCTGACCTGCCTTGTTACGGGGCTATTAAAACAGAAGAAAAATCTCTAGCTAGACATGCATAGCAAGCTAAAAGGAAAGAGTTTAGGTTTTGTCTCGTGTTAGACTTTCCAACAGAAAAACAGCCATGTTTTCAGCCAGCTGAGAAACTCTCCACAGTTTACCATGGAAAAATATAAAATAAGTGCAGACATGGATTACGCTTTCTTGCTGACACAAAGCAAGGCTACTAGTCAATTTATAGTCACAGATTCGAGGCAACTCCTAATTTAAAAATTCCAGTTTTTAAAACACTTCCCACTAAATCACAGACTGCGAGGATCCTGTCCTCCCAAACGGGAGATTTGCCAAGAGCCTGTCCAAGGGAGCAGTCGGTAACAGTGGTTATAAACACAACACCCAGATCTCTTCCTCGTTTCTTAAAAATAGTTTTAGGGGTATACACATGGAGCTTTAGCTTTACCACTACTGAAAATACAAGACACAGTTACAAAAGTAGGTACCTGAATGTAATCTCAGAAAGAGTAAACTCTTCTCACGAAAACCTGCTTCTGAAAGAAGCCATCCAGAAGGATGCCACCCCGTAGCTGCTTGTGTATATTACTCACCATATCTGTAGCTTGATCTTCTTTCCTTGTAATTCAACAGTTTTAATCTTGAAGTCTATCCCTAAAATAAACAAACGCATAAACAAGTAATTAGTATTTATTTAAAAAAAAAAAAAAAAAAAAAAAGCAATCCCACATCAACTCAGAATTGCTGCAGACAGAACAGCAGGTTTTTTTTCTTCTTTTACTGAAGGTTTACAGGTAAACCAAGGATGTCCGAGTAAGCTGGAATGCAAGAGGAGCATGGCTACCAACGCAAACAGGGTCTCACAGGGTCTACAGTCGGTCAACGGACACCTTCAGCTAACACTGTTAAGATGATCTGGCTTGTAAAGGCTTTTAAGTTTCTTGCTTATTTTTAAGAATGGAAAATATCAAGATTTTGCAATTTTTTCTGGAGAACTTCCAAAAAGAATAAGAAATTTGGGAGCTTGGGTATAAATTTAAACATCCTAAACAAAATAGCAACCTTTCTTCTTCCATTCTTAAAAAAAATTCTTTCCCCAAAAACGATTAAACCACAATATTTTGCATATGCTGAAAAATTATGTGAAATATCATGGTGAATTTTTATTTTTTGGTTTTTTTTTTTTTTTACTCTTATACCTAATCCTTGTGATACCACCATTTCAGAAACCTCTCCAAAAAAGCCTCTTTTCCCCAAGATTCTCCTTTCCATAAATCTTGTTCAAGTAACCTACCTGTGAGAATAACATTAACTACAGAAATCTTAATGCTTGTTACCTGTTTAACGTAACTCAAGGCAGCCAGTGCGAGAGCCTACACCAGAGCATGTGACAAGACTCCAGACTATTGAAAACAGTTATCTCACTTTTTACACCGTTGAAACAAGCAGCAGAAGCCCTAAATTGCCTCTTGAGCTAAACACACACACGCATGGTTTACAGACGGTCAACCCCAAGCTTCAATAACCTAAGCAGAAGGGTTTAAGCAACACGAAGTTTTCAACCAGCAATAAGAGGCAAGTTATCAGCGTAAGCTGGCACCCAACCGCCGCGTCTCTCCGTCTTGGTCCATCCCTGCCCCAGCCTCTGACGTGCTACAAGCAAAGTCATGACTCGACAGAAGCGCGTAACCATGACTCTCAAAACTCAGAGTAAGCAGAGACCATCTTGACAGAGCACGAGTAAGGTTTTTACTCTTAATACCAACTAATACAAAATAATTCACATGTTAATTTGTGGCAAAGCTGAGATTGTATTGCAAGGAAGTTAGTTAACTATGGGATTTGCAAGGACTGACTGAAGAGGAGATGAAGGAGACTTAGGAAAGAAGAAACATAGAATCATAGAATCGTTGAGGTTGGAAAAGACCTTTAAGATCAGCCAGTCCAACCATTCACCTACACTACCAAGTCTACTCTAAGCCAATCAAGGGTAGACTAGACTAAACCATGGCCCAAAGTGCCACATCTACCCGTTTTTTGAAACATCAAACTGATGATGATTTGACATCAAACTGAAGACAGATCCTTAGCCAAGACCAATACTGAAACTGGTATTTAGTATTTTCATTATTAATTCTGGTGTAATAAGTTGTCCTATCTGAAGTCTACTGCTCAAAACAGTGAAAGGCACTGTACAAAGGGCAATTAAAATAAGAAACTGATAGCCTTGTGAACAGAGTAAAAACAAGGGATGGGTGTCAGCAGTAGAAAATGCAACATTACCTAAAAATGTCTTCTGTGAACCAGCAGCTGTTTTCACATAACAAAGAAGAAAGACTGAAGGCTGAGAGATTACCATTTTACTTCCACAGAATAACTATAACCCAATGGAGAGACAACCCTGGAACAGGGAAATACAATCTTGCAAGCACCTGGTGAGAAATTTCCATCGGAGGCAGGGAAATAGGAACATCGTTGTGTAAGACCTTGGTGAAACCTGGTTTGTGCAATGCGTACAAACTAATCACTCCTGCCCAGAGGAGATGGGCTCAGACCAAAACGGATGCCACGCAACACAAGCCAGGATGAGGACCCCCCCCACCAGCTCCTCCATAGCAGAAGAGGCTTGAGGACCACGTCTTGTTTCAAGCTTCTCTTCCCAAAATTGCCTATAATTATGAGCACAGACTACATCCAGTGGAGCAGGAACACTACAAGCCATCTTCTCAAAATGCTCTGACACTAATTAGATGCCAGAGTTCTGACTTTCAATTCAAATCAGAGAAACACCGCTGATAATTTTTCATGCTTTCCAAAAATCTGTTTATATTTAGACTTTTTAAAAGGCAGCAGCTGCAATCACAAACTTCCCTCCTAAATCTACAAGGTCATTTTATACCAAGTAAGATTAAATAGAATTTATGAAACACGCTATTACGTAAGAAGTCTACATGGGAAGTCTGCTTTAAACTCCACCAAGTCCAGCTCCTTTTAGCTGTATATACTGCACGCATGACTTCGTTTTAACACTGAAATATTAAATTAGTAAAATCTTTTCACGTAAAAATCAGCATACCAGAGCCTCTCTGGGAAAGGCTACGCAGTTTTAGATGGCGGGGGAGGAGAATCCCCCTCCCCGCGGGCCTGTGTCGTGCGGGGGGAAGAACGGGGACGGCACTGGCTAGACGGACAGCTACCGCGTATGCGGCCAAAAAGGAAAAAATGGAGAATAACCCTTAAATGAATACCAAATGCAGCTCCTCACAGAGCCTCTTCCGCTTACCAAGTATTTCATAAACATGAACCAGAGTGTAAAGGGGCAAAATTCCCCATTTCTAAGGATTTAAAGCAGTACAGTGGCTAAAGGCCAAGGTAGTCCACTAATTCCAGGACGTCAGCTTGGGACCTTTGGACCTCAGTTTCAGTCAGTGCTCCATTTTTTTCCAGTTAGCCAAAGTGGTACTTCATCACTTGTGTTAAATTTATGAATCAATATAGCTAGTATCATATGTACGTGGTCTGAAAAATAAACCCGCTGAATGATTAATAGCCAACATACAAAATTGTCCCAAATACACCTAACTTCCTACATTTTATAGCATTTAACCAAGTTGTTTGCTGTGATATAGTGCTCCACAGCAACGCTATCAAACTAACACACAGAGCATTTACCAAAAGATCATAAATAAAAGTATTGTATACAGAGACATTTACTTTTAGGTTCTGCCCAGATAAAACAGGATGTTTGATAGCCACTTTTTATGCCTTAAGATAAAGTAAGCTATTAACCCAGCCAAGAAAATTAACTCTTCTCTGCACTGAGAGGGATTTAGCTAACTCTAGTATTTGGGGATAAAATACATCTCTAATCCCATGTTGTACTCAGCTTCCATTCCAATTACAATATAATACTAGTTCAGCCTTCATAACAGAAAGGTTGTTATAAATAGCAACGACTATTTGCCTCTAAATGCTTTCAAAGTACTTTTAACAGACTGGAAAAACTGGACTACTGCACCGCTGTAATGCCTGTTCAGTTCTAGGCCTTTCCAAAGGAGTCGCCAGTGACACTGTGCCAGCAGAAACACAAAGGCTTCAGAGAGAGGAGATTACAGGTACGGGGAGTTTCCAGTAACATTAAGCTCAGGAAAGAGTTTAAGAGGGTAACGGGCATAAAAATTGAATGGCATGCAGAATGGACATATAACTATCACTGGAGGATAATGACAGAACTAATGAATTAAAGATGAGCATGAAATTACTCCCTCATTAAGTGTCGATAAGATATTTATCAACTTCAACAGGGCAAACTGGAATTCGCAGAAGAACCTGGAAGTATACTGCCAGCCTATTAAACACGTAATATAACTCCATACTTTCAAATAAAAATTTGGAAACGCTTGTTATGCTTCAGTGCGACCCACACGGTTTAACAACGAATCATAGAATCATAGAATCGTTTAGGTTGGAAAAGACTTTTAAGATCATCCAGTCCAACCATTAACCTACACTACCGAGTCCACTCTAAGCCAATCAAGGGTAGACCAGACTGAACCATGTCCCCAAGTGCCACCTCTGCCCGTTTTTTGAACACTTCCAGGGATGGGGACTCCCCCACCTCTCTGGGCAGCCTGTTCCAATTCTTGACCACCCTTTCCGTAAAGAAATTTTTCCTAATTTCCAACCTAAACCTCCCCTGGCGCAGCTTAAGCCCATTTCCTCTCGTCCTATCGCTAACTACGTGGGAGAAGAGCCCAACACCCCCCTCCCTGCACCCTCCTTTCAGGTAGTTGCAGAGCGCGATCAGGTCTCCCCTCAGCCTCCTCTTCTCCAGGCTGAACACCCCCAGCTCCCTCAGCCGCTCCCCACCAGCCCTGTGCTCCAGACCCTTCCCCAGCCCTGTTACCCTTCTCCGAACACGCTCCAGCACCTCAATGTCTTTCTTGTATTGAGGGGCTTTCTTGTATTGAGGGGCAAAAGTTTCCTTACAGGTAGATCATCCCAGGTTTCTGGCTCACTTCTAAGTTTCCTTCCAATTTCAAGTCTTGTACCAGTTGCTTACAGCAACATATGGGCCCAGGTCTGACCAAACACTGAACTCACAGCTTTAAAAAAAACCAGACAGAAGCTATTTATGGATTCTTTAGGTTACTGGTCTTGGAGTATCAAGGCTAAGAAGTACCATTAGTTGATCTCATGGTATGTGCAAACAAGATCTGCCCTTACACAAATATTGAAAGTCATTTCTGCCTAGTCACTGTAAACACGCAGACCAAGAGGAGTTTCAGAAGCCGGAAGGTCAGACTTGTGCATCAGGCCACTGAAGTCGAGCTCTTCCACCCCTACATCAGCAGAGGTTATTGTCAATGACTCCTGACAAAGCATTCCAGTTTTATTTGTCTAAGTTTAAGTATCTGAATGTCTTGGTGAGCACAGAACTACTTGCTCAACGGTTTTGAGTTGCCATCACTCTCGGATGAAAGACATTAAGGAAGACCCAGGACTCGCGTCAGCGCAACAGTGTGTTCTAAATCCATAATCACTGCATCCAAACAGTTCTGTATCACTTTACACCTTCTCAAGCCCCTGCCAAGGTTTTGTAAAGATCGCTCTTCTGTTGCTAAATCACAAACCAACTGTTTTTGAAAAGCGAAAGACAGAATGCCATCAGTACAAGAGGGAGGGAGAAAAAGTTATTTTCCAGTCCATTTCAGAGCTACAAATGATGAGCTAGCCCTTTTCAGACAGCACGAATTTTGTTTGCATTCTTTCCAAACAAAGACAGCATTCAGCTCGGTGAGGACGCTGGGCGGTAGGAAGCGGAATGTAGGGCAAGAGAGGGGCAAGGCTGCAGCGCCAGGAGCCCGACAGTCATCCCACACGTCAAATCACCATCAACCGCAGACCGTAAAGCATATAAAGATGTGCATTTTGTATTTCATTTGTTAGCAATCGCTTTGCAAATATACCTTAGCAGCACTATGTATTTTCAACGCAGGAAAGAAAAGCCAACGTGCACAAATCCGCGCTCAAGCCTCGCGCCTTCCAAGCTGCCCACCTTTGTGCTCCAAGGCTCTGGCAACAGCAAGGATTTTTCTTAAAGGTGTACTTGAACCGCAGCTATCAACGCTCAAATTAAGGCAGCACAACTCAGGCCACGTTCAAATTTTGTGATGAGCACCGGGAGCCATCCCGATGGCCCCTTTCGCCTGCATCCCTCCCAGCAGTCAGGAATCCTGAAGGATTCTCAGAATTTCAGCACTTTCTCCAAGGGTTTTGAAGGTGCACCTGAACACCCCCACACTAATCCGCTTCAAACAACTAATGCAAGGTGGAGCTCTTGCAAAGTGCTTTAGTAGCCACTAAAGGATATAAATCTTATCTTTACTGCCTTTAGAAATTCCAGTGTAACTAAAGAGACAGAGCAGGCAGAAAGAAATCTATCCGCTGTCTTTGAATTCACAACTTTCAAATTCACAAAGTCAGAAGGAGCACAGCCTCATGCCTTACGGCACGTTAACACAAAGAGTAAAAACTGTAACCCACCTAGTTAGCACAAGAACACCAACACAGAAGCACAGAGAAAATCTGTATCCTTCAGGTATGCTTACAGCTTGCAGTAGGGCCCAATAAACAGCCCTCAAATGTTTTTATTTAAAAAGCAAAAATGCAATAAAAGAAAACTTATCAACAGCAGGAAGATACAGCAATAAATAAGTCTAGAAGCTTTTAAAACTACAAAATTAACTTTGGGGCAGAAATTTTGTTGAGCTTTGTCTAGTCTTTTTATACAACTACCTGATTATCAGACCCCTCAGTTCTCAAGACAGATTTATAATATTGTAAGACTTTCTTAAGCTTAACATCTTAGTGCAGAAGATGACTTCTGAAACAAGCTCCTAATCCAGATACTGCTTTATCAAGTTTATTAACATCTAGAGCGTAACACCAATAAAAAGGTCATTCCTCTAACCCCTCCCAGTAACAACCTTTCCGAACATACCAAGTCCAGAATTATAAACTCTCTGAAGTCAACGTAAGTCCTGCATACAAGCTTTAATACTTCAAAAATGTTATTTTACTAAGAATACGCGGACATCAACATTTGTTATTGATGAAGTAGTAAAGATCAAATGCTTTGTAAGAAAGCTTCGGATGTAAATATACTTTCTCCTTCCAAAGTAAGCCCAACACAAGTGTATCGGGCAAGAGATGAGAGTTCTGGTTTTAATTAAGCTCTTAGTGACCTCAGTTACTACTTCAGTCTTTGAAAATATTTATTCTACAAGGTATTCATACCTACACAGTACGAATATACGACATTCCCAACCACACTCAACATTTTAAGTGCAAATACTATTTTCAGAGGCTTTATATGAATTAGATTTCTAAAGTTCCTCTGCCTTCTTCACACCTTCAGCACAGAACCAAGTCTCAACGTTGGGTTTTCCAGGAGTCGCGCCCAGCACTGAGATCTGGGACTTTGCTGAGACAACACTTTGCACTTGGTGTGAAAGGCGTTCGAAGCCCAAGATTCAGACAGAAGAGTTTATTTCGGAGGAGCAATAGCAAACCCCATGCCAGGTGATCACTGTGTGCCTACGCACGCTGGCACAACTTGATTCCAGCTCTACAGAGACCTGTGCAAGTACACATGGATTACACAAACATACACGGACCTGTTCTAAAGGACCTTAACTCCACATCATATAAAAAAACACAAACAAAAAAAAAGTCCATAAACACAAACTTGCTTCTTCGCAAAACTTCAATTGAAGTTTGTTAAGATACTGCAGTGACTTCTTAAGAAGCAGTTCCTTTATAGTCGACAAACTTACAGATTAGATTATCCAGTCATAATCTCAATTCCCATTCCTCAGAAGGAAATCCAAGGACTGCTTTTCCCCCGGCAGTCTCTCGCCTCGCCTGCAGCAAGGCTTCTCCCCCATGCTAGACAGACAGACGGCAGTTAGAATCATAGAATCACAGAATCGTTTAGGTTGGAAAAGACCTTTAAGATCATCCAGTCCAACCATTAACCTACACTACCAAGTCTACTCTAAGCCAATCAAGGGTAGACTAGACTAAACCATGTCCCCAAGTGTCACATCTACCTGTTTTTTGAACACTTACTCTCAGCAAGTTCTTACAGTTCTTACCCTCAGCAAGGGCTGCCGGGGAGGCAGTGGCAGCGCCCACCGGAGCAGCCCCTCCACAGCTCCCTGGGATGTCTCCTTCCACTTGCCCATGAGAGATAAGAAAGGAATAGGCATCCATTCACTTGTAAGACTCGGAACTTTTTGCTAGAGTATTTAGGAATGCTTTGCAAGTCCGCAAACTAATCACCCTTCAGACTGTTCTGGAAGAGAATCTCAAGGTAGTCACAGTCTCATCCATTGGCAAAAGCTTGAGTGAAAGCTTAAGTTTTATCAGAGAGAGCAAAATTCAGCTGACGTGGTAAGGAATGGGAGGAAGCTTTAGGCTAGCTGGGACAAGCCTCTGCAGTCATGGCAATTCTTTCTGAAATACAGATTTGCTGCCTTTGGCAGAAAGCGTGGCATTCAGCTACAGCGGAGAGAAAACTCTAGCACTGCTCGCTAAAAGGAGGTGGAACCCACATTATCCTCCCCTACCGCTCGTAGCTTAGATCTCACGTGGACTTCTCCAACAGGTGGATCTCTGTGGCGTCTTTTTTCTCCAGATAAAATTGTCATAAACCAATAAAAGGAGTCACTAGACAAAGTCTCAAACTCTTGCTCGCTAAAGCAAGTCTGAATGAGATTATCAGAGACTGAGACGATGAGGAAACCTGAAAACCTGGACCACTTGGCTTCTTTTAAGCAGTATTAAGAAATTGTAGATCCAGTAAGGAACTGATACTCTAGGTCATAACTGCTTTCTCTACCAAGACATTTATTCATCAGGAGTGAGGGATTGCACTTGAACTCTTCCTTGTCTTTAGCCCTGATCACATGTGGCATGGTCAGCTACTTGGGAAGGAAGAGGGGGAAGAGGGAAAGGCAACGTGACCAGCAACAAAAACCGAGCGATCGAATCAAACCCGGAAGCCTGCCGATGCTTTGGAGTCTGACAAGACACAAGCACACAGTGCCCTTAGTCTAACTTCACGGGCAATACTAATTTCACTCGTGCTTTTGTAGAACAAACAGTTCTCATGGCAGCTCCACACCTCTTGGTTTTGCAGTACTGAATCTACCCTCCTCTCCAGCTTCCAAATGCATTTAATCTCATGAGTAAACAAGATAGTAACTAAGTAAATAAGACAGCTAGTCTTCCTCTTTCAGGAGAAAGCTCACTTCACTCGCATGCTGTTGTGGTTGAGCCCCAGCCCCAGCTCAGCACCACGCAGCCATCGCTCACTGCCCCTGCCCCGATGGGATGGGGGAGAGAATCGGAGGAGTGAGAGTGAGAAACACTCCTGGGCTGAGATAAGAACAGTTTAATAATTGAAATAAAGTAAAATAGTAATGATAAAAATAACTATATAGTAATAGTAGTAATAATAATATCCAAAGCAAGTGCTGCACAATGCAGTTGCTCACCACCCGCCGACCGATGCCCAGCCAGTTCCCAGCAGCGATCGCTGCTCCCCGGCCAACCCCCCCAGTTTCTATACTGCCCATGACGCCGTATGGTATGGAATGGCCCTTGGGGCAGTTGGGATCAACTCTTCTGGCTGTGCCCCCTCCCAGCTTCTTGTGCCCCTGGCAGAGCATGGGAAGCTGAAAAGCCCTTGACTGGTGTCAGCACTGCTCAGCAACAACTAAACCATCAGCGTGTTATCAGCATTCTTCTCATCCTAAATCCAAACCACAGCACTATGGCAGCTACTAGGAAGAAAATTAACTTTATCCCAGCCGAAACCAGGGCACATGCTTATCTGCTAATTTTATTTTGTTCATGTGTACACATACACACAACACAGACATATCCCCGGCCTCCCATATAGACATACTTGTATGTATGTCACTACCTGTATGTATCTTGTCTACACTTAGGCGTGGCAATGAATTTTTTAAAGAAATAGAAAAATATAGCACTGTTTAACACAAACTTCCACGTAAAACAAACAGCTCCCCTCTTGCTTTGGAAAGGCGAAAACCAAGATCACTGAATGCAAGCACTGCAAAAATCACGCAAGTCCTCAGGGCCCCCCCTTCGTGTTCCAGCCCCACTGACCTCTTTGGTAGCTCTCCCGGAGAGCCGCAGCCGGTCACGGATCACCCAGCACAACACTAACCTGCCGCAGGATGCACAAGCGGGTCAGAAAGCCCGCGTGGGCTGCGGAGGCCTCGGGTCTGGACTATCTTTAGGCTCATTTCGGAGCCAGGCACCTCGGGTTTTACCCCAGCGCTTGCCCATGCTGCGTTCTCCACCTGCAGGCGGGGAGCTGGGGAAGAGTAGGGCGAAAGGAAGGAGCTGCAGGGCCCGAAGCAAAGCTCCACACGCAGACGCACAAGTTCTGGCTAGTACAGTTACAACTGCAACCCCAGCACAAGTTCCTCCCCTTGCAAAAACTGGGGCAAGTTACTTATAGAATCATAGAATCGTTGAGGTTGGAAAAGACCTTTAAGATCATCCAGTCCAACCATTAACCTACACTACCAAGTCTACTCTAAGCCAATCAAGGGTAGACTAGACTAAAAGTGTCTCGAGTCCATTTTATTATCTTCCTTTCAGTAGAAACAGCTAAGACAGCAGCTCGAGACTGAGGTGTAGAGCAAGCCGTGCTCTCCAGCAAGACTCTTCCTTTTGCCTCGTTTTTCTCGACCTCATGCTAAAACCTGCAAGTGCATCAACTACTGCAGGCGACTCCAAAAGCTGAAGGGACATTACCCGCTACAAGCAAACAGTGCTGTAAGACAAAAGCAAAAATCAGGCACCTATATAAAAGCAAATGAGTAATAAATTTAATAATCACAAGAACTTCTTTCAAAAACTAACAAGATGTTTCTGAACCTGCCTGTTCTGGTTAGCAAGAGGGAATGGGGGAGAAGACAGACAAAAGGAGAAAACTGCACCAGGTGGCAACCATCAGTCAGTGACCGAGTTATTGTTCTGCCTTCAAGGTAATTTTAGTTCCTCTGCAAAACCAAAATTGTATGTCCTAACACAGCAAGGAGCTTGTACATTGCTTTCCAAAAATCTAAGTTCAGCAGTGCTCATCAGAAACAACACGGCCAGATGCGGACGGAGAACAGAGGAGGCAAACGGGTATCCCTCACCAGCTGAATACACGGAGCCAGGCAACCTGATTGCTGCTGTTAGGCTAAGATAACTCCATACAAACTGCTGCAAAATAAAGTTATAACTATAGTTAGTAGGGTGCCCACTGCACGCAGATGACGGACAACACTTAGTGGTTATGTCAGACCATGTTGCAGAGTCCCATTCATTTTAAGTAAAAGCTGCTACCGCACTGGTCAGACCTAAAATAAATGCTTACTAGAAGAAAGGAGGGGAAAAAGACAAAAAAAAAAAGACTACAATCTTCATGATACAAACTTACATGAGAGAGTTTCCTTGCGAACTCCAAAGTTACAATGACTCAGGGCTCCTGTTCAACTGCAGGCAAGGGAGCACCTACACAACTTGTTGAGACAAAGCAGCCCAGCGCCGGGACCGGTGAGCGGAGCCCCAGCAGTCGGAGCAAAGGGGCCCCAGAAAACGAATCGAGGCGGTGCAGGATGCCCAGGGCCACCACCTGGAAAGGGCTACGGGGAGAACCAGCAGCAGCCCCCCGGGGCCAACACGGAGGGTATCGGGAATCACAGAGCAGGTGACACTGAAATGGCCTCTTGGCTGTCTTGGCTGTCCTCTTCTAAACCTTGAATGTCAAAAAATGATGGAATTAAGTGACCGGGAGCTTAACAAAGTACTCAAGATACGAGCAGACTATGGATTTATGCGGTAGTAAAGCAGAAATTCATTGAATTCATGTGTTTTCTCTTCTCTGCACTAAGATTTTCCTAGCGTGGAGCAGCAAACTAGAGCAGCAACACGAACTCACCCTTCCGGCTCTGCAAGGTTTCAAGTCGTGACAATTCAGCATTTACAGAGCACCAGAAGTTGCATCTAAATAAAGTAACACGTACCTTATGTGAAACCTGAGGAAATGCACATTTACTTAATTCTAGTAGTCTAAGATAAAGCTCCACCACAACTGGGTAAGAGAAAACATCCGTGAAGGTAAGCGTCCTGTTTGAGAGCCTGGTTTTGCCGGAGCTAGGCATGGGAGGACAATGGCAACAGCAACAAGTGCTTTAATTACTTTAATTCCACCAGCCACAGACGACGATGTGATTAGCGTTGCATTTTTTTTTCCCCACTCCTCTCTCCCACACATCCAGCCACTGATGTCAACCCTCCCGCCCTCGGACCAAGCCTATCACCGAGAGGCTTCTCCGTTCCTGAATGACCTTCCCCAAGTGCTCTGCCAGTCCCCGTTCACCAAAACCCACTGCATGCTTTGCTTTAGCACCCTCACGAACTACAGCTCGGGCAAACATTCCAAGGTCACCAGCCTCAACCTGTACCACCTTGATAGCAACAGCTACACAGAACTGGTTTTCTTAGTAACATTCATAGTAAGAAGCGGAGAAACTACCGGGGGAACAGCTGCATCTTTGACGGCTAGGGATCCACGGCACCTGAAGTATCCTGAAAAGTGCTATTTTTGTAAAGCAGATGTCAAGAAAAGTAATTATGACCGCACCTCTCTCTGTAAAGCTAAGCTAGAGATTCTTACCCGGTGATATTTGCTAGTGTGACGGTGTGTATCTTAATAAACCGCTCGATTACTTACAGCATCTATTTGGAAAGGCAAAAACCAAGATCACTGAATGCAAGCGCTGCAAAAATCACACAAGTCCTCAGGGCCCCCGCTTCGTGTTCCAGCCCCACCGACCTCTTTCGTAGCTCTGTCCAGCAGATTCTCAAAATCCAAACAATCAACTTGCCTTTAGCGTTTAACACAAGAGATTAAACTAGAGATTCTTTAAAAAAGTGTCTTCAGTAGATCAAGTCCTATCAGTCCCTCCAAACCATCCCCATGGCTCTTTCCCGAATCTTCAGTTTTTCAGTACGATTTTATAGCATCTTTATAAAACTCTCTTCACAGGCTAAGTTTCAGTAACCTCGCACCAATACAGATAAATTCCAGAGCTGGTAATGTTAAGGGAGAATGTGGGACATTAGCAGTAGCACCCTTGCCAGACCATCTCCTACCAATTAACCTATTCTTAACGAAGCAGATGACAATCCTGAGAGACGGCAGCTTCTTAGCGTGACCTGCGTTCCTCCGTTCCAAATACCTGCATTTGTCGTGCTTTCAACTGCTGTCACACGTCGCAAACACGCAAGTAACTGCAGTAAGACTCAGCGTTGCAGGGATATTTGATTTATGCAAATCAACGCTGACCAATATAGGGGACTCAGCTGAATATTCATTTTGGCGACAAATCCAGTCCTGCGGCTTATATCCCCCCAAATAGCAGGCTTAATCCCCCCCAAACAACAGGAGGCCACTGTTATCCAGCCTGAGCTCTTCTCTGGGAAAGGCCGCACACTGAATTCATCCGCATCTTCGCTCTTTGCGGAGACGGGGGATCCTCACGCTGCGCTGCCGCTTCCCCGCCTGCGATTGCCTCGCCAGAGTTTTCCAAGCAGTCTGCCTCGGATTCCACCCGCAGCCGCCCGCCGGTTCGGAGATGAACAACAACGTCCAGAATGACAAGACTCTGAACTGCAAGAGCGAAGGGCACTTTCCCAACCTGAAATTCTTTTTGAAGCGTTCTTGTCTCCCTTCAAAGCGGCAGACAAGTTGCAAGCACGCAAGCTGCCTTTGTGCATCAATTCGTTTCAAGGATGTAGCTTAAATCTAGGTCAAGACTACAGCCTTTGAGCGCGCCAATGCTTTTCTCTCGCTGCTAGCCTCACTTGAAACCTCCTCAATGATCATTCTTCAGATATTTACATTAAAATCACAACATCTACATCTTCATTCTGCAGGAAATCATTACAAAAGTCAATACTGCTACCAGAAGCTCTTTAAGAGCACTTGGGGGCAGTATCTAAAAAAAAAAAAAAATAAAAAAAAATCAAATAATCAAGGAGACGGAGATGTTGTGAATTTTCTGTTTGTCGTACACAGGTTGCTGCACCTACATAGGAACTGTGACCCGACTCCTCCACGATTCTTGTCAACTACATTTAAAAAATTAATCCTCTTCAGAAACAAACCTCAACATCTCTTTTGTTCCACTTTACTCCCCTCCAACAGAGAGGAGTCCATTACCTTGCCATTATGCACTGCATACTTGCAGACGTAAACCTTTGTATTAGCTGGAACACAAGCAGTAAGATTTTTCTTTTTTTAAAAAAATATACAGGTTATGCCCACGTATTTAGGTCTCAGAAGCTACAAGGCTGTAAGGAAGCAAACAATATCAACAAGTCAAGAATTCCACGAAGCTGCTTCTCCTCAAGTGGCATCGTTCAGATGTTTAATAGATTGATTACACCGTGAAGTGCTGTTCATCCCCACACCTGGAATCAAAAACAGCAAATCCAAATAATCAGAAGGTAAGAAAGCCACAGGTCTGATTCAGCACAGTCGGAGCTGAGGACCCATCACACGTGCCCGCTTGGAAGGCATTTTAAAACGGCACTGCCTCATTCAACAGTGACACGGACAGTGACTTACCAAGAATTTTTCCATATATCTCAAGTTCCAGCTCCCTTACTCCATCTACTGCATACATTTAAATACTGACGTATAAACGAAAAGCTACGAATGAAGTTTATTTGCAAAGATTAGTACAAAATACAACATTCCTGTGAAATGAGGATAATGACTCCTCCAAAGGAAAAACTAAGATACATGAGCTTAAAAACGTTCATTAGAGGTGCCTGACTGGACGTCTGTAGGGAAAGGTATCTTAAGCGACTAAAGCTAAATCTACAGGAGCTCAAACAACCCGGTTTCTAGCAACCTTTCCTTGAGAGGTGTCGTGTCCTCCTCCATGTTCAAAGGGAGAGACAACGGCACAGGCGTTCATGCCTCAGCAATTCCAGCCACGCTTTGGGGAGATTAACAAATGCACCGCCGGTGATTTAAACTGACAGAAATGGCTGAGGCAGCACAAAAGAACAACGTGGTTTTCTACCTCTGGCAAAGCAACAGGGCAGGGGACTTGGGGTGAGCTCTTAAACCGAGGGACCTGGGCAAGCTGGAGAGGTGGGCCCGTGTGAACCTCATGAGGTTCAACAAGGCCAAGTGCAGGGTCCTGCACCTGGGACGGGGCAACCCCCGGTATCCATACAGCCTGGGGGACACAGGGATGGAGAGCAGCCCTGCGGAGAAGGACTTGGGGTGCTGGGGGATAAAAAGCCGGACACGAGCCGGCAACGTGCGCTGGCAGCCCAGAAAGCCAAGCCCATCCTGGGCTGCATCCCCAGCAGCGTGGGCAGCGGGGCGAGGGAGGGGGCTCTGCCCCTCTGCTCCGCTCTGCTCAGCCCCCCCTGCAGCCCTGCGCCCAGCTCGGGGGCCCTCAGCACCGCACAGACAGGGACCTGTTGGAGCGGGGCCAGAGGAGGCCACAGAAATGGTCCGAGGGCTGGAGCAGCTCTGCTCTGAGGCCAGGCTGGGAGAGCTGGGCTTGTGCAGCCTGGGGAAGAGAAGGCTGCGGGGAGACCTTCCTGCGGCCCTGCACTGCTGGAAGGGGCTGCAGGAAAGGTGGGGACAGGCTTTGGAGCAGGGCCTGCAGCCACAGGACAAGGGGGAATGGATTTAAACTAAAGAGGAATAGATTTAGTCTGGACATAAGGAAGAAATTCTGTACTGTGAGGGTGGTGAGGCACTGGCACAGGTTGCCCAGGGAGGTGGTTGATGCCCATCCCTGGCAACATCCCAGGCCAGGTTGGACGGGGCTCTGAGCACCCTGCTCTGGTTGAAGCTGTCCCTGTCACTGCAGGGGTTGGGCTGGGTGGGCTCTAAAGGTCCCTTCCCACCCAAACCCTTCTGCGACGACCCTATGAACTGCTGCAGCTATGCTCGTGAACGCTGGCCTGCCAGACCCTCCAGGGTACTAAACGCCGCACAGCACACCACGGCCGCATCCAGCAGCACGTCAGCTGATGGCAAGGGCAGCAGGCTACGCGTTCGTGGCACAGTTTTGATCTCATGGGTTTGATTTTAGAGCTAGCACTCTCCGTATCAGCGCCTGGGCAAAGTTCAGGAGATAATCAGGGCAAGGACCATTTCCCAATAAAATGGATGCAGACAGCAGGTTCTGGACATCAAGTGACGGCCATTTCCAACAGTTAAGAATCTGGCATGTTTAACTTAAACATCAATTCAGTAGGCGTGTTCAAAGCACCGCTGCCATGAATTTTGGGTGCAGTGAGTCTACCTGACATTCAGGCCAGGCAGACTAAAACAGATCCCAGACAGTGATGGGGGTTCAGTGTCTCACTTTGGTGCAGGTAACCCATATGACAGGGACAGAAGCCATTTCTCAGGCCAGAACCAGTTATAAAGCCTCCTCACCCTCTCCTCCCCAGCTGCCTTCATCTCATTTATAAGTATTAATGCAACTTTTGTCTAGTGAAGTACAACTATATACAGCCTGTAACGCTCCGGGTTAGGCAGTCCTCGATAGAGATCCGAGGTGGCCACAGAAAGCGAGGAGATCAACCAGCGAGGATCCCACAGGATCTCTCTTCTCTTAACCATATTCCTTCCAGGGAAGGAGTTTCAGAAGTCATGTGAAAGTACAATTCAAATTTACATGTTTAAAAAAAAAAAAAATCTCTGCTCAGAAGGAAAACTAAAGCTTCCTGTTGACACCACCTACGCTGCCACTTAGGTCTATGGGGCCGCGCAGCTCCAACACAAGCAGTTACTTCTTCCAGAAAAAAGAAACTTTATCATTTTGTTATTCCAGCAGCTAAACCTTACACAAGGCTCCCACAAACAAAACAAAAGAAAATGAACAAAGGAGCTATTTTAGTGATGTTTTATGCATACCAAAAGACAAAAGAGACAATAAGGTTTTTATTCATAAGGTAGTAAGGAGAGGGGGGAAAAAAAAAAAGGAAACGAAGCTCTAGCAAGAAACAGTACTTACTTCAGAGTTGTTGCCATGCAGCAATAACCTCTGCTTAGTGTCAGTTAATTCCAGGTTTGAGGGCTGATTTAATTCTCTGCCATTATATCTTTCATTTTCTAATATACTCAATAAACTTCCGGCCCAGGTAGCAGAGCTCTGCCAGCCAGCTCTACCAGCACGTATTATTAAAGAGGGCATCACGTGAAGCAGCCGTATGTCCCTGAGAATCCCTTCGTCAGCACAGCCCATTAGGTCCCATACCTAAAATCATGGCAGGGAAAGGTCTGGACTCCAGGCAAGCCGACAGTCCACACAAAAATTCACAGCTGGAATTCTACTCTAAACCACCAAACATGTGCACTAAGTATGCTCAATTACAGTCGATTAAATCAGTTTTCCTACATGTCTTAGGCTACTTATATTTCTTAGCTAGAAAATACAAACGGTACGTGAATCTGCTTTCACATAAACTGCCTCGATTTATGAAACTGAAAATTTGTCACTACTTGCTGTAAGTCATTTCGTCCTCAAGTTACATAAAAATAAAATTCAAGTTAACACTTACCCTGGCTAATTTATACTCGTCAGATTGACAAGACAGGTGACACATAAACGAAGGGAAGTAGATTCATTCAGGAAAAGCATCAGCTTTGCCAAGGAGGCAGGTGACTGTGTCCTGGAGGTTATTTTAAAAAGATTCGGCCAGTCAACCCATCATAAATAGTTTGAAGCTCAAGAAGAGCCCAGAAGCTCTCTGCCTTCCCAACTTCCGTAACGATGACTTACTGCAGTGCAGAAACTCGGATCAGTTACTTCTTGTTTCAATAATTAAAACTCCTTACCGCTAGGACTTCCGAAGAAAGGAAGGAGAGACCATCACTTACGTTTCAGACCAGGCAACTTGCTGGAACGCCCGCTCGCAGCTGAACCCACTGACCTACATTTATAGAATCATAGAATGCTTTGGGTTGGAAGGGACCTTGAGAGATCATCCGATTCAGTTCAGCCAGCAGATGAAAGCCCCGGAATACACTGGAACACCCTCGCAGGTCCTATGCAAGGATTTCAACTTTTTAACAGCAAAACCGATGAGCTGGAGATTCTCCAATCGTTTCCAAACAGATTTTGCCGTTTGTTCGCACGATGCGGTCACTACCAACATTTGAGAAATGACAGCCTGCAATGCTTTACATGCTCCTCAAGTTTCTCGAAGTCAGTGCAGCTTTATGAGGGCCAGGTAGTTACCACGCTTGGACTTTTAAATATTTCCTCTGGTGAAACAGCCTACAAGCTGCCTTTTCCAACTGCCTGAAAAGAATGCACGTGCTTCTAAGCGACTACTTATTGCTGGAAAACCAGGTTTCTTTCATTACAAATAGAAAATATTACCATTATTTATGGAAGGACCCTAACTCAAGCTACCTAGACCACACCACAGCAGCAAGTGAAGTGTTGTCATTGTTCGCATTAGATACGCGTTACTAAAGCACCGAGCACTGCAGCCTAGAAGCATCGTTCCCATTTAGGAGAGGGTTGGAGATCAGCTGTGACCCAGCCCTTTCTGTGTAAAATTTTCAATATGGAATTGCTGGGTAAGGACACACCTATTATTTCCCACACAGACTCCAAAGAATGGCATTGCGTCGAGTGTTAAATATAGTACGTTCAACTTTGAAGCTCCACTGCTCGCACTACATCTGTACAATTCAATACGTATTTAACCGAAGCAGCTGCCATATGATATAGGATGTTTTCAGTTACCAAATATCAACTTATACATATACTCCAATACCTAAGTTTCATAAAAAGCTTTAATTTACGAACCCTTCAGCATCAAGAAACACCAAGACTTCACCGAGTCAAAGCACGGCTGCAGGTATTTATCTTTGGGTTACACCAAGTTCTAGGAACCTGAAGACAATTTCCACACCGCGAGCACCAGAGTTACACGGCACAGCGTGACCATGAAAGTTCCTCCACCTCCCTACTCTTGGCAGAGATCAAGTAGGATACCACCAGATGTTTCCACCCAACCTCTGTAAGTCCTCCAGTGAGTGAGAAGATGAACGACAGAGTTGTCAAGCTAATTAGCAGGATAAGAGATTGAAGGGGGGAAAAAAAAGGCCTATTGCTACAATATTGCCCAGAAACATCACATTTGTCAGTTAGTCTTATCACCTTTTTTAGCTATTACCAATACTGCGACACTCAAATGCATAGGAAGAGCCTGAGAAACAGGAATTACGTATCTTTGAAAGGGTGGAAAAAACCTGGAAGAATGTCACACGACACGCCTAGAATCAAAAGTTATTGCTAGCCAAAAACACTAGCCTCTCCCAAGGCAGCACTGGAGGCCGTAAGACTTGTTTGGATTTTTGAGTTAGCTGTACGCTGCAACAAGGTTAGCTACACCTCATCTGCCAGAAGAAAAAAAAGCCTCAAGCTAGCACCTTGCCTGCTCTCAACTCCAGTGAAAAGGCATTGTGCCTCAAGACAATGGGAATAGGTGCTCCCGTGCAAGGCGACCCCAGAGACTCCTGGTTTCAATTCTCATGGAATAAACCCATTTCCCTTTGCACTGAAGGGAGCCAGAGCAGTCACAGTCAGCCATCCCGCCTCAGCAAAGGACCTGCTCTAGCTCCCTGCATCCCACACCCAGTCTGCAACGAAGCATCCGACTACGATATTGAAAGGGACCGTGTTAGCAAATGACATCAGGGTTTACACGGAAAGAATTGAGGTTAAAGAAGGGTTTTACCAATAGCTAGACCAGCAGCACCGTAAGCTACGGGGTGAGAAACCACAATGCTGACAGCAACTCTGACCAAAGAGGTGCCTGCTCGGAGCTCAGCAGCAGCGCTGAAGCTCCTGCAAAAGCAAGATGAGGAGCACCTCAACTCGCTCTGAGCAAGGTTATCACATGCCACCTTTACGAGTCGTTTCTTCCACCTCTTAAGAAACTACTTTGTTAGGCTTTACAAAGCTGGTGGCCATTCTCTAATGCTCTGAAGATCAACAGCAGACTTCCAGCAGGAACCTCCCCAGACTGTAGTGCTCGTTGATCCTATCCAGCAGCAGCTCCGACACGCACCGGGAATTCGGATCCCCAACCCGGGTCCTGCCCTGGCACCCAGGACTAACAGCGAGACTGAAGCAGGCTGCGGAACACGGAGCGTACGCTTCTAACACCCCGCCGCACGGCCACGTTAACTCAGGTTGCCAGGGGTCTCTTCTAGAACTATTTTCCTTACCCCAAGGATGGCAATCCCATCACCTCTCTGCATTTCTGTTCCAGCCGCAGACCACCCTCATCGCAATTTTTTTCCTAATAGTCCAGGTCGCATTTTCCCTGTTGTAACTTGCGTCCGCTGCTTCTTGCCCTCGGCAGCAGCGCAGTGAACGCCCGGGATCCGAAGCGGGGCAGCCGCATCCTCCTGGCTCTCTGGTTGCATCAAGGTCTCAAGCATGCCAGGACACGTGCCCTGTGGCACACGGCCACCGCGACTGAGCAGACACTAGCGGTCCAACACAGTTGCAGGTGGACTCTCTGAGCCCCCTTCCTTGCACCACCACCATTTCCGTTCGCTAGTCCTGCTCACTGTAGTAGGAATAAGCAGCACCAGATTTTCCAGAGAACTCACATTTCTGGTCCCTGCTGTCCCAGACATACCAATGTTAAGTACAAACCCAAAGAACTAGCCAGCAGTATCTTTGTTTTTGCCAGAAACTTGAGTAGCTAAAAATAATAAATAAATAAATAAAATTTGCTGTTTACTGGCAAGATCAAAAAGTTATGTCGAGATGAAAGCATTTCACAGCATGCTTAATGAAACAAAAGTGTTGGTGGGATTCACTTAACCAACAATTAGACACCTATATTTAGGCTACACATCTAAGCTTCCTCTAAAGTGGCAGAGAGGCATATGTACTGCCACGTTCAGGTGGATGGAATTTCTTATTTTCCTTCACCCCAATTACAGGAGCCTGGACAGCTAGCCCATGCTGACAGTTCAGCTTTTACCGAGCCATTTATGCTCGAGCAATCCCATTTCAGAAAAGGAAGGGAAGAGGGTAAGACGCGGACTGCGGCACACCTTTGGAAGGTGTGAAATTAAGATTGCTACCTAAGGAATGGGAAACGTCTAGATACTGCTACCAACGCTTTCAATTTTTTTTAATTATCAAAGTTCAGACATTTTCTCTAGATCTGCAAGAGTAAAATAGTTCAAGAAGTGCAATCAGGTCAGTGAGGTTCGGTGGCGAGGAAGAACAGGTAACATGCCTACGGTCAGAAGGGCAGGAGAGATGGCGCTTGGCACGTCAATAGGTCAGGCATCAATATGTTAACTTCATACGCCTGAATTTAATAACTGAACATCTGAAGTAAAATGTAAAATCACCTTTACTCTAGAAGACTAAAATGCCAGTGAGACCAAGTTAAGACATAACCATCTCAGAGGGCAGGATAACTTTTTATTTGGGACCGGGCACATACTGTTCAGTGAACACTGCCATGAAACAGACACAGGAGTTTGATGACACAACTTGACACAAAGATCAGCTTTAATGAACCTTCTGATACCCTCGTAAATCAAAGGACAGGCAAGTAAGTGGGACTGTACCCTGACCCAAAATGGGTAAACACCTCAAGTTATCACAGTACCACCCATCTTCGTAACCACATCTTTTAAGGGTTCTGAAGCTCAGATCTTGGGCCAAGACAGCCTCCCACTGAGGACAACATCTTCATCAATGACACTGACATCTTCATCAATGACACTGACATCTTCATCAATGACACTGACATCTTCATCAATGACACTGACATCTTCATCAATGACACTGACATCAGGAACAAGTGCACCCTCAGCAAGTTTGCAGACGACACCAAGCTGAGTGGTGTGGTGGACACACCAGAAGGACGAGATGGCATCCAAAGGGACCTGGACAGGCTGGAGGAGGGGGCCTGTGGGAACCTCATGAGGTTCAACAAGGCCAAGTGCAGGGTCCTGCACCGGGGACGGGGCAACCCCCGGTATCCATACAGCCTGGGGGACACAGGGATGGAGAGCAGCCCTGCAGAGAAGGACTTGGGGGTGCTGGGGGATGAAAAGCCGGACACGAGCCGGCAATGTGCGCTGGCAGCCCAGAAAGCCAGCCCCATCCTGGGCTGCATCCCCAGCAGCGTGGCCAGCGGGGCGAGGGAGGGGGCTCTGCCCCTCTGCTCCGCTCTGCTCAGCCCCCCCTGCAGCCCTGTGCCCAGCTCGGGGGCCCTCAGCACCGCACAGACAGGGACCTGTTGGAGCGGGGCCAGAGGAGGCCACAGAAATGGTCCGAGGGCTGGAGCAGCTCTGCTCTGAGGCCAGGCTGGGAGAGCTGGGCTTGTGCAGCCTGGGGAAGAGAAGGCTGCGGGGAGACCTTCCTGCGGCCCTGCACTGCTGGAAGGGGCTGCAGGAAAGGTGGGGACAGGCTTTGGAGCAGGGCCTGCAGCCACAGGACAAGAAATAATGGGTTTAAACTAAAGAAGAATAGATTTAGGCTGGATATAAGGAAGAAATTGTTTTTGCTGAGGGTGGTGAGGCACTGGCCCAGGTTGCCCAGAGCGGTGGGAGATGCCCCATCCCTGGCAACATCCCAGGCCAGGTTGGACGGGGCTCTGAGCACCCTGCTCTGGTTGAAGCTGTCCCTGCTCGTGGCAGGGGTTGGGCTGGGTGGCCTCTAAAGGTCCCTTCCATCCCAAACCATTCCATGATGTGATGACGCTGACCACAGCCCCGTCAGCTGCAGTACTAAAGGGACTCCCAGTACATACAGCAGCACACCACACCAGACCCACGCTATCGGGAAGAAACTGTTTCCTGCACTCCCCCTGATCCAACAACTGCTTCAGCATATCTGGTATCTGTAGAGCTAATCATTAGTCTGAACATGAACAAACACCAGTTTGAAAAGCATCCTTGAGGAAAAAGCTGTACAGGCATGGATGTCAGCATAGGTATTCCATACTTAATGGCAATCGAGCAAGCAGGCCTCTTGCAGGGAGCATTAAGTCAAGATTTTGGAAATTCAAGACGCAAAGGGGTATTTCTCCCGGTTATGCAGTATAAAACAGTCACAATCCCAGTGGGAAAGAAAGCCTCGAGTTGTTTTATCTACAGATAAGAACAAAAACATGCAGAGACTTCTAGTTAAACCCACACAAGACTTCTAGTTAAACCCACGCAGAAAAGAAAAACCCACACAGTTAAGTTGTACCGAAACACTGAACTCGCCGCAGCAGCTCTGGTCCCTTTCCCGTTTCCTCTCGGCCAGACAAGGGATTCTCAAAGCACTGGGAATTCGACAACCCCGCTCTTCACAAAGCTCTGAAGTACCTTACCCCCTCGCAAGGGTTACACAAAACCCTTCTCCGCGTGTCATCAGAAGGTTACGGAGCAAGACAGGCACTGGCGGCCACTACCAGGGGAATCCGTGCAACCTGCTCTCATCCAGCGCCTTTCCCAGGCTTTTCCCAACCCCAGGTGGGATGAAGTGTTCAAAAAAACAGGTAGATGTGGCACCTGGGGACATGGTTTAGTCTGGTCTACCCTTGATTGGCTTAGAGTAGACTTGGTAGTGTAGGTTAATGGTTGGACTGGGTGATCTTAAAGGGCTTTTCCAACCTAAACGATTCGATGATTCTATGAAGTTTCCCAGCAGGAGCAGCCCGCTCCCGGCTGCCATCCTTCCCGAGATTCTCCTGCTCATCATCCTCCACGACGCCACTAACAAGCAAGAACACGCTGCCCTTCCACAGCTCCAGAAAGGAGGAGGACAAGAGCAAGCAGTTGCCACCCGAACGGTGGAAGTGGCCCACACCCTGCTCCCGAGGGCTGCCAGGAGCAGGTATGGCGAGCGGGGCCTGCCAAGACAAAACCCCACACACGCAGCACCGCTGGACTGCAGGCAGCAACATCTGCTTAGCACAAGCTAAAAAAAACCAAACCCATCGACTTAGGATTATTTTTTTTTCCTATCCCCCGATGAAGTGTTTATCAATAGACTCTCATCCAATTCTCTAATTAAATATCAATATTAACTTTAAGGGTAGAAAAGATTAAGCATTTTCTCAGGATAAAAAGAGGGGAGTAACAGATTTTGCTTTCGAAAGAGGTAAATCAAGAAGTCAAGCGGAAGTCACTTCTCGGCACCCCCCAGTTGTGCTTAGCACTCAACAAGGCACTAAAAAATAGTCCTCGGTTTCCAAAATGAAGGCTGCATCCCCGCTTATCAGTTCCCGAGCAAGTTTTCTACCGACGTCCAGGAGCACTTCATTTGGTACAATTCAAGAGCAGACCACGGATTCTTCGGACAGCCTGTCACAAGCTACAGGCCGGCGCTCCGCATCTAGAAAACGTTAGCGACTTCGTCCTCTCTTTATCTTTGCCACTTACTGTCGAAGCGACAGTTCAGCCTCCTCCCGGCCACAGCGCTGGCTTAAACAGAGCAGCCAACCTCCGCGCACTCCTTCCCATTTGTCTCCAGGTCTTCTGATTGTGCTTAGCACATTTAGGTAACAGCTGCCTATTAGTTTCAGCGGAACATAAATAGCATGTCAGTGCAAGGACAAACAGAAAAAGGAGCAGCAGGGCTACGTGTCCTGCGCTGCCACCGCACAGGTATGTGCCTGAAGAAGGAGTTCGGCAGCGTTCTCAACCCTCTCCAACTGTTTTTGCCCCGAGGCAGCGACAGCAGAAGCACAGGGAGAGGAGCAAGCCCAGTTTAGGGTTTGTTTCATACTGGGGGCAGGGAGGAGGGAACGCTAGGCACCGGCGCTGCTGCCAAGTGCTTTGTTAGCACGCAACAGCTACCCTAAAGTGAATTTTCACAAGTAACCTCTCAGTATGAGGACCACCTATTCCGGTGTTTCCATGTCCCCAGATGCCCTACGCACTCTGCCAGTACAGATTTATACGGTAACATAAGGAGCCAGATCAGGGAACTGATCCAGCTCAGCTGAAAAAAAATAGCGGTTAAAAAAAAAAAAAAAGAGTTTCCAGCCAGCTCAGTTCCTCAGCTCTTCACCACACAGCTATCCGCATGCTCCTCATCGGCGCTGCAAGGCATGCACAAACAAAGCTGCTGCTCATTATCCATGGCCCTAGATTAAAAACCAAAACACAACCCCCGAACACCCTCCATCACACCGTATCACGCCGTAAGTCCAATTCGCTCTGTAACCCAGCAGACGGAGGTGAGGAGAACCACTCCCTCCAGGCCAAACAATACTCATTCCACCTCCAGCAACCAAGGGCTGAGGGGATTCCCAAGCTCGAGACTGCATCCAGACCATCACGTCAAACAGCCACCAATGGACCCACTTCAATTTTCTACTTTCATTCTGAACCCATTTATATTTCCCCCTCCAAAAGTTCCCAGGACAGCAAGTTTTACAGCATGGAAATGATTTTTATATCTCTTGCTGCCCGATGATTTCTGGACCCCGTGTCATGGAAATGACTGCAGGAGTTGGGGTGGGGTTGTTGTTGGGGCAGTTTGTTGGTTTTAGTTGTTTTTTTGTTTTGTTTTTTTTTTTTTTAATAATTCACCTGCTCCATGCCAGGAGTCAGATAGGGACTGAACCCACAGCCCGGGCACAGTATAACCAAAATTCCAAGTGGATTGCTGCTCCTGCAAGCCAAGCTATAGATGTGAGACAGTAAAGGAACATAAGGAAAAAGCAAGCCAGTGCTTTCAACTGCTGTAGTAACACTCTTTTTTTGGACCCCAGAAACCACTTGTTTTTCCAACTTCATTGCAACCACCATACAGCTAAAAGCATTTTCACAATTCAAAGCTTAATTTGCACCTAGCTTGTTTTCCCATATCTATCAAGTTTTTCCCCATTCTTTATCTGGGACTCCTTCCTTCCCAACATTAATATATCACAATCATGGGCAAACAAATCCTCATAAGATGTGAGAAGAAACTTGTTACATTTACTATTTTCAGTACCTGAGGAATGATTTTTTTTGAAAAATTTCACTGCTTAAATGTACCAACACGCAACGATTCCAAAGCAAGTGCTTAGCAACTCAGAATCACTTCTAATAAATGCCAAAGAAATTAAAAAAAAAAAAAAACACCCAAACCTGAGAAAAAAAAAAGGATTTTACCATAAAGTAGCTTTCATATACCTTTGCATTTAAAACAACACAGTTTTGCACACTCCTAGCACAGCTTTGGCATCAAGACCTCGCTGTGTTCAGAATAAAATATGGGGTGATCAAACCTCAAAAATCATACTGCCTTTTCTCCTCCCCCCCACCTTTGGATTTGTAGAGTTGCAGTCAGCGTGAGCAAAGAGCAGAAATACAGAACACAACAGCATCCATGAAAGCTTTACCTGCACCAGTAGCGTTCGGAGGGAATCTCGCAATGATCGCGCACGCTTTGTTCTCTCAAGCACATTACTAGAGGTAGTCAGATTTCATGGGAAAACATTTTTTGTGACTCATCTTAATTTGCATTGTACTTAGTCAAACAATAGCAATTATACGCTCGAGTTCAGTTTTGACATTCAAATTTTTAGACAGACATCCTTGCAGGAACAGCCCTCTCCGCCCGCCTGCGCCCAGGCAGAGGCCAGCGCTGTACCTGCCAACCCCGAGCAGCTTCGCAAAGCGCGCCCGCAGAGCTCCCACAGATCGTTTTTCGAGGGTTCACTTCAAGCTGTCATCTACTTGAGATGTCGAACGCCAATAAAGAATTACTCAAGAAAATTAAGGTCTCAAGTATACATTGACTGGAAGCTACTTATAGAATCATCGAATTGTTGAGGTTGGAAAAGCCCTTTAAGATCATCCAGCCCAACCATCAACCTACACTGCCAAGTCTACTCTAAGCCAATCAAGGGTAGACTAGACTAACATTTGTAGTATTAAAGAAAATCTGCCAGTAGCATGAGCGGCAGCAGAGAAGCTACTCACGTTAGTAGCGTTTGGGGAGCGGGGAGAACAGGCAGCAGCCCGTTTTACGAGAAGCCTCCAGTACTCAGCGCTTAAGAGCACCAGGGAGCAACACTGCTGCTCAGAGGAACAGCTACCACCCATACACCCAACCTAACTGTAGAAAATCCCTAGAGCACGACTGAAAAGTCACCACAATTTTTCAAAAAAAAAAAAATCCATAAAAATGATTTTTGCACCAGAGAATTACTGAAGAGCTATTAAAAATAAGAATGGTTCGTGATAGACTAAGTCTTCTAATAATTTATTCCCTTTCTACCTGAAAACAGCAACGCAGCATTTGAGGACAAGGCCCCTGCTCTCTCCAGGGAGGTTACGATGACTTAGGGATTCTTGCAGAAGAGCCATCTGGGCGATTTATAGTACCTCTAGACAGGGTAATGAAATCAGTCACACAGGCACCTCCTCACATCCAAAAGCTCAACTGCTGTTTTAGCAGGAAATATTAGATTGAAGCCATTCAAAGTCAAATGTTAAGGAGAGTATACTGAATTACACGTATAGCAAATTATATCCAAGCTGCCGTCATGGATCGTGCTTAATCAGCCCTTAGAATGCGTAAATCGAAAGTAAGCGAACACAAGTTACTAATGTGAAGTAGGAATGCGTTATTATCGTACCTGCACTTACATATGCAGACAAGCCTTTGGTTTTATAGCATTAAAACACTTCCCCTCACTCGCCTTTTATATACGTGGGGTGGTTTCAATATTCTTCAAGACCCGCCTTTTCCCACAAAGGCTAGAAAGACCAACCCAGTCCCTGCTTACAGCCATCAGAACTATCGCACATTTTTACACGCTTGCCTATCTCAGGTTCTCGGTGGAGCCCAGTGTAAACACAGAAGCATGAATCAGAGCTAACAAGCTACCAAGTATTAGCATTATTTTTTTTTAAATATAAGGAGAGATTCAGCCAATAAGCCAGTCACCTTCAATGTCATCTACTGTGTACACAAGTGCTTTGGAAATTGTATTTCCTTGTCGCTACAGGTCGAAGACTCCACCTGAGGTTTTTCCTGAAACTCTCCTCTTCCGGCTGCAAAACCAGCCCAAGTTGGGCAGCTACCACAGCGGGATTTATCGCAGCAGGTACCACCAGGCAAAGCACTTTTTCAGGCTCCGTGTCACATTCCTGGATTGCCATTGCTGCCATCACCGCTGCAGCGGAGGACAACCTGAGAAAGTCTAAAAACCGTAGTTACCGGTGGTAATTTGAGATAATGTATTTTCAGCCAGATGCCTCAATGGCTTTGTTGTAGTAATGCGGAGAACGACTAAGCGGACAGGTGGCTTAACCCAGTTCAAGATTCTTCCATCACGGATGGGCTGTAGAGTCTCCCTTTCAGCTGACACTGCTTGCACGGACACTTTCCCACCAGGATTCCTCATTAACCAATTACTTAGAATCACAGAATCATCGAATCGTTTAGGTTGGAAAAGACCTTTAAGATCATCCAGTCCAACCATTAACCTACACTACCAAGTCTACTCTAAACCAATCAAGGGTAGACCAGACTGAACCATGTCCCCAAGTGCCACCTCTGCCCGTTTTTTGAACACTTCCAGGGATGGGGACTCCACCACCTCTCTGGGCAGCCTGTTCCAGTTCTTACAGAATCTACTTACAGAAGCCCCAGGGAAACAATACATAACTGCCCAACTCTTTGGGTAGTTAAGCACCCAGAATTCAGCACCAGACGGGAAAAAAAATCTATTTGTACCCCAAAATCTGCTGAATTCCACCGTGAAGACGCAAGCCTGGCGCATTCTGACACACCAGCCAGCCATCACGCAACGTTCACAGCTACCGTACCTAGGCATTTAGTTCAGAGTTTAGGAAATAAGACTTGTTTGCCTTCCAGTGTACGTGCACTACAGTTTCTTTTATGTACACCAGAAATACCTACTGGTCTACATTGGTCTGACTGTTCAGAAATGCTTCCAAACTCTGCACGTGCTCACTCGCTACTGAACCTGATGATACTCTGCTTGAACGCTCAAAACCTGCAGTGATACAAAGAACTAATTCCTCAAAATCACTAAATGCAAGAGTTCTCTGCAGCAAGAGCCACCGTATATCCACTGACTTCTTAACTAAGACATCGACTATTTTTAACTTGGCGAATTGAAATAAACCTTCCCAGCAAACTCTGACAGCAACAAACGCCATGTGATCCAGGCGAGAATTTGCCAAGCAGCGCAGAATTACACTACGGCCACAGCAGCAAAATAAATACAGGCTTCGACAGGCAAGGTATGCGATGTTAAGAGACAAGATAAGGCGACCATCACACACCCACCCCCAAAACAATTAAGCAAAACCCCGAGTTGAGGCCCTAAGAGCTTTTAGGTAACCATTGTGCCTTGACACTTAGTTGTCCTGGCTATACTTGCCTTCACTTTAAATTACCCAAGCCTTGCTTAAGAGCAACTTTTTATGCCTTGTAGTCCGAGCTGCAATTTTCAGGGTGACGTTTCGACACTGATGAGGAAGTACACGGGAGGATACTTACGCCTAGCACTAAGATTTACACCATTTGCACTGATACTCTGTGTTCTCCTACCCTCAGTGAACACCTGTATGGCCAATCATTTAAGGGATTTCCATCAAGGGGAAAAAGCCAGATTCAATTCAAACCACACCCCACCCCCAAAAAAAAAAGATTTTCTTTTTTCCAGATGTGGTGGGTATCTGCACGTCACACCAGCGGGTACTGCAAGAAAGAGCAGAGGCGTGAATTCTCTTAAACTGCCAGAGTCGGTCACCAAGGTTAGAAGCTGCTGACCTGAACTCTTCATCTGCAAAACAAGACGGTGTTCAGGAGAAGAAAACCAAAACCCTCCGATAAACCTAAGGAGAAAGGATGCTAGGCACAAGGCCTGCCTCACGGCGTAGACGAAATAGGAAGAGGAAAGCCGAGGAAAATACACAGCTCTCCTCCGCGATGGCGGGGGAACTCCCGTAGTCGGAGCCGCGCACCGACGAAGGGCTGAAGTCAGCTTTGCCAGAAGGCCGGCGGCTCAGTCACAAGCGAGGGGAAGCAGAGCTTTGTTGGGTGAGAAAACAGACCCCACCCACAAGTGCAATCATTTCTGCTAAGCCACATCAAGAGCGGCGAAGATACCGCGCAGGGACGAGGGATGGCAGCCCCCCCTGCGCGCGGCGGGGGTAGAGATCAGCCAGGGACGGGAGGAGCCAGGTGGGCTCTGGCAGAGCGTTTGGGGGACGAGCAGCCAAGGCAGCCCCCGAGGGAGGGAAAGAGAGGGTCGCCCAGGGTCACGGGCAGCGGGGGGAAAAACTGCTGCGCTCGACGCCGGAGCGAAAGCGAATCATCCCTCCCTGCAGCAGGGGCGAAGCCGGTGTCGGGCGTGACCAGGGCGGCCGGCTCGCCGAGGATTTTGAGGCCACAGCGAGAGCAAGGAGGCGAAAAGTGGGGGACACACACGGACAGGGGGTCCCTGGGGCCCCTCGGCCGCAGGGGCCTGACACAAGAGGAGAAAACACGGCCCAACGCCGCCGGGCGAGGCGGGGAGCGGGGCTGCAGCCCCCGGGGGCCGGGAGAGGCCTGCAGGAGCCCGCCGGAGCGGGGACGGGGGCTGGGGGGGGGCTCCGCTACGGGGAGGGCCCGGCCAGGGGGGAGCGGAGCCCCGGGGGGGGGGGGCGGGGGGGGAGCGGAGCTCGGGGGAGGGGGAGCCCCGGGGGGGGGGGAGCCCCGGGGGGAGCGGGTCGGGCACTGACCGATGGTGGAGATGAAGGTGGTGTTGAAGGCATCGTCAGAGAAGCGGAAGAGCACGCAGGTCTTGCCGACCCCCGAGTCCCCGATGAGGAGCAGCTTGAAGAGCAGGTCGTAGGTTTTCTTCGCCATGGGGAGGCGCGGCGGCCGCCGCCGCCCGCTCCGGCCCCCTGCTCGCCCCCTTCGTTCACCGGGCGCCCCCGCCGCGGCTCCGCCCGCCCACCCCGGCCGGCAGCACCGGCCGCGCCGCTCTGGAGGGCGGCGGCGAAGGAAGAAGAGGAGGAGGAGGAGGAGGAGGAGGAGGAGGAGGAGGAGGAGGAGGAGGAGGAGGGGGCCCACAAAATGGCTTCCTGTCGCGGGGCGGCCCCGGCGCCTCGCGCGCTCCCCCGCGCCGCCACGGGCCCGCTGCTCCTCACGGGGAGGCGGCGGCGCCCGGCCTCATAACCCCCGCGGCTCGGCTCGGGGCGGCTCCGTTCGGCTCCGGGCGGCGGCGGCGGCTCCGGCTCCTCACAGGCGGCTGCCGAGGCTGCGCGCGCCGCTCGGTAAAACCGCGCAGGCCTCCGGGCGGCGGCGGCGGCGGCGGCGGCGACGGCGTCGTGCGCGCGCGCGCGCGCCCCCCTGACGTCAGCACGCAGGCCCGCGCGCGCCCCCGCCTGGCGGCTAACGGGGCCGAGAGCGCGCGCCCTGGACGTCAGCACGCACGCCCGCGCACCCTCCCCCCCGTCTACCGGAAGTCCCGCCTTCCCCGGCCTTCCTTCCCGGGCTCCCATTGGGTGCGCCCGCCTGCCCGTCTCGCCTCTTCCCCCCCCGCCGCTGACGTCACGGGGTGGGCAGGGCGTGGGACGCCCCCTGGCGGCGGGCGGGGTGAGGGGGCGCCGGGCCCTCACAGGGACCCCGGTCCGGTCCCGTTGTGTCCCCGCTGGACGGGCCCCGGGCCCAGCGGCTCCTCCGCGATGTCCCCGGGCGCCGCCAGCCCCGCCGCCGCCCCCAGCCCCCTCAGGGACCCGCCAGCCCCGGCCCAGCCTCACCGGGCCACCGGTGCCTCAGGCCGCAGCCACCGGTGGCTCCGCTCAGGCCGCGGGGCCTGGTCCCTGGGCAGCCCGGGGAAGGCACGGGGCGGTCAGCACGGCCCTGCAGCGACCGCCCGCCAGCCGAGAGCCGCTCTGAGCCCAGCGCCGGCTGGGGACGGGCACGGCCATGGCACTGGCACCAGGAGACCAAGGATGAACCGGGGCCCTGAGCTCAACAGCCCAGCAGCACCTGTCAGCAGCTGGAACCGGGCCCTGCAAAACCAGGAGCAAAAACCAGGCAAACACACGGGCTCGGGGACTTGGCCCGGCTACCTCCCGCGTGTGGTGTGTTTGCCCCGGACCCGGGCGGTGGCACGACAGGCGCCGGGTCACACCGCCGGCAGACGTGAAGATAATTCCCGGTGGCTTGCTGGGCACTGAGGGTGTTCGGTCACAGCTCCCGCTCTTACCAGACCAGAGAGCAAACCCTCCCGTAAAAGCCAAGCTGCAGAGTCACCGCTGAAGCCACTTGGAATGCCCCATCACGGGGGGCTGCTAGAGACCCCGTCACTTCAACCTGGGGAGGAGCAGCCCTTTCCAAACACGTGAGCGCTCGCACGCGTTCGAACCCAAGCCATCCTGCAGTGCGATCCAGCACACTGCCAAGGGCGCTTCCATGATTAAGTACTCTGCGATCAGTAATTTCCCGCTGTTTGCAGGATGAGTTACCTCAAAAGGTTTCATACGAGCGGTATGCCTCCCACCCAGCCCCTCCCAAAGTATGGCTTAGCACATCTCTGAAGATGGGCACTCGGGTTTCTTTCCTTTGTATTTTGATTTCTCAGCCTTCATGGTTCCTGCTTGCAGGCACGCTTCCCCCATGGTTGAGCGGGGTGCAAACCTCTGTCTCAAGAAACCTTGAACTCTGGCAGCGGGTTCTCTCCAGGAGCTGACGCAGCAGATAGGGCAGGAGTTTGCGGCTTCACAAAGAAGGTTTATTTTTAGCGCTTTGCTAGATCAGTTTAAGGGCACGGTTTAAACCTACAAAACGCTTCCCATCTACGACTGAGCAGATAAGGAGAAAAACACCGGCATGCATGGAGAGCTCCGCAGCGAAGGCGCTGCCACCGATACCAACTGGGGACCCACGGGCAGGCGGCTTCCAGTCAGTCCCCAAAGGTTTATCAGCAGAAGCTCATCGCTGGATGTTTGCACCAATGTTTACAATAACCTTTTGTCCTAGAGAGTTTGTTAATGGACTTCAAAGAATTTTATCTTTTAGGATCCTAGAGAGGAAGCAATACGAAGACTCGCGTATCCCACTGCAAACAAGACAGGGTATTTTCTGTCTGACGTCTAAGACTGGCCCTGATGTTAAATGCTACCCCCTGAGGGACCTGTTCCTGCAGGAGACACCCCACCAAGGACAAGGACACCCCTGCTCTTGGTTGCTCGGTGGGTCCTGGTCAGGAGACCATCACTGCAGGGCTGGTGGATTTGGGAATGTCCAGGGAGAGGCGGAACGGTTCTCACGGCTCTCCCCACCACATCCTCCCAAGGATCTTCTGTCCTGATCTCAAGGGGGCACTGATCTGATGTGAGGAGGGGTAATTACCAAATTAGGAGGAATGCGGGGCAAGGGGAGAGCCAGCAGGACCCAGAAGCCTCTTCCCGGCTGTTGGAGCCTGCTTGCCAGGAACAGCTGAGCCGTGGGGGTTGCAACACCACGCCACAGATGCATGCCCTCCAGATCTCACCATGGGGAGGGGAAAAGTGAATCACAAGCAAGTTGTGCAACTGTATTTAAGTTTGGGGAGGTTTGCTTGAGGAGAGCGGCGACATGCTAGGCTTGCTGGTTGCTCAAATCCTCTTGCAAAGCAGGGCCCAGCCCTTGGTGTGCACAGAGATGGAAAAGGTCTTTGTCATCCAGGAGGCTTCGGCAGCTCCACCGCCGCAGCGAACAAGGAGCTTTGTTTTCTCCAACTCCTCCTCCAGCCAAGGCAGGGAGGGACAGGGGCTCCGCTGCTCTGCCACAGGCACGGGTTGGGCCAGCTGCGGAGGTTCTGGTCCCACCATTTCTGGTTCCCCACCTTCTGGATGAGCTCCCACGGAGCCCTCCAGCACAGACCCTCCCAGCCTCCGTCACCTGCAGCTCCCACCACTTCAGGAACGGCTGGAACCCAAAACTTGTGTTGAGGATAAGAGCCCTGACAGAGCTGGCGGTAACAGCCCCAGGTGCTCAGCACGTTGTCTGAGGAGGAGCAGAAAAGGAAAAAAAAAAACAGAAAAGTTGAAGTTGCTCCACCTGCTGCCGTACGACACCGTCCTCATAGCAGCGGTGACCGCAGCGTGGTCCGTGCTGCCAGGACCCTGGGCAGCAGACCAGGAGCTCTGAACTCCAGCCACCCCGCCGGCTGTAAGGCACATGCAGCGCCCAGCTGCCTTTTTGATTCCGCTGCTGTTGTCATCGAGGCAGGGGAACTCCAAGAAAATAAATACCAAACTGTACCCGGGAGCTGGGTGAAATTTTTGGGACACCCCTGGGGAACCCAGTGTAAGAAATAAGCTTCCTCAGAAAGATGAATTCCTAAGGAGGGGAAGTAAAAGCCATGCAAGGAGGGTCCCTCGTGCTGCTTTTTCTCTTTTGCAAATACTTGCATACATGGTGTTGGGTCTCACCAGGCTTCCCAGCCACCCTCCTGCTTCCAGCTGAGCCACGCAGCCAGACCGAGCAGCTTCCGATAAAGCCATTTTGCCAATGGCAGGACGGGCCGGCGTTCAGAGCGGCTCCTAGCACCGCTGCCGGCGGAGTCAGGCTTTCACCGCCTTGGATCACACACCCCTGCCTCTTACCCCCTCTGTCTCCCAGGCAGGGCTGTAGCGGACAGCCAGAGAATAAGAGGAACAAGAAAGACAGCTCTGTGTCCCTGAAACGGGGACCCTCTCCCCCATTTTTTGTTCCAGCTGGCACCACCCCGTTGAGAGCGAAGGCCTTGGTCAGCACTTCCAGGCAGCAGGGAGGATGCAAAGGTCAGGAGAGCGCAGCGCACCTTCGGCAGAGGGCTCGGTGTGCCAGGCACGTCTCTGATTTCTGCACAGTCACCTCGGCTTGGCTTCTGGCGAGGCAGTGCCAGCACGGGCGGCTCAGCAGGGCTCTGCCCAGCGGCAGGCAGCACGCTTAGACACGTCCGAGGAGCTTTCTGCCCTCGCCGCTGCCCGGTCCAGCTCCGCGCAACGCGACGGGGCAGACCTCGGCCATGTGCTCGCAGGGGCTCCTTCCCCAGGTTTAATGCTTAAGGACCTCGGTCTTCCCGTGCCTCTGCCTGGCAGAGGGACAGGACAGCCACCCCCCTCCAAGAGGCTCAGCCCCTCCGTCTGCTGCCAAAAGTTTGTGCCCTCCGGCCATCGCATCACTTGCTTATGCTGGGTCATGATCCCACGCTGCCGGCGAGCGGGGGAAGAAGCTCCGCATTGTTGTCGTCAGTGCTTTGCAGAGCCAGTCACTGCCTTGTTTTCTAAGGTTTTTCACCAGGGAGCGAAGCAGCAATTAGAACAAGGGACTGAGAAGCGGTGATCGCCGGCTCGCCGCCGCCGCTGAATGGTGCTTTGACCTGCGGCAAGCGGCAGCACCGCTTCCCCCCCGGCACCCGGGGGCTCGCCGCGTACCTGGCGCAGAGGCAGCGCTGCCTCCAATGCCTTATTCTTCGTGGAGCAGCTTGAGGTCACTGAATGAAGGGCTCCGCAGAAGCACATTAATGATAAATAAGTAGTTACCTACAAAGGAAGGTGAAGCGTTCGTCCCTGGATCCATGTAGAAAAGGGCCTGCCCCACACACCCTGGGGATTTATTCTGTTTACAGGAGGGTTTGGAGGGATTTCGGGGGGAGCGTGGGAACGCCCCAGTGCATTTGTTGAGTGCTGTATGACCAGAGCTCTGCCTCTTTCAATTACATCTTGCCAGCAGATTATTAAATCCTTTAATCTCTGAGCAATGATGCTGATCTAGTTGCCTTACAGACATTGCTCACACCACATCTGTTGAAAACCCAGATCCAAGATAAAAGCCCGGAGCCTCCCACGTGGTTGCCAGCCATCCCTTTTCGCTGTTCTCTCGGCTCCCGTGGGATGACGGCAGAGATGGGAAGAAGGACAGTGGGGCACAGCCCGGGGCTGCAGGACCTCAGCAAGCGGCTGCAGAGTTCCCCCAGGTGACGCAGGAGTTGGGGCAGAGCCAGGACACGGTTTGGGGGCCACAGACAAGGCACATGAGCTGGACACGAGCCGGCAACGTGCGCTGGCAGCCCAGAAAGCCAAGCCCATCCTGGGCTGCATCCCCAGCAGCGTGGGCAGCGGGGCGAGGGAGGGGGCTCTGCCCCTCTGCTCCGCTCTGCTCAGCCCCCCCTGGAGCCCTGCGCCCAGCTCGGGGGCCCTCAGCACCGCACAGACAGGGACCTGTTGGAGCGGGGCCAGAGGAGGCCACAGAAATGGTCCGAGGGCTGGAGCAGCTCTGCTCTGAGGCCAGGCTGGGAGAGCTGGGCTTGTGCAGCCTGGGGAAGAGAAGGCTGCGGGGAGACCTTCCTGCGGCCCTGCACTGCTGGAAGGGGCTGCAGGAAAGGTGGGGACAGGCTTTGGAGCAGGGCCTGCAGCCACAGGACAAGAAATAATGGGTTTAAACTAAAGAAGAATAGATTTAGGCTGGATATAAGGAAGAAATTGTTTTTGCTGAGGGTGGTGAGGCACTGGCCCAGGTTGCCCAGAGCGGTGGGAGATGCCCCATCCCTGGCAACATCCCAGGCCAGGTTGGACGGGGCTCTGAGCACCCTGCTCTGGTTGAAGCTGTCCCTGCTCACTGCAGGGGTTGGGCTGGGTGGCCTCTAAAGGTCCCTTCCCACCCAAACCCTTCTGTGATTCCATGATTCTACGACAATGGGCACATGTAGGCTCCCAGCGTGCATCCCCCGAAACCCCAGGCAGGGCTGCAGCTCCTTCCAGGCCCCCGTTAGCATGGCCGGTGATCGGCGAAGTGGCACAAGACTCTGCTAAGCCATCCAGCCCCGCATCCCAAAGGGATTCATCCTCTGTGGCAGCGTCAGAGGGTCTTCTTCTGAGGGCAGTCCCAAGGGCCTGCAGGAGAGGCAGCACTTTGCAGTAGCTTTTATTCCTCATCTCCCGTTCGTCAGGAGATGCAGCTCATCACTCACCTGGCTGTTTTAAGCTTCTGGGGGTCATCTGGAAAATGTGCAGTTTCCTTTAACGACGCGCCTGTGGATGGGAAGATGTTGGAGCTCTGTGCCCCGAGCTGGCTCCCATACCGCCACTGCCATCTAATTATAGAGGAGTCAGCTGCCGGCAAACTGATCCATCCTAAATCCAGGCTTAGGATGAATTGTGCTTGCCCCTCCAACTCCCCCTGCTTCCGATATGGGGTGAATCTTCCACCGGAGCAATTCCCTTGCTGCCTTCCTGGGTGGCTGTGGGAGCTCCCCTTTCCCTGCCCTCCCGTGCCGTGCCCGGGCAGTCTCTGCCGCTCTACGAATGCTCAGGTTGTGGACCAAAAAAGACAGAAAACCTCCGATCTCAGCCCAAGGGGTGGCTGGAGCCCGAGGCCGTGGCCGGTTGGCAGCAGGGATGCTCCTGGCAGCCACCCACAGTCCCCTTCAGCAGAGCTTACCTTCCCCTGGCTCCCCCAGCCCGCCCCGCGCCGGCCTCTGCTTGGGCTGCCTCTTTCCATAGGTGTCGTGGCCAGGAGGTGGAGGCAGCCCAGTCCTGCCCACAGGATCCATAGGGAATGACCAGGAGCCATTTCTCCCTCCAAGCCCTGTACAGGGAACCTGGCTCGCTGGGTGTGGGGTGTCTGGGGAGAGCAGGAGGCATTTGCAGCGCGAGTCAGGAGGATTTAGCAGAAGCTGGAGGCTCATTCCCGGATATCTTTTGCAGAAGCGGCGTGGTAGGACACGTCTCAAGTCATAAAGAAACAGAAAGGTGTCCCATGCCGAGAGGGGAGATGTGCTGGGGGTGGCAGCCCGGGGACCCCAGCATGGGGTGGCCTTTGCTCTCGGAGAGGCTACGATGGGCGGCCGGAGCAGCTCCAGGTCCTGAGGAGAAGAGACCAGGCAAACGTCAGCTGGTCCAAGCACCAGGCAGCTCTTGGGCAAACGGCCGGGCTTGCCGCCCAGCTCTGGCTGCCTGGCTGTGGGATGGGGCTCAGCTGGGGATGCTGGGAGGCCGCTCACCCCGGGATTTGTGGCTGGAAAGCTGCCTGGCCGAAAAGGAGCTGGGGGTGTTGGTCGACAGCGGCTGAACATGAGCCAGCAGTGTGCCCAGGTGGCCAAGAAGGCCAACAGCATCCTGGCTTGTGTCAGGAATAGTGTGGCCAGCAGGAGCAGGGCAGGGATCGTCCCCCTGTGCTCGGCGCTGGTGAGGCCGCACCTGGAATGCTGTGTCCAGTTTTGGGCCCCTCACTCCAAGAAGGACATTGGGGTGCTGGGGCGTGTCCAGGGAAGGGCAACGGAGCTGGGGAAGGGTCTGGAGCACAGGGCTGGTGGGGAGCGGCTGAGGGAGCTGGGGGTGTTCAGCCTGGAGAAGAGGAGGCTGAGGGGAGACCTGATCGCTCTGCAGCTCCTGACAGGAGGGGGCAGGGAGGGGGGTGTTGGTCTCTTCTCCCATGTAGTTAGCGATAGGACGAGAGGAAATGGGCTTAACCTGCGCCAGGGGAGGTTTAGATTGGAAATTAGGAGAAATTTCTTCATGGAAAGGGTGGTCAAGCATTGGAACAGGCTGCCCAGAGAGGTGGGGGAGTCCCCATCCCTGGAGGGGTTCAAAAAACAGGCAGAGGTGACACTTGGGGACATGGTTCAGTCTAGTCTACCCTTGATTGGTTTAGAGTGGACTTGGCAGTGTAGGTTAATGGTTGGACTGGATGATCTTAAAGGTCTTTTCCAACCTAAACGATTCTATGATTCTATGATTTGGGACAGGCGGCTCCTCAGGCACCCTCCACCCTCCCGGCAGTGCCAGGAGGAGAGGAGCAGCCCAAGAGACTCTGCTGCTGCACAAGCTCCCCCGGCAGTGACCCGGCACGTCAAATTGGGGACAGCACGAGGGAAGCCAGAGCGTGTGGCGGATGAGGAGTGACACAAACAGACGGGGATATGGCCGAACTGAACCGCAAAACTGCCGCGGAGGAGGGAAATGGGGAAATAAATCTGGTGGATCTCTGAGCATGCTGGTGAGCTGGTTTTGGAGGAAAGAAACCAAATGCCTGCCGGACCCCCAGGATCCCTTTCCCTCCGTAGAAGCTGAGAGAAGAAAGCTGAGAGCGAGAAGGGCCATCGGTGCGGGGCAAGTGAGAGGATCCAGTCTCTGAGCTGCTGCCCGAGCTGGGGACAGCATCACGTGGGGACGTATCCTTTCCCCATCAGGGAGGACGGGCTTTTCTCCAGGGCTGGTCCGGCCAACAGCAGTGAGTCAAACCTCAAGAAAAAGCCTAAGGAGCATCAGCCCAATGCTGCCAGCACGGAGACTGTTGTCCCTGCTCCCAGTCCATGTCCCTGCTCCCAACCTGTGCGCTTCCATGTGTCCCCGCAACAGCATCCGCAGAGGGCTGAGGTCCCCCCCGGGGACAGCGGTGCCTCCTGGGACGCCGACGGCTATGGCAGGACTCTGCCCAGAGGATGCTCACTGAGCTCCAGCACCATTTTTCCAGCGGCAGCCGGGGTAGGAAGTTTTTGGCAGCCTGGGAGTGCTCCCACTGCAGCCTTGGTTTAAGCAAAGCAAAGGCGCGGCAGGGCTGGGCAGCGGCAGCGAGCCACGCCGAATGGCACCGGCACCTGGGAACGAAGGACCGTGAGGATGATGAGGAGCCGAGCAGCAGGAGGTGGAGACCGAGTGCCATCAGCCCCATTCTGCATCCCGGCCCTGAGTGGAGTCCGCGATCGGAGCGGCTTTGAGACAACCCCAGGCAAGGGTTTGGGGAGGAGGGAGCTGGCGGCACTGGCCAGCCCCGCGCCGGGTGCAGCCAGGGGCTGAGCACCGTCTGCCCACAGGGAAATGGGGCTGTCGGTGGCTTGGGCAAACTACTGCGCCGCGGCACGTGGGGCAGGTCCCGGCGCATCCCTGGCACCTTTCCCCTTGTGCACGGCCGCAGCGGAGAGCCCGGGGTGGCCCAACTGCCCCCGGCCCCACGGTGCTGAGGAAAATGGGATGGGGACCGCAGGGTCCCGTGGGTGGCAGAGCGTCACCGCCAGCGCCGGCACGGGCGTCCCTTCCCTCCCACGTCTGCCCAGCTCTGCTGATGCCGCTGCCCGGGCCCCCGGCCTCGCTACGAGTGATTTGGCGTGATTTGGCCGGAGCCGCTGCTGGAAACGTGCCCAGCTTGCCAGGGCTTCCCTCCCGCTCCCCGTTAATTCCTTGATGACTCCGGCCCGTGGCTTTGCCAAGTCTGGGCAGCCCCGGCCCCCCTGGCCCCCAAGAGACGCCTCGCCCTGGGGGGCTGCCCCAGGACGGAGGGTGCTGGGTTCCCCAATGGCTGGGGGGGGATACAGGGCCACAGCCCCCCCGGCTCTGCCCGGCCACCCACGAGGGCTGGGAATTGGCTCATTTGGCGTCTTCCAGCATTTTTTCCAGCCCAGAGCATCTCCCTGGAGCGGAGCTTGGCTGTGTTTCCATGGGAGCCTGGGGGGCTGTAGTCCCTTCCCACTCCATCCCATGCCAACCACCGGCATGGCCAGGACGAGGACAACAGCCGCCCGTGCCGGTGTCCGGGCCACCGGCCACACAGGCAGCCCCCACCTCACCCTATGTCAGCCACGGTGTCCCAGGGGTGGCTGTGACGTCATGCGGGTGACTGTGGTGTCCCAGGGGTGGCTGCAGTGTCCCAGGGGTGACTGTGCTGTCCCAGGGACAGCCTTGGTGGCCCAGGGGTGACCATGGTGCTGGCAGTGGTGTCCCAGGGGTGACCGTGGTGTCCCAGGGGTGGCCGTGGTGTCCCAGGGATGGCTATGATGTCCCAGGGGTGACCGGGGTGTCCCGGGGGTGGCCGTGGTGTCCCAGGGATGGCTATGATGTCCCAGGGATGGCTGCAGTGTCCCAGGGGTGGCCATGGTGTCCCAGGGATGGCTGCAGTGTCCCAGGGATGGCTATGATGTCCCGGGGGTGACCATGGTGTCCCAGGGGTGGCCATGGTGTCCCAGGGATGGCTATGATGTCCCGGGGGTGACCATGGTGTCTCAGGAGTGGCCGTGGTGTCCCAGGGATGGCCACGGTGTCCCAGGAGTGACCATGGTGTCCCAGGAGTGGCCATGGTGTCCCAGGGATAGCTGCAGTGTCCCAGGGATGGCTGCAGTGTCCTGGGGGTGACCATGGTGTCCCAGGGGTGGCCATGGTGTCCCAGGGATGGCTGTGATGTGCCAGGGATGGCTGCAGTGTCCTGGGCATGACCATGGTGTCCCAGGCGTGGCCATGGTGTCCCAGGGATGGCTGTGATGTCCTGGGGGTGACCATGGTGTCCCAGGGGTGACCACGGTGTCCCAGGGGTGGCTGTGATGTCCTGGGGGTGGCCATGGTGTCCCAGGGGTGGTCATGGTGTCCCAGGGGTGGCTGTGATGTCCCAGGGATGGCTGCAGTGTCCCAGGGGTGGCCACAGTGTCCCAGGCGTGGCCATGGTGTCCCAGGGATGGCTGTGATGTCCTGGGGGTGACCATGGTGTCCCAGGGGTGACCACGGTGTCCCAGGGGTGGCTGTGATGTCCTGGGGGTGGCCATGGTGTCCCAGGGGTGGTCATGGTGTCCCAGGGGTGGCTGTGATGTCCCAGGGATGGCTGCAGTGTCCCAGGGGTGGCCACAGTGTCCCAGGCGTGGCCATGGTGTCCCAGGGATGGCTGTGATGTCCTGGGGGTGACCGTGGTGTCCCAGGGGTGACCACGGTGTCCCAGGGGTGGCTGTGATGTCCTGGGGGTGGCCATGGTGTCCCAGGGGTGGTCATGGTGTCCCAGGGGTGGCTGTGATGTCCCAGGGATGGCTGCAGTGTCCCAGGGGTGGCCACAGTGTCCCAGGCGTGGCCATGGTGTCCCAGGGATGGCTGTGATGTCCTGGGGGTGACCGTGGTGTCCCAGGGGTGACCACGGTGTCCCAGGGGTGGCTGTGATGTCCTGGGGGTGGCCATGGTGTCCCAGGGGTGGTCATGGTGTCCCAGGGGTGGCTGTGATGTCCCAGGGATGGCTGCAGTGTCCCAGGGGTGGCCACAGTGTCCCAGGCGTGGCCATGGTGTCCCAGGGATGGCTGTGATGTCCTGGGGGTGACCGTGGTGTCCCAGGGGTGACCACGGTGTCCCAGGGGTGGCTGTGATGTCCTGGGGGTGGCCATGGTGTCCCAGGGGTGGTCATGGTGTCCCAGGGGTGGCTGTGATGTCCCAGGGATGGCTGCAGTGTCCCAGGGGTGGCCACAGTGTCCCAGGCGTGGCCATGGTGTCCCAGGGATGGCTGTGATGTCCTGGGGGTGACCATGGTGTCCCAGGGGTGACCACGGTGTCCCAGGGGTGGCTGTGATGTCCTGGGGGTGGCCATGGTGTCCCAGGGGTGGTCATGGTGTCCCAGGGGTGGCTGTGATGTCCCAGGGATGGCTGCAGTGTCCCAGGGGTGGCCACAGTGTCCCAGGCGTGGCCATGGTGTCCCAGGGATGGCTGTGATGTCCTGGGGGTGACCGTGGTGTCCCAGGGGTGACCACGGTGTCCCAGGGGTGGCTGTGATGTCCTGGGGGTGGCCATGGTGTCCCAGGGGTGGTCATGGTGTCCCAGGGGTGGCTGTGATGTCCCAGGGATGGCTGCAGTGTCCCAGGGGTGGCCACAGTGTCCCAGGCGTGGCCATGGTGTCCCAGGGATGGCTGTGATGTCCTGGGGGTGACCATGGTGTCCCAGGGGTGACCACGGTGTCCCAGGGGTGGCTGTGATGTCCTGGGGGTGGCCATGGTGTCCCAGGGGTGGTCATGGTGTCTCAGGGGTGGCTGTGATGTCCCAGGGATAGCTGCAGTGTCCCAGGGGTGGCCACAGTGTCCCAGGCGTGGCCATGGTGTCCCAGGGATGGCTGTGATGTCCTGGGGGTGACCGTGGTGTCCCAGGGGTGGTCATGGTGTCCCAGGGGTGGCTGTGATGTCCCAGGGATGGCTGCAGTGTCCCAGGGGTGGCCACAGTGTCCCAGGCGTGGCCATGGTGTCCCAGGGATGGCTGTGATGTCCTGGGGGTGACCGTGGTGTCCCAGGGGTGGTCATGGTGTCCCAGGGGTGGCTGTGATGTCCCAGGGATGGCTGCAGTGTCCCAGGGGTGGCCACAGTGTCCCAGGCGTGGCCATGGTGTCCCAGGGATGGCTGTGATGTCCTGGGGGTGACCGTGGTGTCCCAGGGGTGGCCATGGTGTCCCAGGGGTGGCCATGGCACCCAAAGCCAGCCAGATTTCCAAGGGATGGATTCGGCCCCTCAGGTTTTTCTGTGTTGTCCCGCCAGCAGCCACGATGCCCAAGGCATGGCTGCGATGTCCCGGGGTGGCCATGGGACATGGGGACACAGGACGGGGAGGAACGGGAAAGCTGAGGCTGCGGGAACCGGGACCCCCCAACCCCAGCAGCAGCAGCATTTTGGGGCTGACCCAGGCCCATGGTCAGGCCTCAGATGGCATGCCACCCCCCCCATGGCACACGGGCCGTGCCCCCTGTCCCGGCCAGCCCAGTGTCACCCCTTCGATGCTCGGCCCCACCTCAGCCGTGGCACTGACGCCCGTGGGGTACCCACAGCAAACGAGGGAGGGGGCAACATCCCTGGGGGGGGGGCATGGAGACCCTCAAGCCCTGGGTTTGGGTGGGAGCAGGGCAGTGTCCCCCTCACGGGGACCCTCCGGGGTGGGGGGGTCAGCGGGGCCGTGAGTCACCGCGCGTCTCCTTCCGCCCCAGGGACTCACCCTGCACCCCACCCCGTGACTCAGGGCCCGGCAATCCACCCTCGTGGGTGCTCTGCCGCCCACACGCCGTCCCGCACGCCATCCCGCGCGGGACGTCGCCCACCACGCCACCGGGACCCCCGCTCGAGGGCTGCCCCGGGGTGCCCCACCCCCGCACCCCCTCCTCGCCCATGGATGGGATAAAGCCGGTGACAGGGGTCCCCTGGGACCCGAGTGTGGCCCCCATATGCACTGTACCCCCCCGTGGGGCAAAGGGTGGGGGGCAGCGGGGGGCTCAGGGCTCTGCCGCGGCTGCTTTGATGTCCCAGGGGTGGCTGCGGTGTCCTGGGGGTGACCGTGGTGTCCCAGGGGTGGCCACGGTGTCCCAGGGGTGGCCACAGTACCCGAAACCAGCCAGATTTCCAAGGGACGGATTCGGCCCCTCAGGGTTTTCCGTGTTGTCCCGCCAGCAGCCACGATGCCCAAGGGATGGCCGCGATGTCCCGGGGTGGCCGTGGGGCCGTGGGGACACAGGAACAGGAAAACCAAGGCATTTTTTGGGGGCTGCTGGGGGGGGTGGGTGACCCCGTGCCCCCACCCATGCACCCCAGGGATGGCCCAGGAGGGGCACAATGAGGGTCCGCTGTCCCCACCCCGGTCCCAGCGCCCCGGGGACAGCCCTGGGCTGCCCTAAAGGCCAGGCCAGAGGCCACTGGCCACCTGCCACTGGCCACCGGCCACCAGCAGCTCGCTCCGGTCCGGTGCTGACACCTGCGGGCAAGGGACCGTCCCTACATGGCACCCTGCCCTGCGTGGCACCTTGCCCTGCGTGGCACCCTGCCCTGCGTGGCACTGTCCCCCCTCCATGTCACTCTGCCAGGTCACCGTAACCCTACGTCACCGTGACCCTCCGTGTCACCCCCTCCTGACAATGTCACCCTGTCCCTCTCTGTCACTTTGCCCTTATGTCGTACCCTGCCTAAATATCATCCCCCTTCCTAACGTGTCACACCTACCCGTCACCGCAGCCTGGTCCTGGGGGGGGATTTGGGGCAGGGGCACCGTGGCCGGGGGCTGGGGGGGAGCAGGGGTACGGCGCCCTCGAACCCGAACGCCTTGGGGACACCGGGCCAGCGCCAACGGCAGAGCTGGGCAGCACCGGGGGCCCCGGCCCCTGGCACAGGGATTTGGGAGGGAGCCAGGATGTGGGGCCACAGCAGGGGTGGGACGAGCAGGCCTGTGCTGGCCCCGCGGGGGGCTGACCCCCACCCCATGGCCGTGCCCACGGCGTGGGGCATCTGCAGGGCCCCTGGAGGGACCCTTCCGCGGGACAGGGCAGGAGGGGGGAGGTGGCCTTGGTGCAGCCCCCCCATCCTGTCCTGCATCATCCCCGGGGGCTGCGGCGGTGCCGTGGGGCAGCGCCATGGGGCAGCGCCATGGGGCAGTGCCATGGGGCAGCGCCGAGCGCTGACGGAGGCCGAGGCGAGGGGGAGCGTGGAGCCAGGGGCACGGCCGCCCCGAGTGCCCGTGGGGAGCCATGGCGTCGCAGCCCGGTGGGACGGTGCAGGGGAAACCCCAGTGCTGCGGTGCCCTGTCCTCATCCAGCAAGGGATCGGGCAGGCCGGGCCCCAGCACTCACCCCCTCCATAGCCCCCCGTCATCCCCTCCTTCCATTCTCTACCCCTTCCACCTCCCCATTGCCCCCTCCACCTCCCCATCACCCCTTCCATTTCATTGCCCCCTCCATCTCCCCAATCCCCCCTCCGCCTCCCCATCACCCCCTCCACCTCCCCATTGCCCCCTCGATCTCATCACTCCCTCCATCTCCCCAATCCCCCCTCCACCTCCCCATCGCCCCCTCCATCTCCCCAGTCCCCTCTCCATCTCCCCATTGCCCCCTCCACCTCTCCATTGCCCCCTCCATCTCCCCATCTCCCCTTCCATCTCCCCATAGCTCCCTCCATCTCCCCATAGCTCCCTCCATCTCCCCATCGCCCCCTCCATCTCCCCATCGCCCCCTCCATTTCATCACCCTCTCCATCTCCCCAATCCCCCCTCCACCTCCCCACTGCCCCCTCCATCTCCCCATTGCCCCCTCCACCCTCCATTGCCCCCTCCATCTCCCCATCACCCCCTCCATTTCATCACCCCCTCCATCTCCCCAATCCCCCCTCCACCTCCCCATCGCCCTCCTCCATTTCCCCATCGCCCCCCTCCATCTCCCTATCGCCCCCTCCACCTCCCCATCGCCCTCTCCACCTCCCCATCGCCCCCTCCATCTCCCCATTGCCCCCTCCACCTCCCCATCGCCCCCTCCATCTCCCCATCGCCCCCTCCATCTCCCCATCACCCCCCTCCATTTCATCACCCCCTCCATCTCCCCAATCCCCCCTCCACCTCCCCATCACCCCCTCCATCTCCCCATCGCCCCCTCCACCTCCCCATCGCCCTCTCCATCTCCCCATCGCCCCCTCCATCTCCCCATCACCCCCTCCATTTCATCACCCCCTCCATCTCCCCAATCCCCCCTCCACCTCCCCATCACCCCCTCCATTTCCCCATCGCCCCCTCCATCTCCCTATCGCCCCCTCCACCTCCCCATCGCCCTCTCCACCTCCCCATCGCCCTCTCCACCTCCCCATCGCCCCCTCCATCTCCCCATTGCCCCCTCCATCTCCCCATCGCCCCCTCCATCTCCCCATCACCCCCTCCATTTCATCACCCCCTCCATCTCCCCAATCCCCCCTCCACCTCCCCATCACCCCCTCCATCTCCCCATCGCCCCCTCCACCTCCCCATCGCCCTCTCCATCTCCCCATCGCCCCCTCCATCTCCCCATCACCCCCTCCATTTCATCACCCCCTCCATCTCCCCAATCCCCCCTCCACCTCCCCATCACCCCCTCCATTTCCCCATCGCCCCCTCCATCTCCCCATCGCCCCTTCCATCTCCCCATCGCCCCCTCCACCTCCCCATCGCCCCCTCCACCTCCCCATCGCCCCCTCCACCTCCCCATCGCCCTCTCCATCTCCCCATCGCCCCCTCCACCTCCCCATCGCCCCCTCCATCTCCCCATCACCCCCTCCATCTCCCCATTGCCCCCTCCACCTCCCCATCGCCCCTTCCATCTCCCCATAGCTCCCTCCATCTCATCTCCCCCTCCATTTCCCCATTGTCCCCTCCATCCTTCCTGCATCCCTTCTCCATGGTCCCCCCATCTGTTCTCCATCCCCCCTGCATCGTCCCTGCATCGTCCCTCCCATCCCCCTTCCACCCCCCCTCGCTGCCGCACCCCCCCTTCACCCCCCCCATGCCCTCCACTGAAGCTTCCACCCCCCTCCACCCTCCCCACCATCTCCTCCGCCCCCCCAATCCCCCCTCCATTGTCCCCCCCATCCCTGCTCCATCCCCGTCCCCCCCCCATGCCCTCCATGCTGGGGCTGTCCCTTTGGGGAGGGGACCGTGTCCCCCCCCCCCCCCCCAAGCTCCTCCTGGACTGCACCAGGCAGCCCTGCCTATGGCAGCAAATACCCTAATTAATTAATTATGGGATAATCTCAGGTTCTGGGCAACGGGCGGCTGCTGAGACTCCATTAACCACAAGAATGTTTAATCTCCCACCGAAGCCCCGGGCTGCCTCTTCCGTAAGGCGCCGGGGATTATTCCCGCTGGGCCGCAAGCAAGCCCACGCCAGGATGCGCCAGCCATGCCGGGGCTGGCAGGGGGACGGGACTGGGGCAGCCCAACCACCCCAAAACACCGCAGGGGCGGCTGGCGAGGGTGCCGCTGCCCTGGAGATATCCCTGCTCCGGCTGCCAGGCCCGAGGAAAGAGCTCGGTCCCTGCATCCCAATCCCGCATCCCTTATCCCACATCACGTACCCCACGCCCTCCGTCACACGCCCCGGTCCTGCACCCTGCGACCCACGGGCTGTGCCCTGTGCCCCGCACCCCAGTCCTGAGCCCGTATCCCATGGGCTGTGCCCTGCATCCCGCATCCCAATCCCACATCCTGCATCCCACAAAGTGACTCTGCATCCCCCATACAAATCCTGCATCCCACAACCCACATCCTGCATCCTAGTCCTGCATCCCGATCCTGCATCCCAATCCTGCATTCTGTATCCTGCATCCCACAAAATGGCTCCGCATCCCGCATACAAATCCTGCATCCTGCATCCCACAACCCACATCCTGCATCCTTCACCCCACATCCCAATCCTGCATCCCAATCCTGCATTCTCTCTCCTGCATCCTGCATCCCAATTCTGCATTCCCTCATCCCAACCCTGCATTCTCTCCTGCATCCTGCATCCCAATGCTGCATTCTTTATTCCACGCCCTGCACCCTGCATTCCCACATCCTGCATCCCAACCCTGCATCCTTCACCCCACACCCTGCATCCCACATCCCCACCCTGCACTCTCCTGCATCCCAACCCTGCATCCTGCATCCTAAATCCCAATCCTGCACCCCACATCCCCACCCTGCATTCTCTCTCCTGCATCCCAGTCCTGCATCCCAACCCTGCATTCTTTATCCCATACCCTGCACGCTGCATTCCCACATCCCAATTCTGCATCCCAGCCCTGCATTCTCTCCTGCATCCCACATCCCAACCCTGCATTCTCTCCTGCATCCTGCATCCCACATCCCAACCCTGCATTCTCTCCTGCATCCTGCATCCCAATCCTGCATCCCAACCGTGCGTTCTTTATCCCACGCCCTGCATTCCCACATCCTGTATCCCACATCCCAACCCTGCATTCTCTCCTGCATCCCACATCCCAACCCTGCATTCTCTCCTGCATCCTGCATCCCAATCCTGCATCCCACATCCCAACCCTGCAGTCTCTCTCCTGCATACTGCATCCCAATCCTGCATCCCACATCCCAGCCCTGCATTCCTTATCCCACGCCCTGCATTCCCACATCCTGCATCCCAGCGCTGCATTCTCCCCTGCATCCCCCATCCCAATCCCGGATCCCAACCCTGCGTTCTCTCCTGCATCCCACATTCCAGCCCTGCATTCTCTCCTGCATCTCATATCCCAACCCTGCATTCTCTCCTGCATCCTGCATCCCAATCCTGCATCCCACATCCCAACCCTGCATTCTCTCCTGCATCCCACATCCCAACCCTGCATTCTCTCCTGCATCCTGCATCCCAATCCTGCATCCCACATCCCAACCCTGCATTCTCTCCTGCATCCCACATCCCAACCCTGCATTCTCTCCTGCATCCTGCGTCCCAATCCTGCATCCCACATCCCAACCCTGCATTCTCTCTCCTGCATCCTACATCCTGCATCCTTCATGCCACACTCTGCATCCCACATCCCAACCCTGCATTCTCTCCTGCATCCTGCATCCCAATCCTGCATCCTGCATCCCAATCCTGCATCCTGCATCCCAATCCTGCATTCTCTCCTGCATCCCACATCCCAACCCTGCATTCTCTCCTGCATCCCACATCCCAACCCTGCATTCTCTCCTGCATCCTGCATCCCAATCCTGCATCCTGCATCCCAATCCTACATCCTGCATCCCATGCCCTGCATTCCCACATCCCGCATCCCAGCCCTGCATTCTCCCCTGCACCTCGCATCCCAGCCCTGCACCCCCCCCCCCCCGCCCCGCACCCCTCCCTCCCGGGACCCCTCCCCCGCGGCCGCACAAAGGCCGGGCGGCGGGGCCGGACCGCAGCTCCCGGGGTGCCCGGGGCCCTCCCCGCAGCTCCCGGGGTCCCCGCACCCTCCCCGCCCGCAGCTCCCGGGGTACCCGCACCCTCCCCGCAGCTCCCGGGGTGCCCGGGGCCCTCCCCGCCCGCAGCTCCCGGGGTGCCCGCACCCTCCCCGCAGCTCCCGGGGTGCCCGGGGCCCTCCCCGCCCGCAGCTCCCGGGGTGCCCGCACCCTCCCCGCAGCTCCCGGGGTGCCCGGGGCCCTCCCCGCCCGCAGCTCCCGGGGTGCCCGCACCCTCCCCGCACCCTCCCCGCCCGCAGCTCCCGGGGTGCCCGCACCCTCCCCGCCCGCAGCTCCCGGGGTGCCCGCACCCTCCCCGCACCCTCCCCGCCCGCAGCTCCCGGGGTGCCCGCACCCTCCCCGCACCCTCCCTCCCCGCAGCTCCCGGCGTCCCCGCACGCCGCTCGCGCCCCGCCCCGCCCCGCCCCGCCCGTGCGCGCGCGCCGCGGCGCCAGCCAATCCCCGCGCCGCCCGCCCCCCGCCGCGCCCCGCCCCGGCCCCGGCCCCGGCCCCGGCCCCGCAAACCCGCCCGGGCCGCAGCGGCCGCGCTGCCATGAGCGAACCCGCGGCGGGGCCGCCCCGCCGCCGCCCCCCGGCCCCCCGCGCCCCCCGCGCCCACCCGGCCCCGGCCCCGGCCCCGGCCCGGGGGATGCAGCGGGGGCGGCGCGGCTGAGCCCCCGACACCCCCCCCGCCGCCCGCCGCCGCCCGCCAGCGCCCGCCCGGCCCCGCCCGCCGCCGCCATGGCCGGTAAGGCCCGCAGCGGCTGCGAAGCGCTGAAGGTGGTGGCCCGCTGCCGCCCCATGAGCAGGAAGGAGGAGGCGGCGGGCTACGAGCGCGTCCTGGAGCTGGACGTCAAGCTGGGGCAGGTGAGCATCCGAAATCCCCGCGCCTCCCCCGGCGAGCTGCCCAAGACCTTCACCTTCGACGCCGTCTACGACGCCAGCTCCAAGCAGGCGGACCTCTACGACGAGACGGTGCGGCCGCTGATAGACTGCGTGCTGCAGGGCTTCAACGGCACCATCTTCGCCTACGGCCAGACCGGGACGGGCAAGACCTACACCATGCAGGGCGCCTGGGCGGAGCCCGAGAAGCGGGGCGTCATCCCCCTCTCCTTCGAGCACATCTTCACCCACATCTCCCGCTCGCAGAACCAGCAGTACCTGGTGAGGGCCTCGTACCTGGAGATCTACCAGGAGGAGATCAGGGACCTCCTCGCCAAGGACCAGAGCAAGAAGCTGGAGCTGAAGGAGAACCCCGAGACGGGGGTGTACATCAAGGACCTCTCCTCCTTCGTGACCAAGAACGTCAAGGAGATCGAGCACGTGATGAACCTGGGGAGCCAGACGCGGTCCGTGGGCAGCACCAACATGAACGAGCACAGCTCCCGCTCCCACGCCATCTTCCTCATCACCGTCGAGTGCAGCGAGACGGGGCCGGACGGCGAGGAGCACATCCGCGTGGGCAAGCTCAACCTGGTGGACCTGGCCGGCAGCGAGCGCCAGAGCAAAATGGGGGCCCACGGAGAGCGCCCCAAGGAAGCGTCCAAGATCAACCTCTCCCTCTCCGCCCTGGGTAACGTCATCTCCGCTCTCGTGGACGGCAAGAGCACGCACATCCCCTACCGGGACTCCAAGCTGACCCGCCTGCTGCAGGACTCCCTCGGGGGCAACGCCAAGACAATCATGGTGGCCACCTTGGGCCCGGCCTCCCACAGCTACGACGAGAGCCTCTCCACCCTCAGGTTCGCCAACAGGGCCAAGAACATCAAGAACAAGCCCCGGGTGAACGAGGACCCCAAGGACACCTTGCTGCGGGAGTTTCAGGAGGAGATCATCCGGCTGAAAGCCCAGCTGGAGAAACGCGGCATGCTGGGGAAGAAGAGGAGAAGGAGCAGCCGGAGGAAGAAAGCGGTGGATGGGGAAAGCGCCACGGAGAATGAAGGGGAGGACGACAATGAGGACGGCCTGGAGAAGAACATGGAGAATTACTTGAAGGAGCAGAAGGAGAGGCTGGAAGAGGAAAAAGCCGCTATCCAGGACGACCACAGCCTGGTGAGCGAGGAGAAGCAGAAGCTGCTGCAGGAGAAGGAGAAGATGATAGAGGATCTGCGGAAGGAGCAGGAGGCCACGGAGCTGCTGGCCACCAAATACAAGGTACGGGTGGCCACGGAGCTGCTGGCCACCAAATACAAGGTACGGGAGGCCACGGAGCTGCTGGCCACCAAGTACGAGGTACGGGTGGCCATGTTGCTGCTGGCCACCAAGTATGAGGTAAGGGTGGGCACAGAGCTGCTGGCCACCAAGTACAAGGTACGGGTGGCCATGTTGCTGTTGGCCACCAAGTACGAGGTACGGGTGGCCATGTTGCTGTTCGCCACCAAGTACGAGGTACAGGTGGGCATGGAGCTGCTGGCCACCAAGTACAAGGTATGGGTGGCCATGGAGCTGCTGGCCACCAAGTACAAGGTGTGGGTGGCCACGCGCTGTTGCGAGCGACGCTGGGGGAAGACCCGCCTTCCCTCCAGCTCCTCGTGGGGTGCTTGAATGGGGCCCAAGCGGGGTCCCCAAGCGGGGTCCCCAAGCAGCGGTGGGCGGGGGTTGCCCTCAGCCGTGGACCCGCACGGGGACCTTGTGCGGCAGCTCCTGGGGGCGCGGGGTGGGAAGGGCCGGGAGGGAGCCCATCACCGGTGCCACGAGTTTGCTGTGCTCAGCTCTCGTCCCCCCTCGGCGCAACAAAGCATCTTGCGGCGGCGTGGGGGAGTGATGCTGCAGATTCGGCCCCGGTGGCCCGGGGAACACGCCCAGGGCCGGGGCTGGGGACGCGGCACCGCCTGCCCCCCCCCCGCCGCCGCCCCGGTTCTGTCCAACCCCGCGGGGACGGGCAGGGCTGTGAGCCCGCAGGCAGGGCCTGGCAGCTCTGCAGGGACCCCCGTTCCCCGCCTCAAATCCTTCCCGGCACCCCCGAGCCGGAGCGGGGTGGGTGGGGGCACGTTACTGGCGCCCACCGGGTGCTGCACGCCGCCGGTTCGGGGACGCGGGGCCGAGTGCGAGAGGGGCCGCGGCAGCCCCGGCCCACCCCCAGCCGGCCGTGCCGGGGGTCCGGGGCTGCACTGCTGCCCCCCCCCCGGCCCTGCTCCCCTCCCCGGTGAGGCTGGGGGGTCCTGACCAGTGGTCACGGCGGTGGGGAAGGAGCCCCAGCACCCCAACCCGCCGCGTCATGCTCCCGCACAGCCCCTCCGTCACTGTGGTGGCCCGGATGCGGTGGCCGGGCTGGAGACAGCACGGAGCCCCCCGGGTGGGGACATGCCCGGGGTGTCGGTCCCCGCCTGCCAATTCAGGGGCTGAGCAGGGGGATGCTCTCGTACCCTCCTCCGTGGCCAGAGCTGTGTTTGTGGCAGCCCCGGGGATGCGTGGCAGTGCCCAGGGGCGCACGGTGGTGCCCGTGGTGGTGCCCAGGGACGCGTGGCAGTGCCCATGGCAGTGCCCAGGGACGCGTGGCAGTGCCCAGGGACGTGTGGCAGTGCCCATGGCAGTGCCCAGGGACATGTGGCAGTGCCCAGGGACGCGTGGCAGTGCCCAGGGATGCACAGCAGTGCCCACAGCAGTGCCCAGGGACTTGTGGCAGTGCCCAGGGACACACGGCAGTGCCCACAGCAGTGCCCAGGGACACGTGGCAGTGCCCAGGGACGCGTGGCAGTGCCCAGGGATGCACAGCAGTGCCCACAGCAGTGCCCAGGGACTTGTGGCAGTGCCCAGGGACACACGGCAGTGCCCACAGCAGTGCCCAGGGACACGTGGCAGTGCTGATGGCAGTGCCCGGGGACGTGTGGCAGTGCCCAGGGACACACGGCAGTGCCCATGACAGTGCCCAGGATTGCATGGCAGTGCCCAGGGGCACGTGGCAGTGCCCAGGGACGCATGGCAGTGCCCACAGCAGTGCCCAGGGACACATGGCAGTGCTGATGGCAGTGCCCAGGGACACACAGCAGTGCCCAGGGACACACAGCAGTGCCCAGGGACGTGTGGCAGTGTCCAGGGACACATGGCAGTGCCCACGGCAGTGCCCAGGGACACACAGCAGTGCCCAGGGATGCATGGTGGTGCCCAGGGACTCACAGCAGTGCCCACGGCAATGCCCAGGGACGTGTGGCAGTGCCCAGGGACACACAGCAGTGCCCATGGCAGTGCCCAGGGATGCATGGTGGTGCCCAGGATTGCATGGCAGTGCCCAGGGGCACGTGGCAGTGCCCACAGCAGTGCCCAGGGACACATGGCGGTGCCCACGGCAGTGGCCAGGGATGCGTGGCAGTGCCCAGGGACACACGGCGGTGCCCAGGGACGTGTGGCAGTGCCCATGGCGGTGCCCAGGGATGCGTGGCAGTGCCCAGGGATGCGTGGCGGTGCCCAGGGACGTGTGGCAGTGCCCATGGCGGTGCCCAGGGATGCGTGGCAGTGCCCAGGGATGCGTGGCGGTGCCCAGGGACTCACGACAGTGCCCACGGCAGTGCCCAGGGACGCATGGCAGTGCCCAGGGACGTGTGGCAGTGCCCATGGCGGTGCCCAGGGATGCATGGCAGTGCCCAGGGACACATGGCAGTGCCCACGGCAGTGCCCAGGGATGCACGGCCATGCCCCAGGATGCACGGTCATGCCCAGGGATGCGTGGCCATGCCTGGATGCCTGCACAGAGCCCGCGGGCTCACACTGGGACATGCCACCGGGGGCAGAGCCATGGTGGGGACACCGGTCACTGGCTGGCATGACGGGTGTCCCATTGCGGGTGTCCCGGCAGAGCAGGATGCTCGGCACGGGGGTGGGCTCCTCTGAGCCACTGCTCCCCGCCGCTGCCGCCGCGGTGGAGTGCAGGTTGTCTCTGGCAGGCGTCCTGCGCGGTCTCCGCATCCAGCGTGGTGCAGCGGGGCTGGCTCGGGGCCACCGCGTGTCCTGTAACTGCTGAGTAACAAGGCAGGGCCGGAGGCGAGATGACGCCACGTCCCCTTCGATGGCCTTCAGAGCCGCGCCGCACACCGGGACCCCCCCGGCCGTGGGGGTACGGTACAGTCACACCGGCGAGGTATCGCCCCGGGGGGGGCAAAAATCCCCCCCCGTGCCAGTGACGGAGGGGCAGAGCCGGCCGCGACGCTCGCCCCACCGGGCACTGCCAGGGACGTGCCGGCGGGACATTGCGGGGGGCACGGGGTGGCTTCCCGGTGCCCGTGGGCAGCTCTGCCACGCAGCGGGGCCAGGCGAGGGAGCACCGGTGTGAAAAGAGCCCCGTGTCCCGCTGACGCGTTTAAAGGCGACCGTAGTGCCCGGGGGCACACGGGGTGCCCCGCACACGCGCGGGCGACGCGCGCCGGACCCCGTCTTGCCCTCACGCCCGTGGACGTGGGCTCTGCCTCCTGGCACAGCCACGGCCCGGCCCCGCCGTCCGGCTGGGACACGTGGGCAGCATCGAGCTCGGAGAGGCAGGGGCCAGCCCAGGTGTGCGCCTTGGCGCCCAGATGTGCACCTGGGCGCCCAGATCTGCGCCTTGGCGCCCAGATGTGCACCTGGGCACCCAGATCTGCGCCTTGGCACCCAGATGTGCGCCTTGGTGCCCAGATGTGCACCTGGGCGCACAGATCTGCGCCTTGGCGCACAGATGTGTGCCTTGGCACCCAGGGGTGCACCTGGGCGCCCAGGTGTGTGCATTGGCACCCAGATGTGCACCTTGACGCCCAGATGTGCGTCTTGGCACACAGATGTGCGCCTTGGCAGCCAGATGTGCACATTGACACCAAGATGTGCACAGTGGCACCCAGATGTGCACAGTGGCACCCAGATGTGCACCTGGACGCCCAGATGTGCACCTTGGCACCCAGATGTGCGCCTTGGCGCCCAGATGTGCGCCTTGGTGCCCAGATGTGCACCTGGACGCCCAGATGTGCACCTTGGCACCCAGATGTGCGCCTTGGCGCCCAGGCAGACGGGCTGCTCCTCGCCCGATGTCTCTGCTGGGTTCCGAGGCCGGGGTCAGCGGGCAGGAAAGTGCCGGGGAAGTTATTTGGGTGCCAGAAATGAGTTGCCGTTGAGAGGCTTAGTGTTCAGTCTGTCCCAGGCGCTAAAGAAGACTGGGAGTCGTCTTCGTTAGAGGGAATAAACGCTGGCAGCGCCAAGAAACCCCTTAATCCCGCGGCAAAGGCAGCAGCCGGCGGTGAAGCCCGCGGGGACGGTGGGCAGCACGGTGCCCTGGCCCAGCATCTTCCCCGCGCCCGCCTGGCCCCTCCTGGCCCCCTCCTTTGTCCCCACCTTGGTCCCCCCAAGCCCTGCTGGGGCAGGACACGTCCCGGCAAGGCGCAGGGGACACTCGCCGGCACGGGGCGCAGCTGGGAGCAGCCGAGAACCGAGGAGGAGGTGTGAGTGGCGAGGGGCCCAAAGACCCCCAGTGCCCCCAGCCCGGCTGCCCCGGGGAGCCCTGGCAGGGGACGGTGTGGGGCTGGGCAGAGGGGCTGCTTCGGGGGTCTCAGCCCCCCACCACGGCAGCCCGGTGCCTTCCCCCAAATGCCCGGCCGGCAGCACCCGACCGAAGGCAGCAGGAGGGAGGAGGAATCGCCGGTGTCGGGGTTTGGGGGGGTGCAGCAGGGTCAGGGGGGCTGGTGGGGCACCCATGGGGGTCTCGCGGGGGTGGGGGAAGGTGGGAACCGGTGGTACGGGCGCAGGGGTTGCCCCATGGGTGCTGGGGGTGCCGCTTGCACACCCCTAAAACCCCACGCTGCGCAGCCCCGCAGCCGTCCCGACGCGTGGGGCTGGGAAGGGGAAAAAACAGCGGAAAAATCGGCGAAATAGAGCAGCGCCCCAAATAGCTGCGAATGGGGGTCTGCGGTTTGCCTGAGCCCCCACCTCCGCAGCCCGGGCGGTGCGGGGGTACGGCCGGGGGGGCTCAGCACCCCCGGGATGAGCCCTGCGCCGGGGCAGGTGCTGGCAGCACCGCCGAATGCCACACGTGCCCCCCCCAGTGCCAGCGTCCCCGCTTCGGCGTGGCGTCACGGCCCTCCGGACCGGGGCGGGTCCCGGGGGTCCGGGCACCGTAAGGAGCAGGGAGGGAGCTTTGCATTCGGGGGTCTCAATTCAGGGGGTGCAGGGGGACCCCAAGCAGGCGCGCCCACGGGTGAGGGCAGGCACGTGCCGGTGCGGTGGCGGTCGGCGGGGACACCCCAGGGATGGCGGCGGGCGGTGCTGCCGCTGGCGCTGTCGGGGAGATGAATTTTTAAAGCCGTGTGCGGTGGCGTGGGGACGTCTGGATCCATCCCCGCTCCTGCCCCTGAGCCGTGGGGGGCACAGGGTGCTCCTGCCGCCGGTGCCGGCCGCGCCGTCCCGCTGACACCCTGCCACGGTGACACGGGTGTGCGCGCACCACGGTACAGGTGCACGCACATCTCGCGCGGACGCCCGCTGCCTAGCGTGCTCACCTCATGCGTGACCTCATGCACAGACACCCGGCGCTTGTACGCGCACCGGCACGCGTGTGCGTGCGTACCCGGCACGTGGGCGCACGGCCGGCGCGTGTGTGCGCAGCCCCTGTGCCTGCGCACACGCACGGGCACACGTGAGCGGGCACGCATGAGCGTACTAACGTGCGTGGGCATGGAATCATCGAATCATTTAGGTTGGAAAAGACCTTTAAGATCGTCCAGTCCAACCATTAAATGCCGGGATGCGCGTGCATGAGCATACGTGCGCGCGTGGGGGGCTGCACGCAAGCGTGTGCGTGCGTGTGAGCAGAACCATCTGCACGCTTGGGCGGGCGTGTAGAAATGTGCGTGCACGCGTGTGCGTGCAGGGGGTGGGACCGGCCGCAGGCGTGTGCGTGCGTGGGCGCGTGCGTGTACGCCGACACGTGTGTACGTGGGAGAGGGGAGCCTCCCCCGGCGAGGCGAAGGGAAATGCAGCCGGGGTGGGGTGCGGGCGACGGGGTGGGGTGGGACAGGGTGGGACGAGGGCGTCGGGATGGGACACACAGAGCCCGGCCGAGCTGCGGGAATGCTGCTGCGGGTGCTTTCCCTGCAGCGTCTGCCCCGGCGGGTCCCAGGGGGTTTGGGGCAGAGACCCCCACCCAGCTCCGCCTGGGGCTGGGTCCCCGCTGCCGGCTGTGCGCGTCCGCGGCGTCCTGCGGGCTCGCAGCGATGCCGCACCGGCCCCAAGCGCGGCAGTGTCCGTGCGCAGCCCCCTCCCCGTCAGCTGGGGACTGCAGCGCGTGCCGCACCGAAAGCTCCCAACTCCCTGGAGCCAGGGGCGAGGACAGGGTGCCCAGGGCGGTGGCTGGGGACGGGGGTGACCCCCCGGTGCAGACAGCCTGGGGCAAAGCCCGTGGGGCCCCGCTCTGACCCCCCACCCCGCTCTGCCCGCCCAGGCGATGGAGAGCAAGCTGCTCATCGGCGGCAGGACCATCGTGGACCACACCAACGAGCAGCAGAAGATGCTGGAGCTGAAGCGGCAGGAGATAGCCGAGCAGGTAACGGCGCGGGGGCCTGACCTGGCGTAGGCGGGTGATGGGGGCATCCCCGGGGGGCTGCTTCCCCGCTCCTGGCTCTGAGCGCTTCCCCCCGTGCTGCAGAAACGCCGGGAGCGGGAGATGCAGCAGGAGATGTTGCTGCGGGACGAGGAGACCATGGAGCTGCGGGAGACTTACACCTCCCTGCAGCAGGAGGTGGAGATCAAAACCAAGAAGCTGAAGAAGGTGAGAGCGTGGCAGGCGGGGGACGACGGTCCCTCCGGCCGCCGGAGCCCCGGGGCTTGCCGCAGCCCCCCGAGCCGCGGGGCTGAGGGGCCGCTGCTCTCCCCCAGCTGTACGCCAAGCTGCAGGCCGTGAAGGCGGAGATCCAGGACCAGCACGACGAGTACATCCGCGTGCGCCAGGACCTGGAGGAGGCGCAGAACGAGCAGACGCGGGAGCTGAAGCTCAAGTAGGTGGCGGTGCATCCCGGGCGCAGCCATGCGGGGTGTGCAGGGCAGAATTGGGGTGCACGCAGCAGAGCTGGGGTGTGCAGGGCAGAATTGGGGTGCACGCAGCAGGGCTGGGGTGCTCGGAGCAAAGCTGGGGTGCGCAGAGCAGAGCTGGGTGTGCAAGGCAGTGCTGGGGTGTGCAGGGCCGAGCTGGGTGTGCAGAGCAGAGATGGGTGCACGGAGCAGAGCTGGGGTGCACGGGGCAGAGCTGGGGTTTGCAAAGCAAAGCTGGGGTGCACACAGCAGAGCTGGGGTGTGCAGGGCAGAATTGGGGTGCACGCAGCAGAGCTGGGGTGCTCGGAGCAAAGCTGGGGTGCGCAGAGCAGAGCTGGGTGTGCAAGGCAGTGCTGGGGTGTGCAGGGCTGAGCTGGGTGTGCAGGGCAGAATTGGGGTGCACGCAGCAGGGCTGGGGTGCTCGGAGCAAAGCTGGGGTGCGCAGAGCAGAGCTGGGTGTGCAAGGCAGTGCTGGGGTGTGCAGGGCTGAGCTGGGTGTGCAGAGCAGAGATGGGTGCACGGAGCAGAGCTGGGGTTTGCAAAGCAAAGCTGGGGTGCACACAGCAGAGCTGGGGTGTGCAGGGCAGAATTGGGGTGCACGCAGCAGAGCTGGGGTGCACAGAGCAGAGCTGGGGTGCACAGGGCAGAGCTGGGGTGCTTGGAGCAAAGCTGGGGTGTGTAAGGCAGTGCTGGGGTGCAGAGAGCAAAGTTGGGGTGTGCAGAGCAGGGGTGGGTGCGCAGGGCTGAGCTGGGGTTTGCAGAGCAGAATTGGGGTGTGCAGGGCAGAGCTGGGGTGCACACAGCAGAGCTGGGGTTTGCAAAGCAAAGCTGGGGGTGCAGAGCAGAGCTGGGGGTGCAGAGCAGAGCTGGGTGCACGGAGCAGAGCTGGGGTGCATGGAGCAAAGCTGAACTGGGTGTGCAGAGCAAAGCTGGGGTGCACACAGCAGAGCTGGAGTGTGCAGGGCAGAGCTGGGGTTTGCAAAGCAAAGTTGGGGTGCAGAGAGCAGAGCTGGGGTGCATGGAGCAAAGCTGGGGTTTGCAGAGCAGAGCTGGGGTGCACAGAGCAGAGCTGGGGTGCAGAGAGCAGAGCTGGGGTGCACGGAGCAGAGCTGGGGTGCAGAGAGCAGAGCTGGGGTGCGTGGAGCAAAGCTGGGGTTTGCAGAGCAAAGCTGGGGTGCACGGAGCAGAGCTGGGGTGCGCAGCTGGAGGGAGCGATACGCCTGGTGACAGGGACAACTGAGCGCTTCCTACCCCGTCAGCGGTGGCAGGAGGTGTAAAACACATTTAACCCTGTTGAGCTGGGTGAGTTGCACGCGAGAGTATTAAAAAGTTGCTGAGAAAGGTGAAAAACCAGAAAACCCACAAGCAGAAGTGACAGCAGAGCAGCAGCGCGGGCTGCGGCTGAGTTGCGGGACGTGGCGGTGGTAGCTGGAGGTAAGCGTCCCCCGAGGGCACCTGGAGACCTGCTCCGGCCCCAGCGCCGGAGGGAGAGCAGTTTTGGGGGGACTCGGGGTGAGCCCCGGCCCCGCGGGAGCTCCCGGCACGACGGGGGCAGCCGGCAAAGCCGGGCAGTGTTTTCCCTCCAGGAACCTTCCAGCAGGAGATGCAGCTGCTGGTCCACCGCCTTTAGTGGGTTTGTTTTCACTTCAAGCAATAATCGTATTCAATAGCTTTAAAAAACCTCAGCCAGACATATAGAAGTGCCTTAGCGTTTGCAAGGTAAAATGTTTTTTACTAGAAATAAAATTTCACCTCAAATTTTGCTACCTTTCCCTTCCAACGTGATTCAAACTTTTTAAAAGCTGGCAACTCAACGAAGCAACTCATCAACTCGAAACAATTTTCTGCAGCTGCTCAATTTGCCCCCCAAAAATGTGGAGAAAAAAAGGTTCCCTTTGGGGTGTATTTTGCATCATTGAGCTTTCCTTTATTTTCTGGTCAGGCAGCCGGGGGAGCGGGCGGGTCGGGAGAGCAGATGGGTTCCTGCCCGAGCATCTTCGCTCCTCTCTCATCACCGTCTTCCTCTGCCCTCCCTCTCTGCCTCTCTCGCCTCTCTGTCGCCGGATCTATTGCTTCAACCTCTCCGTTTCCATCATGTTTCCATCTTCTGGATGTTTTCCCATTTCCCTGTGTCTCCCTCTCTTCCTGACATCCCTTTCCTCTTCCTTTCCGACCTGTTTTCTGTTACTCGTCACATTAACTCCTTCCTCTCCTTCTCCTTCCCACCCCTCGCTCCCGCTCCGTCTCTCTCCCGGCCGGTCACTCGCTCAGGTACCTGATCATCGAGAACTTCATCCCACCAGAAGAGAAGAACAAGATCATGAACCGCCTGTACTTCGACGGTGAGGAGGACCAGTGGAAGTTCCAGCCGCTGGTGCCCACCGGAGGGTACGTCCCCAGCCCCGACCCACGCTCTGCCCCAGTGCTGCCAACCTGCGGGCACGAAGCCTCTGCCTGCAGGGCAGGGGTGTCCCGGGGGGGGCACAGCGGGGACCCCGGGGTGCTTGCAGGTGCCTACAGGCGGAAATCCTCTCCGAGCCAAGCCCCACCAGGAAGGGCCACCCTTCACTCGCTGCGGGCGAGCTCCGCTCGTCACTGCTTGGATGCATTTTTAGTAGGAATGTATGTTCTCTAATAAATGTTCCTCTCTTAATTTAGATTAATTTAGATTGGTTATTAGGAGAAATTTCTTTACTGGAAGAGTGGTCAAGCATTGGAACAGGCTGCCCAGAGAGGTGGGGGAGTCCCCAGTCCTGGAGGGGTTCAACAAACGGGCAGAGGTGGCACTTGGGGACATGGTTTGGTGGGCATGGGGGTGTTGGGGTGATGGTTGGGCTGATGATCTTGGAGGGCCTTTCCAACCTTAGTGATTCCTGGTTTTCCTTTCATGAAAAAATAATGCAGCCCCCAAGCCAGGAAACATGGAATTAATTCTTCCTCTGCCCTGAATTGGTTTAGTGGTGGCCTTGGTAGTGTTGGGTTAATGGTTGGACTGGGTGATCTTCAAGGGCTTTTCCAACATAAACAATTCAATGATTCTGTGATTCTATAATTTATTTTTTAGAACCAGTAACCAAATGAAGAAGCGGCCTACCTCTGCGGTGGGGTACAAGAGGCCCATAAGCCAATACGCCCGCGTGGCCATGGCCATGGGATCTCATCCTCGGTACCGGGTACGTGAGAGGGCACTGGTGCGTGCCGGGGGGACAAGAAGTCATTGGATAAATGGGATGGGTGGGTGGATGGATGGGTGGATGGGTGGGTGGGTGGGTGGGTGGGTGGATGGATGGATGGATGGATGGATGGATGGATGGATGGAAGGATAGGTGGATGGAAGGATAGGTGGATGGATGGATGGGTGGATGGGTGGGTGGATGGATGGATGGATGGAAGGATAGGTGGATGGATGGATGGGTGGATGGGTGGGTGGATGGATGGGTGGATGGATGGATGGAAGGATAGGTGGATGGATGGGTGGGTGGATGGACGGATGGGTGGGTGGATGGATGGGTGGGTGGATGGACGGATGGATGGGTGGGTGGGTGGGTGGATGGGCGGGTGGGTGGATGGGCGGGTGGATGGATGGGCAGATGGATGGATGGATGGAAGGATAGGTGGATGGAAGGATAGATGGATGGGTGGGTGGGTGGATGGATGGATGGATGGGTGGGTGGGTGGATGGATGGATGGATGGATGGGTGGGTGGGTGGGTGGGTGCATGGGTGGATGAACAGTGGGAGAGAAGACAGAGTACACAAGCTGACGATGATTTGGGATACATCAGTTCAAGCTCCCGGCTTTATCCTCCCACTTGGCAGGAGCGGTGGCCGTGTTCTCAGCTGGTCCTTGAGCTGCTGGCTCACTGGCTCCGGCAGCTCCTGCCGTTTGAGAGGACGGGGCCATGCAGCCTGGCCTGCTGGACTCAGCCCCAGGAAAGACCAGAAGAGCCTGAGCAGAGCAGGGAGCCTGGGCTCCAGTTTGGAGCTTGCCCTGTGGCTGTGGCAGCCAGAGGAGGGTCCTGCTCCCTGGCATGCCTGTCGGCTTCTCTCGGCAGTGTGGTCTTGCCAGAACCGGTGTCGTGTTTTGCCACGCAGTGACCCCTCGTGTTGGTTTTCCCTTTGCCCTGTCCTGCTGCAGGCTGAGAACATCATGTTCTTGGAGCTGGACCTCTCCCCTCCGGCTATCTTCGAGTTTGAGCGGAGCAGGGACCCGGCAGAGCAGGACCCCCGGGCTCTCCACCTGGAGAGGCTGATGCACCTGGACAGCCTCCTGGAGCGGCCGGCGGCCTCCCGGGTGAGGAAGTCCCGCTCCTGGTGAGTGCCGGCGGGCGGGGGGGACACGCGGGGGCTGCGGCGCGGTCGGGATGCTCCGTGCGGGGCAGCGCGCGGGCTTGGGGCAGGCAGAGGAGTCACAGCGGAGCTGCAAGCCCCCCGTTCCTTTTGGGGTTGCAAATGGCCATGAGTTGTTGGGGTGTGATCAGATTTTAAAATACGGTTGACGTTGCTTTGGTAACGGTTGTTGGATAAGTACTAAAAACAGGGTGATGATGTCATATGTCATCATCTACATCTCAGCACCGCACAGACAGGGACCTGTTGGAGCGGGGCCAGAGGAGGCCACAGAAATGGTCCGAGGGCTGGAGCAGCTCTGCTCTGAGGCCAGGCTGGGAGAGCTGGGCTTGTGCAGCCTGGGGAAGAGAAGGCTGCGGGGAGACCTTCCTGCGGCCCTGCACTGCTGGAAGGGGCTGCAGGAAAGGTGGGGACAGGCTTTGGAGCAGGGCCTGCAGCCACAGGACAAGGGGGAATGGATTTAAACTAAAGAAGAAGAGATTTAGTCTGGACATAAGGAAGAAATTCTGTACTGTGAGGGTGGTGAGGCACTGGCTCAGGTTGCCCAGAGCGGTGGGAGATGCCCCATCCCTGGCAACATCCCAGGCCAGGTTGGACGGGGCTCTGAGCACCCTGCTCTGGTTGAAGCTGTCCCTGTCACTGCAGGGGTTGGGCTGGGTGGGCTCTGAAGGTCCCTTCCCACCCAAACCCTTCTGTGATTCGATCATAGAATCATAGAGTCATTGAATCGTTTAGGTTGGAAAAGCCCTTTAAGATCACCCAGTCCAACCGTTAACCTACACTACCAAGTCTACTCTAAGCCAATCAAGGGTACCATACACGTATATCCCAGATGATAAGACACAAGGTGTGGTCCTGCCCAACACTGGGAGTCCTTTGGTGCTGCCTGCCTAGCAAATGACAGAGAAAATGGCTGGATTTCGGGGGGAGCGGGAGGCAGGGGAAGGAGAAGGAAGCCAGTTTTTCTCTGTCCGTCTCCCCGTCCAGGTGCCAGACGCCGCGGTCGCTGCCATCCTCAAGCACGCATGTCTCCCTCACCTCCAGCTCCCCGCGCGCCGCCACGATGCCAGCTCAGGAGTGACGTCCTGGACCCCCCCGTCCCCCGCACCGCCTCGCAGCGAGGACTGTGCCCCGCTGACGGCCGAGGAAAGGGCCCCAGCTGGCAGCATCTCCACCGGTCCCAGTTCGTCTTTGTCTTCAGCTACTTTGTGTGCGCGTGTGTTTGTGTGAGACGCTCACGAACAGCCCCCGGGGCGAGGGGAGCTGCCCTCTCCTTCCTTCCGCCCCCGCCCCCCGGCTCCCCGATCTGGATCTGTCACTTTATTTATTTAACGTATTTATTTATGGAGTGGTTGATGCGCAGAGTCAGGAGGCGCACTCGGACTGGAGGACATCCCAAGCTGGCAGTGGGCACCACGCCGACGGCTCCTCGGGTACGCTCAGCTCCCACCCCTCCCCACGCTGCCGCCGCCGTAGCCCCGGCACGGGGCCGGGACACGGGGACACGGCCGGGGTGGGCACCGCCGGCGCGCTGCTCACCGGCGCGCTCCGCGGAGCAGGCAGGAGGGGGCACGTGCCCCTCTCTGGTGGCTTGGGCAGAAGGTGAGGCAGCCCTGGACTCCGGCGCTGCGCTTGCTTTGCTGGATCCCAGGGGATTTGGTGATTTCTATGAGGATTTGGAGACTTTGTGGTGGCAAGCACCTTGCGCTGGGTTTGTCAGCGGCCCGGAGTGACTCTTCAGCTTGCATCGACAGTGGTGGCAGCAGTGACATCTCATGGACTTCTGGGCATGGCTGTTGCTCCTGGAATGCCAGCTCCATCCAGAGAGGGCTTGCAAATGAGCCAAACCGAGTCAGTCCCCATGGTGCCAGGACTTTGCTCACCTGTGCCACGCTCTGGAGACAGCTGGCCCTGTCACCTTCAGTTGCCTGACACCCAGCTTGCTCCCATCCCTGGCTAAGTGGGTGTTTAACTCCTTACAGCAAGAACAGGAGGTGGAAATCTCCGTCCCCTTCCACCCACCCCTCCCAAAGACCCAGGTAAGTCTGGGGAGCAATGCTACCTAAGTGAAACCAGAGGGGAGAGCGGCCAGCGGCCAGGCAACCAAAGGCAGTGAAGAAATGCAGGACGAGATGGTGATGGCCGGAGGAGTGGTGTCAACATCGCTCTCCTCCAGGCTGGGTAACGCCACGCGGAGGTCACCTCGTAGTTGGGAGAAATTTCCTGGTGATTGCGTGGGTCGTGGAGGGATGGACGTGAAACGGGTAACGGGTAAGAGGGGGCGAGCCATGAGGCCACTCTGGCGATCTGAAACCCGTCCCAGGCAGCAGCGCACATAGGCGCCAGGACATCGCTCGGTGTTCCTGAGTGATTCAGCTTTCAGCAGTTCGACTGAGGGAAGGTGGGTCCTCGTTGAAGACCGTTCCTGGCAGTGCCAGGCCAGCAGCTGTGGTTTCCCTGGGATGGCTTCCGGATGCGCGGAGGTGGGGGAGATCCCTTTGACGAGATCCTAACGAATGAGGGAGCGACCCCCTGGTTCGCCTGGGAGGATGCGGGTCCTCAAAGGGACGTACGCTGAGGCCAGCCCCTGGGGAGGCAGATCTGAGAAGACTGCAGGTAGGGACTGTCGTCTGGCGATGAAGAGAATTTCTTCTGCTGGAGGGCTGGTCGCTGCTCGCCGCGATGACTCCTGCGCACAGGACCCGGGGTGAGGGCGGGAGAGGGGACGAGGCACAGGCACGGAGCAGAACCCTCAGGAGCAGAAGCATCAGCTGAGTCTACTTCAGAGCAGGGCAAGTCCCACCCAAGAGGAGCATCCCATCAACATGTTCCACGTGGTCAGGCTGGGGCACCCACAGACCTTCCCACCCATCTCCTGGCACATCCCCTGCTCTGCCGCAGGGTGTCTTCTCCCCATCCCCTGCAACGTTGTCCTGCCTCGTGTTCTTGATCGTTGCCCTCTGCCACCATCTTCCCTTCCCCACCTGTGCCCCGTAACACCTTCTGCCTCTCCGAAATCTTTGTCCCCTTCTCCCCGGCCCTGGCAGCTGGCTTGTAGGCTGGTTTGGAAGCCGTAGCTTGCTCCCAGCACTGAGCTCGCTGCCTTCGAGCGGCAGCCAGGCCTGGTCTGTGCTCAGCCTGAGGAGGAGGATGCAGGAGGAAGGGCGTTTCAGCAGCGAGAGATGGGGCCCCTCCACGCCTTGGGGTGAGGTCCTGTCCGCGGGTACCGCCAGCAGCCAAGGGGCCGTCCGTGCACATCCCCCGGAGCAAGCTGGCTCTGGCCCCATGAAACACGGCGGATGAGAGACCCGGTTCTTTATTTAGTTTTCCGGAGAGCATCTGGGAGTCAGGATCAGGAAGCATAGACCTCAGAAAGGGGACAAGCTGTCTGCGGGGTGGCCTGCAGGAATACATTTTCCTCCCTTTCTTGTTTAATTGCCCCAAGTTCAGCTGCAGTAGCTCCTGGAGCCCCGAGGTGGTGAACCAGTGGCAGTTCTCTTTTACCTCCATTCTCTGGAGGAGAATGAAACAAAGCTCAAGAGTTGATGGTGTCCTCTCCTTCCCCCTGGCTTGCCCCCGGCCATGGAGCACCATGTCGAAGGGTGGGCATGCACCACACCGGTCTCCCATGGCACGCGTTGGTTCTCGCCTGTGTCACGGCAGAGGACAGGTCCAGGTCAGCAGGACCGTGATCACGGTGGGATCCACGTGGGAAGCCCTTCCAGCAGAGCACGGGACGGGCATGCGAGCACCCGGTGCAGGCTGCGCCGCTTTCAACGTCCAAGTGCCGCTCGCGCCGCATCTGCCGTGCGCGTGGGTCTGGCAGCCTCCCACGCGCTCGCGCCGTCTCTCCGCCGCTGCCGACGACCTCCCAACCTCCTGAGCACAAACCCCAAGGAAGGTCGTAAGCGGACGCTGGTGATTTGAGCCGAGACCGGGCGAGCTCGCGGCGGCGTTTTCCCTCTGCCTCGGGTGGCTCCGCAGCCTCTCTGCACCGCTGCAGCAACCTCAGATGTATATTTGTAATGTTCTTTGGTCTTTGTATGTCGGTGCGTGTGTATTTACATATGAGTGTGTGTAGGTGTGTGTGGGTGCGCGCGCGCGTGTAGCCGAGGGATCTATTTACCGTCAATGTGAGTGACTGTACAGGGGGCAAATCCCAGAGCGGGTACGGGGCTGGGTTGGGGCTTTTTTTTGTTGTTGTTTTTAGTTATTTTGGGTTTCAGGTTTGGACATGTTTTTTTGGCGAGGGGGTGGGTTCGGGTCTGTTTCGCGTTGACTGACAAGGTGAGGGCCTTGATTAGGACCAAATTTTTGTGCCTGTTGCTCTGGTGATTTATTTAGAAATCAAGTTTACTGTATGGTGGCCCATCCTTGTCACTCTATACATATGAATATACAGGACATATTATAAATATATATATATTATACATACTGTATGGAGAGAGGTCATTAATCTCACATCCCCTCTGGCTTTGGATGGACACCTCTTCAATATGCTGTAATGTAGCTTTGACCCAGTGCTGGGAACAACCGGAAAGCGCCAGCACCCTTCAGAAAACTGGCAATGACACCAATAAAAGAATGAGCATCATTGCAAAGGGCGTCTGCCGCCTCGTTCATCCGCAGCTCCGGCCGGCTGGAACCCGCTGGCCCCGCGGTGCCGCAGCCGATGCGTTAATCTAAGCGCAGCTCCGCATCGCGTACCCGGCTCGGGGGGACCTCACGGGCTGCGTGTGTTTAGAGACAAGGATTTGGGATTTGGGCTCCTGCCGCTGTGCGAACGGGCGCACCGATGCTTGCCCGCCTGGATTTCTCCATGTATTTCTCCTGTTTCACGTAAGATGGAGCGTTTGTACTAAAACTGCTGTAATTTGCAGGAAGCTTCACCAGGACAAGGTCTAAGCAGCAAAAGCTGGTTTTGCAAGGTATGAGCTCGCTCTCTCTACAAAAGTCATTATATGAGCTCCAAGAGCGTGGGGAGGCCTACATAAAATTGCTAAGTTGATTTTGGGGGGGATTTCATTTTACCTGCTCGCCTAGTTCCTTCCAACTTAGTGACGCTGATGCCAGGAGCGGGTCCCGGCACAGCCTGGTTTATCGGCATCGATTCAGCGAGGTCTGCAGCCCGCGTTAGGCGCAGCGCGGGAGGTTGGCAAAGGGGGAGGCTGGAGCCGGGCGGGAGGGCTGGCCAGGAGCACCCGCAGGTCCCACACGTGGTGGTTCTTGCAGAGGAAGGAGCGAAGAGCCAGGGGGTAAAAGCAAAGTAAGGGAAGCAAGGTAAAACGGGGACAGTTGCAGCCCACGGGGAGAGCAAGGAAGGGCCCACAGGCATTCAAGTGAATCAAAACCACCGATGCAAATGGGATTTTTGGGAGCTGAAACAGCGAAGAGGGAGCAGCAGTAGTGAGCAGGGTCATCTCTCCTCCCGGCTGCCACTGCATTTTTCCCATGCTATTGGAAAATGCCCACATCTTAGGCATTAATGAAGCTCTCACTAAGAAAACACTGCAAAGGCACTGAATTCCCACGCTTTGAGATTGTCCTCGGCAATCTGACCTGTCCTGGCACCCACAAGGCGCTCCAGAAGCATGGGCGGCTGATGCTGGGTATCGTCACGGCCGCTGTCACGGCTCCTCGTGCTTCCCAGCTTGTTTGAACACCGGCCTTTCCTTGTGAGCTGCCCCTGCACACTCATCCCAAGGGTATCCTGGGTGCCCGTGGGCACAGCGGCGGGGATGTGGACAAAGTTAGGGATGAGACGCACAATGAGAGGGAAAGGCAACAAGAAGGCAATCCATAGGTGCGTTAGTAGTAGAGAAAAATGAAAGAAGGATTCTGCACTATGCACCGGGGAATGAATGATAATATCAGAGGAAAATGATAGTATCAGAGGAAAAAACTAAGCATGCAGTCATTTTTTTTTTGCTTCAGTCTTCATTTAAAAGGTCAGCTGTGATCAGATGGCTAACAATAAATGTCAGCGGAAAAGGGATGAGGACTCAGGCTAAAATAAGAAAACAGTAGGTTAAAGATTTCTTATACAAGCTGGATATTTCCAAATCGGACGGGTCTGATTTAATTCATACCGATGTATGTAGGGAGGTTGGTAAAGCAGTCTCGGGGCTGTAGGTGAGGGCTTTTGAGAACTCATAAAGAACAGGCAAAGTGTCCAAACAGGAACAGGACAAACATAAAGAATATCTTTAAAATGGGGGCAAGGAGGACTCAGGGAATTATATACTCGACCTAACTTCAGCTCCTGAAAAGACATTGAATGGGTCAACAAAATCCACCTGTAAGTATTGACAGGAGAACAAGGTGAAAAGTAACAGCCAAGGTGGTTTGGTCCAAAGCAAATCACATCAAACCAACCTAATTTTCTGCTAAGAGTAAGAGACCTTGCAGATATGGAGGAGGCACGAACTAGGATATAGCGAGAGATTTTGGTGAAAGTCTTTGACACGCTCGCTGATGTGAGACTGAAGTGGAGTTAACGATGGCAGATTTTTCCAAAAGAAACAGGTTGTAGGGAGGCAGAGACAGAAATGTGATTTGTTCTCCTTCAGCCTAGCACTTCCAAGGGTGGGCCACGCCGGGCGCCACTTTTTGACCAAGAATGGGACCATTTAGAGAGATTTTGCAAGAAATCGATGGGAATTATGTGAATACATGAAAGACCGAAAGAAACGGGGTGGTTTCCACCTAGGGCTAGAAGACTGTGGAGAGAGGTAATCATGATCTTCACATGCTGAAAAAGACTGCTGCAAAAGGAAGCGATTATCCTCTTTCAGCTACCAAAAGGAGACAGGACAAGAATTTCTGGTCTTAAAACACAGCAGGAAATATTTAGATTAGAATTTAGGAAACCCGTTGTAAGCCCCCACGGCTAATAACCCACTAGAATAGTCTACACATGTATGATACAGAATCGCTTCCGCTGGAGTTTTTTTAAGAGCAGATTAGACTGACAGCTGTCAAGAACCGTTTAGGAGGCAGTTAATCACGCTGGAGGGCAAAGGATGACGGGATAACCCCTGACCCTCTCATCCAATCCTATTTCCTATGATTCTGTGATTTGAAACTACCGCAAGGCTGCAGTCTGGGTGTCTGGGAGGACAGCCGAACCCTGGGCAGAGCTGGAAGAACTGGAGAGGGATGAGATAAGGAAGGGAGAAAGTCAGGTTTTGCCACGTTCGATTTATCTCTCTGCTGCCACCCAAGGCGGCCTGCGAGCAGAAGAGAGCGCAAGGTCCCTAGGTAGCACAGAGAGAATAAAAGGGGGGAAATGTCAAATTATAAGCACTGCCGTGCAGTCAGGAGCTCTGCTTACTCCAAAGGAATTCAGAAATTGTGCATGAAAGGTGTGCAGAAGGGCAAAGGATTTTTCCATGCCAAGTACAACTGCCAAAAAGATTCTGAAACATCTGCTTTGGCAATGCACACGGTATATCCCACGGGACAAGAAGGTGACTTCAGGCAGGAAAAAATGCTCCAGTGACCAAGAATACTCTTTCCTTGCAAATTCTGCAGTGCCTGGTTTTTGGTGTTACAGCCTTGGGGCTGTTTGATTTTCCCCCCACCAGCGGCAGAGCGCCGGCCATGTTCACGAACGCGAACGCGAACGTTTCCTCCGTCTTTGTTTCTCTCTCCCGTCCCACGCACAGGCAATGGCAGGACACGAGCGCCTGGAGAGCGTGCGCAAGGTTTGTGCAGCACTTGGGTGCCCTCAGCTACTGCATTTCATGAATATTGATGATCCAAGTTCACAACGTTTGCAACGCAGAAAATACCCAGGAGTGTCTATGTCTTCCAGCTTAGCTTGGTTTTATTTTGTGATTTGTTTGCTTGTTCTTTGGGGTCGGTTTGTCTTTTTATAAACGTCTGCTGCAATTTCTTTGATGATGACATTCAGTGGCTTTAGCTGTGAGGAGAATCTGTTCTCAGATTCCGGATCTCTCTGCTTCCCTGGAACACCCATGCCTTACGGTCCTACAGGATTACACAGAACCCTGCAATTTTTACGAGAATATTGAACCAGGTTACAGAAACACAATTTTAAAAAGCTATGTCTCATCTACTGACAGTTGAAAACAGATTATAGTTTTTAACTGACATCTATAAAATCTAGGGTAAATTCACTGTAACAATTTTGGTTTCTTTCTTACTACAATTCATGGGACTTGTTCTGCCATATATCTAAAATTTATTCCTAAGATTTGTATGGCTCTATATGCCAATATTTACATTTTCAATGACAAGCATAAGTGAACATTTTAAAGGGGCCAAACATCTACATGCCACCTTTGAAGAAAAATGCCCATGGAGGCTTGTTACCCCTCCGTGACTGCCGTGTCCAGGTACAGCATAGAAAAGTACAAGTGCGAGGGGCCCAAGAGCCACAAGCATGGTACAAACTGGAGGATCAAGAGAGATGGAAGCTGATCTAGAAAAGACCTAACATATGCCATATACACTTGGGTGGCCAGTTTGTTGTGAAAATCAGGGACCCCCAGAAGTAGAGTAGCTACTTGTAACTTAAATAAATCCTGACATAACCACCAGTGTTCAGATTGTCTTGGAGAGGGAAATCCCTTTGAAGACATGGGTTGAAAGAGCTGCAGAAGAACCAGCAAGAAGCCTGTGTGTCTCTAACAGAGGGTGAGTGCAATGGGATGAAGGCAGATGGCTACCAAGGCAAGGTCCACAGCCTACAAGTAATTCCATCTCCCTGAAGAGCACCCAGCAGTTTCTAGTAGTGTTGGTCTCTGGACCAGATTCACTCTTAGAGCAACGACATTCACATGGTCAGTGATGTGAATTTAGGACTCTGTGTCTGAGGTGGAACTGGGTGCTGGAGCCAGGGTCATCAAAATGACATCTGCCCTGGGAAGGGCGGGGGAGTGACATGGCCACCCCTCAGTCTCCCAGGCCACGGACAGAAGGATGTGTTTGGGGAAATTGATACAGCTCCTGGTTCCTCTCCTTCTTGCTCTCCTCTTGTGTGTGAAGAACGAGCCACCCAGACAGTGACTTGTCTCTGAAACCTGTGGAGGAGTGGTTAAGATACACAAGGGTAGCTCAAAGCAAGGTTTACCAAATGCTTCATGTCTCATTCAAGAACACTGGTAATATCTGCAGGCTCACTGAGCCCTGATTCTCTTTCAGTCCCACCCTGCCGCTCTTGGTGGTGGTGGTGGAGGTTCTGCTGCTCTTGCACGCCTGCCCCAGGAGCACGTACGGAGGGGACACAGAGACCATCAGGACTCCTGGCTCTCAGAAGATCTCACCTCTCCTCCTGACCCTGTTCCTGAGTCATGATGAGCAAGCTACTCTGAATCCCGATCTTCCTAGTGCTGAAGCAGTGCTAAAGCTTCTTATCATCTTTGTAAAGTACTTCGAGATTTACTTTTTATAAAAAGTTGCAAAAGAGTTAAATGTTTTTACTACTGAGTAGATTTTTGAAGTATTTCAGCACGAAGGTGACTACAGCTACTATAAATATGTTGCATGGACTTCCCAAAACACAAGCTGTGCAGGAAGCCTTTATTCCAGAAAGATTTTTTGGGTTTAGTGGTTTGTTGCTTTTTTTTTTTTTTTTCCTGTTCCTTGATGCTCTGATGACACCCTGTGGACTTTTCCCTGTACTACTGTAGCTGTTCAAAGACCCAAGAATTTCATTCTTTTTCTCCCCAACGGCTCTTCTACTCCGTTTCCCTACATTTTTCTCTAGTGACTTTTTTTTCTTCAGGCTGTTAACTCAGTCTTTAATGGCTTTTAGCAAGGGAGCCACATCACTAATACTATTTGGCACAGTTCCCACGCATTGCTCTCTTGCTAACATTTGTTGTTTTGCAATTAGATGGTGGAGTGACCTAGACGTCTCTGTGACCAGGCATGCCCCACGGCACATCTTGCCATGCAGCAGCAGGTTTCAGATGTTCCAAGTGATCCGTCCACTGGTGATGCGAGACCTCCTCCACAATGAATTTCCCCAGATTTAGACTATCTGGTAGAATATACTTGTCCTTTGTCCCCTTGGCCCCAACTTCTATGTCAGCAGAAGGATAATTTAATTATTTGTAGCTGTTCTGCCTTAAAATGTGTTGCCTATATGCTTATACACATTGTGGGTATACTCACAATCAAGTGCTGATCCTTAAGGAGCAATGTTGGTGGGGGCACACAGCAGCCACTGGCTTCCCACGCCATTCCACACTTCTCTCTACTCAGGAAGTACTCTCCCTCTTAGTTTCCCTCAGTCTCAGAAGAAATATTAAAGGAAGGGAAGAAGTAGGAATTAAACTTTCTTTCTCCTGTGAGTGCACACCGCCATTTGAATTCACACTGAATACAAAGCAGAACCACCCAAAACCCACCAAATAGCTGGAAGAGAACATCAGAGTTTTCAGAGGACCATCCTCCCAACACCAGCATAGCTGGAGACCTCATGAATGGTCTTAGGTGCAGTTAACATGTGGACAGAGTTTGAGGTGGCCATGCAACAGAATAAGGACACCTGCATAACGTATGGGGAAAACAGCAGACCTAGGTGTAGGCAGTTTAGGGGAAAAGAGTAGTCAATATTCTGACAAGGTGAGATTCAAACTAAACCTTGGATGAAAACTTAGGTTGAATTTTATCAGTAATATTGTCCCAAATGATAGCAACAGAAGAAGAGTCAATCCTACAGATTTTGGTCATCCTCTTCAGCTTGTCAGTGGTGATAGCCACCAGAAAGTCTGTCTTCATTGAAAGAAGACAGCAGATAGCTGAAGGCTTGCATGACAGCTCTGCTGAGGAAATGAGACTAGGTTCAAACACCACCAAGAAATGTTGTGTGTGATGAGGGGGAACCTTTGAAGGAATATCAAATTTGTAAGCATGGAAAAAAGAGAGAAATGTTCCTCCTGGGTGTGGGGGCAGATACAGCCACCAAATGTATTACAAGAAGCTAGTGAAGATCTCAGAGTACTTCAGCCCCAGCAGTAATTTAAAACATTAGGCGGAATAAATTGAATGGAGGCCACTGGGGTGGATGTTCATCAGGAAATAATTCCAGCCCCTTCGGTTAGATGTCCACTGGAATGTTTTCCACTCAAAAAAGCATGCGGCACCTTGCTGTGAGCTGTCAGAAGGTGTAGCTGAACTGAGTGATGATGAGATGATATGATATGAGATGAGATGAGATGAGATGAGATGAGATGAGATGAGATGAGATGAGATGAGGAGCAGCCAGTCAGCAGAGTTCCTGGTACAGCGACGATGTCAGACCATCAGAGACCAAAACAATTAGTCACATTGCTCCCTGCCTCATCCTTCAGCTAAGTTTGGAACAGAAGAGAAAAGCAGTACATCAACTTCCCCTACAAAGGGAGAAACAATACCCCTGGGAGGCCTGTGGAGCCTGGCTCTGGAGGCTGCCCTTCCTCCTTCTGTGCACAGCGAAGGCGGACAGGAAAACTCCAGCTGCAGAAGACAGGCCCGGTAATCCAGCTGCACGAACGAACCCACCCGCTGACATGTTCCAGACTCCAGACTGCAGAAAGTTGCACCTGGTGCTTAGTGCATCACTTCCCAAGGAAAGGGAAATGAAGGTTGCATCCTTTTTGTGGAAACAGAACAAAGTGATCTTATTGTTTGTTATCGTGTATGACAATCTTGCGTGCATGAGCGAAACGCCAGACCTGCTCTCATCACTCCTTGATTTTGAGGATGCTGATGTATCTTGTATGATAGGTGAGATCATCAGCTCTGAGCTTTTACGTTGCTGGAAACGAACATTTCACTGTCATTTCGGATCGTGGAAGCACACTGAAAGTCATTCTGTTGCATATCTTGTTCTAGACTTGCGCTCAGCGAAGGCAGTTGTGCTTGTCTGAAGGAGCATGTGGTTACTAAATGATACTTAGACAATTGTACTAAACAGAGTGAAACTTGAGATCAGGTAGAGTCTCTCATGAGGAATCATATGGTTACAGGCAGTTCAAGGACTCAGGACTCCCAAGCCAACTTTTTCACCTATAGCCTGTCAGAGCCCAATACTCTCTGAACAGGATCTCACAGATATTCCACACATGGAGGGTTTAATGTTTAACACCAAATTTACTTATTTGAAGATGCTTGATGTTACATGTGATTTTGATTAAGCAGAGTGGTACAGCAATGAACTGAAATCACGATTTGAGTACAAATGACAGTTAGCAGTAACCAGCAATTGCAGTACGCCGTGGAATCACAACACAAACATGATCCCCATTACCAGTCTCCATAATATGCTCACCACCATAACCCTGAGTGTCCCTGGTCCCTGCAAAGGAATACACAGGTTGAGACCAGCTCTGGCCCGTTGCTCTCTTCAGAGCTCTTGTTGCTTGTCATCCAGATTTTATACTCTCTGAGGTGCTGAGCCATGGATACAGTCCCCCGTTGCTGGTCTGGCTAACTCAGGAAGGCATTCAAACCCTTTTGATTAACTTCAGGGACAAACATTTACACAACCACTTGATCCGCTCAGCTGATATAGCCAGTTGATCTAAAACAAAGGCTGCCCTGCAGTTCTCTTTGTGTTGAGATCAGTTCAGGTTTATTTGCAACAGCTGTGGTCAGTCACTCCTTCCTTCCCCGGGCTTCATAAGCCTTGCCCTCCTCCCCTGAGCCTTCTTCCATTGTAGAGGTTTATAGATTGGTCCCATTGCTAGGTGCATGTGTGACTGAGTCATGATTTCAAACAAACATGGAACAACTTCTGCAGTAGCAAAATCCTGTCCAAGGATGAATCCAGGATAGCACCTACAAAGACTTATTTGGGGGAAGAAATTGGAATTTCTGCATATTCACCCAGAGTGCCACCATGTTCAGAAGATCTAGGGTGAGTCCCAAAGCATCTGGTGGTCAGTGTAGGGAGGGTGTTTTGTTAATCTATTGTCTTGCCCGATGGGAATCATCAATCCCCCTTTCGTAGGTCACAGTCAATTCCATGACTTTTGTGAAAATCCTTGACATGGTGAACGGACAAAATCGCAGGATGTTGTATCAGCCACACCCTGAAGGGAAGACAAATCCCTGTAGAGGGAGCAGACATCTTGTGGGTCAATAGATTGTCATGTGCAAAACAGTCTCAACTCAGGGAATTTCACTTTGTTTAATTTCTTGTTAACTAACATAAACTTTTAATTACTGGTTTAGGTATTGAGCAAAACTAGAAGACAAGCAATTCAACAAACACTTAGGGAAATTCTTTTTCTCCCCCTGCTGCAGGCTGAACTTCAGTCCAACAGCTTTTCTCCCTGCTAATCTCAGCTCCCCATCTTTTCACTGCATGCTGTCCTCGCTCCCTTTGGTGAGGCAACAGGCAATGCAGGATGCTGGGGTCAGTGCTTAACGGCTTCTGTCTACCACTCCTTGCTTCTTACTTTTTTCTTCTGCTGCTCCTTCCTTCCTGCACCTCACCTGCTCTGGTGTGGGAGCTGCAGTCCTTTTGGGGGTGTCCCTGCTCCGGTGTGGCTTATCCACATGCCACAGACCTGTCAGAGGTACCTCCTTTGGCACAAAGTGCTACCTTCCAAGAGCGTGTCTCCAGCTGTGTCCCCAGCAATGTTGCCTTCCATGTGTTTTCTTTGCTTCCTCCTTTTGCATGTCTTCTCATATGTCTCCTCCTGTGCCCCAGGTTGTGTCACCACCCTGCTCTTGAACTTCTAAACAAAGAAGCTCAGCCTCCCTAAGGCCAGAATCAATCTCCAACTGCTAATTGCTGCTGTATCAGGAAATGGCCTGTAGTGAGACTCTTTTCTTCTGACATAGATAATAATTCTGTAACTTCTTTGGATAAAATTACTTTTGCCTGAAAGAAGCATTGCAGGAAGAGTCCCTGGAAGAGGTCAAAGAGGGGTGTGGAGTGGGAGGACTTGTAGGATTTGATGATGTACCCTCAGGCTGGGGAGTCCTGGTACCCAACTGTTCAAGGTAGCAGATTGCAAGGACAGTTCATCATCTGAAACCTTTTGTTCTGAATAACTGGGCATAGGTGATGGTGGGTGGGAGGGCTGGATCCTCATTCACACGATTGGTGTAACTTCAGATTGTTGCTTCAGTGGAGTGAGGTGCCAAAGGAATGGGCCCATTTGTCTTTACACCACTTATCAATGGTACGATGTCTTTAGGAGCTCCTGGAGCATGCTGAGAGGCAGGAAAGGTGTAGGGAGTTTTGTGAACAATGGAGATGTCTACAAGGTAAGATGCCTGCAAGGTAAAGGGAGGAGCCCAGAAGATCATAAGATAGCTTGCAAGTTCAAAGCTGAGTTAAACGCTCCTTTATCAGCACTAAACAAAGTCTTTCCTTCAAAGGGAACGCTCTCCTTTTCTTTGTATGTATCTCCAGGAAAGCATGAGGACTGAAGCCAAGAAAGGCCTCCAACTGCCTTATAAGGTTGCTTATAGTGCAGAGATACCCTCCATAGGCACTCACCGGGGAGACAGAAAGTGCCTCTCTGTGCATCTGCTGAGGTAGAAGAACTGATGGAAAATGAAAGGCTTCTGTTCCTGGCTTTGTTTCTTTTTTTCTGATGACTCTGCCAGTAGCACAAGTTTCAGGAGCAATGATGCACTGAGGACACCAGAGCTTCCCCAGCGTCTCACCTCACAGCAAAGGAGGGGAATCTATTGGAAAGAAGTGGCAAAGGAGCCTTAAGGGATACTGCGGGGTGACTGTGACCTACAGGAGTCTCACTGGACTGCGTGTGGGCACTAAAGGGGGATGCTCTGAAGGCAGCGCCAGAGCTGGTCATACACGCCAACACCAGAGTCTGGGAGTCGCTGAGCAAACCAAATGTGGTGAGGAAGGTCCAGGCTTCAGGGTCTTGTCTTTTGCCCTGCCCTGGTACAGATGGCATAGGGGCTGTGCCCACAGCACTGCTTCGGAGCTCTGATGAGCCTCTCTCAAAGTGGCTTATGGCCATGCCTGTGGCTAGGGCCACTGGAAAGATAAGGACTTCATCTCCCCACCACCTGCAGGCTGCGGTTCCTGACACAGGAACGTCAGCTTTTTTCTCAAGCAAGAAGTACGGTTTTGCTGATACAGTTGTGTCTGTGATGGGAGTTCTGCAGACATACCCCATGTCAGTAAGAAGTCATCCTCACTCTCGTCACTGACCAACAGAAAATGCTGCCAGAAATCTTCCATTGAGCCTAGGAAGAACAATCAGTTCTTCACCATCAGAAGTAATAGAAGGTAAGGGTATGAATAGTGAAAAATTCAAAGTAGAATCATAGAATCGTTTAGGTTGGAAAAGACCTTTAACATCATCAAGTCCAACCAATAACCTACCACTGCCAAGTCCACCACTAAACCACGTCCCTAAGCACCACATCTACATATGTAATACAGCTATTACTTCTCCTGCAGCAAAACTGGCTCCTAAATATTTAGCTTGATTGCCACTGCACCATATTCCCTACTATTTCATCTTCCAGAAAATATAAAGTGTCAGCTCAAGTCAAGAAGCAGTACATGGATTGAAGCAATGTGGTTCATCCAGTCACACTTATATCAGATTTAGTAATACAACTGTTGAGGAGTGTGCGGAGATTTCTGAGCTGATTCCGCAACAGGCCTGCTTGGATTTCATGGGGATAATGCTTTGCCTGACCAAAGAAGTCCTGCTGGACCTGAGCTGGCTCTGCATAACCCCGGGTCAGGTATCTGCATTCCCAGCAACCCAGACATCCTGCCAATGGATAACGAGAGTCAGGAAGACAATACACTGCTCTATTGTGAAGTGTCCATGTTATATTTCTCATTTTCATTCAAGGTTGCATTCATTGATTTGCACAAAGATTTGGGTTCCTGGTTCTTGTATCGCTTTCCAGAACTTAAAATAATTATGGTGAAGCTGTAGCCCCATAACCCGTCCCCGTCCCCCCCGCCCCGGTAGAAAGGCCATCTGCTCATTGTTTTAGCTCAGTGATCTGACATTTGCAAGTTCTTTTTCCTGGCTGGAAGTATCAACCTGCAACCAGCTCACTGCCTGCTTTGAATCTGAGTTTCGAAATAGGATTTAAACAGACTTATAATTCTGCTTTAGCATTAATTCCTGTTTAATAAATGTGAATTGTTCAAGCTTAAAGCAAAATGCTCATAATAACCTTGCTCCTGATTTTTACAAAGTGGGATAGTGCTGGGTTCGTATATAATAAGGTCAGTCCTTCCTTTTACCACCAGGGATGAACTGATCCCCTTACAATGAACTGTGCTTCACTTCCTCCTATACAGCTTCAAGAGATAAAATTAGATCTGAGGAGAATGACCCCTGAGAGCAGCTGGCCGACCGAGCCACTTGCTCCGAATCATCTGTAATAAGCTGTAATTTGCACTTCAGCCATTATACTCGCCACACCGAGAGCTAGACAAATGATGAATTGAAAGAGGATTGAGGGATATTTTTTGAAATAAATACCAACAGTTCAATTCTGTGGCTTGCGCAGCTGCTTTTGAAAGACAGACTTGTCCAGAGCATGGGTCCTTGGAGGTGCTGGCATGCAGGGTGGCACGTCCTCTCCAGAAGCATCCAGGTGCGTGTAGTTCCTGCTTGACTTCTCGGGCTTTGGCTCCATTTCCTGACATGCCAGGGCTGGAGAAGAGTCCTTGCGCTAGGCAGACAAACCTGCTGGCTGGGCACTCAGCGCTATCTGCCATGTGGGGACTTCTCTGTGTAGGGCTCTCCAGCTGCAGGAAGAAGAATGCCAAGAAGAATACTGGAAGCAGCACAAAGAAACCTGCTTTTTTCCCGTAAGGACCTCCTCAGGCCTCCAAGAGGCTTTCAGATACATCTATAGCGCATAAAGAGATGCGATGCAGCGTTCCCTGAGCTCACAGTTACTGAGTTCGGGACCAGCCAGCCTTGTCGGCGCAGCGCTGCACCTGAGCTACCAGCACTGCTGACGCAGCAGTTTTGTGTTCGGGTCTGACTTCTGCTAACCACGCAGCCCCTTTGGGGAGGTGCAGAACAGGGCTGTCCTTTGCGGGATAGCTTTATTGTCAAACTCATTTTGTCCCTCCAGGGGAAAGTAAGCAAGTGTCTTCAAGAACATGCTCAACGTCTTCCAAACTTTGAATCACCACCACCTTACTGTTGCTTCTGTGGGTGTTATCGCATGGCAGGGAAGTAATGGAATCAGTCCCTCCGTAGGCTCTCCAATAAGTAAGCAGAAGCAAGGGAAAATGGAGAAGGAGCAAAAAAGATTCTTGATTTCTACTGCCTTTTGTTAGTACTTGGGAAAAAGTGACTTCCAAAAATTAACGTTGATTTGCTAAACACAAACTGATTCTGAGTCTTACAACGTTCAGATATACTCTTAAAACCCATGATCATGAAGAATAAGACTGGATAATAATTTTACCTTCAATATTTTAATTTCTTAGAGGAAAATAATTTTCTAGCCCTTGAAATAATGGAAACAAAGTTGAAAAATGCCCAAAGCACATCTTACAACTTCACAAACAATGCATTTTAGCCTTGTTTCATTTTTAGCAGGCTGCTGGTTTTTTGTCTGTTTGTTGTTAGTTTTTTGCAGATAACCCCGCTGCTATAACATCCGTCTCCAAAAAGGCAAAAATCTTGATTTGGTAGTGTTTTACACTCAGCTTGGCACAGATGCAAATCCAGGACAAGTCAAACTTTCAGATGAGCGCATTGTATGCAAAGTTATTAACGACTGCCATCGGAGCGGGCTTTTGTAACAGGTAGGACTAAAGCCACCCGTGTGCGTGTCATGAAAAGCAGGTGGAAGTCAAATAACATATTAGAAGAAAAGCAAGTTGGGTGAATAGTGTGGCTGTTCCTGGAAGAGTCTGTGGGCACAGCTATACTGCACGAGGCACCCTAGCGAACCTGCAGAGCGCAGGCGTTCGAGGTGAAAGAAGCCAAAATAACTTGTATCAGGTCTCCGAAGTGCGACACCAAATTAGGCTTCCCGTCAGCCTATATGCATTGCCTAATGCTGTAATAAACGATCAGGGAACTGTGATACTGATCTTCGGGTAGGAGCAAAGAGAAACGCAATTATTTGGAATCGCGTTTGTTAGACTGGCAGGTTTGGGCTTTCTGAGCATGCCTGGGGCGTTAGGCTAAAGCAAAGGCAGTTTTCAGCTGGCTGAAAACGATGATCTCATTCTGACCGCAGCTGTGGCTGCTGGTGCCCAGTTCCTGTCAATCTTTTACCCCTTTGGATAAGGTCATGCCCTAAGCAGATTTTCTTGCAAAGGATAAAACCGGTGGGTTTCACCACACCCTTGCGGCAAATTGCTAATGGGGTACGAAAGAGAAGAGGAACGGTGAATGCTAGAATGTGTTGTCCTGTTGGCTGAAGCCATAAGGAGATGGTAAATATCAAGCCGCCCCTAAGATACCTTGGGGGACAGAATTTTATCTAACAGGCTCCGGGTTGAATCAATGCACCGTTTCTTCTAGCCCTCTTAGGTTTTTTTTCCCCCCTATAAATCCTTGCGTCAATCTCTTCAGAGTGCGAAGAGAGGGAAGCCTTCACTGTTGAGAAAGCCGGGGAAGCGAATTATTTTCCCCAGGAAAGACTCAGGTAGTTTAGTTCAAGCCTCAGTGGAAGCCTTTGAAAAGCAGACCCATTCTGCTACGGACAGCACTCGGTACCAGCTGTGAGCCGGCGCCGATGGGCAGGCAGCGGAGCAGGAGCTCCCCTGTGCAGCTGTAGGTGCTCCCAGGGGAGCGCAGAGAGCTCTTCTGCCCTGGCGATGCACCCAGGCTTCCTGGGCAGCGAGTTTGCTCTTCGTTTGCTGACCAGGGGGTTGGTTTGGGGGCTTGGGGGCTTTGGGTTTTTGTTTGTTTTTTTTTTTTACTTTATCTCCTCATAACAGCTACGGGCTTTACTTCTAAAACCAGCTTTATGTGCCTTGGCTATATGTGCTTTATATGCTCCTCTGAACAAGGAAACTGTGGTACAGTAGACATAGTAGTAGTAATAATAATAATAATAATAAAATATATGCCTTGGTGAGTCATGCCTATTTATGTTTTTTTCTACTTTGGGAGACAAGCTTTCAGGCTCCAGAGTGCAACACAGACCGTGGCTACTTGAGTTTTACAATGGCTTGTGTTCCTGGAGATAGATTCCCAACTCAGATACAAGGCTGAAGTGATTCCTCAGTGTTAAATCCTAGCTTTGCTCCGTCTCATGCATATCACTGGGTGCCAATGTGGGGGGATGTAAACAGGGCAGTATCCAAATTTACCCTTGACTTCATACTTTACAAGGAATTATGTGGGGAATGTGGTAGACAACATCTGTGGGAGTCGTGCTTTTATGACTTATGAGCAGAAATAGAGTCTTCTGAAAGGAATTTTGATGCTTCATCGTGTCTGTCCTAGTGTTTGAAAAATGTAGATTTGTTCCATCACAGGAATTGATTAGGACAAAAGGAAGATCTTGTGAACTTTATGGACCTGCTTTGGACCTAGAAGTGCAGGAGAAAATTGCCCAAGTCCTGGCCCAGCAGTGTCCAGCTTCCAGCTGACAAAATCAGGAGATGCGTATGCTGGATACGGCAACTCAGTACAGTAAGAAACATGAACTAGGGGCTGGCTTTCTAACACCTAAATGATAAGTATTTGCTGCTCACACTGTAGAATTCAGACCTCTTGGTTGTAGAGCAGAATTGCCCTGTGACCTCGGAAATACAGCAGGCATTCAGGGGACAAAGAGTATCTAAGCGTAAAAGAAGAGACAACGGACAGCTATAGGAGACAAAGGTAACATTTTAAGGCGTAGAAATATGCCAGTTTGAAAATCAGTCAAGTGGACAGTGGAGGCTGGCATTACAAGTTGAGTGGATTTGGGAATATATTTGAATGTTAGATGGTGAGCAGGGTAGGATGTGAAAGCTTTTGCAAATGAAGAGAGGGATCTCATTTTTAACATGAGAAAAGCCAGTGAAGAGCTACATGGGGAAGAGTAATTCTGGGTTAGAAAACGACAAAATGAAAATGGATGGATGTAATCAGGGCATGACTGCATTGGAGAAGGATTGTGCAGTAACTGAGGTATCGTATGTGACAGCCTGGATGGGATTGCTATTTGATCGGGAGGAAAGCTGCTATTTTAGATATTTTACACACCCACTACCGTCCTTCCTGATGCAGGTGGTGTATTCCATGGGATAGTTCTGCCATGCCTAGAATCTGCTGATATAAGGTCTCTGCATCAGTGGGTTCTTACACCAGAGGTGCAAATTCAACTCTGTTCTGCTCAGGAGCCACTTTTGAACTTGTAAATGGTCACCCCAAACAGGGTTCAAACAAGAGAATCCAGGCCAGGGCTCCGTGTTCCAGTAGTTACTTCTCCCAAGTAGTTAGAGATAGGATGAGAGGAAATGGGCTTAAGCTGCGCCAGGGGAGGTTTAGATTGGATATCGGGAGAAATTTCTTCACGGGAAGAGTGGTCAAACATTGGAACAGGCTGCCCAGAGAGGTGGGGGAGTCCCCAGCCCTGGAGGGGTTCAAAAAATGGGCAGAGGTGGCACTTGGGGACATGGTTTAGTGGACATGGGGGTGTTGGGTTGATGGTTGGGCTGATGATCTTAGAGGGCCTTTCCAATCTTAATGATTCCTAGTTTTTACTTTAATTAAAAAATAATGCAGCCAGCAAGCCAGGAAACATGGAATTAATTCTTCCTCTGCCCTTAATTGGTTTAGTGGTGGACTTGGCGGTGTTAGGTTAATGGTTGGACTGGGTGATCTTCAAGGTCTTTTCCAACCTAAACGATTCCATGATTCTATAAGCCTGCAGCCCACTGAAGGTGCTGTGAGAATTAAGGTGTACAAACACCTTTAAGGACACGGGCCCTAACATTCTTCTGTCCCTGGCACAGTATTCACTGACGGTGGCTTTCCCACACAGGCACGTACTACAATTTTCCACATTCTCTTCCCATAGAAACAGGAACATATGATGCTGCACGCTGTGAGAAGCTGCTCATTTTTCTATGAAACCACGATACAGAAAGAGCAAGCACTTGAGATGCTGCATAGACGTACGTCCTTTGCAGGTAGCTAACAGGGGCTGGCTTTCAAATAGCGTGATCATTAGTTTTTCTATCCAGTCAGTGATATCGCTCCTTTAACAGGAGAGAAGCTGGAAACAAAATCACAAGTCTGGGTGGGGTGGGAGCGTTACCTGGGAGCTCCTGGGGCTTCCAAGGGCAGAAGTGGCTTTCGGTTGAGAGAAGATGGGAGTGGATTGCAACTCCGGAGGACGAGGTGGGATGGGGGGACAGCTGTGCCGAAAAGGGGACTGGGAGCGTACGGAGCAGCATTGCAGGAGAACGGCCAACAGCTGGGACGGCCTGTCGTGGCAGCACGTGGATGGGAGCGGGTAATAGCGTCGGTGAGGGAGAAGGAGGTGAGTTGGTGGGCAGCGGGCCGCGTGATGGGGGAGGCTGCGGGAGGGAGCAAAGGGAGCTGCAGCTCAGGGCAGTGGACGCGTGCAGGGTGGAGGTGCCGACGGAGGAAGATGGCACCTGGGATGCTGGTCAACCACCAGCGAGGGGAGGGAGCTTGATGCCAGAGGATGGGGACAGTAGCTCTGACTGCAGGTGCTGGTGTCCGGGAGAGGAATGGGGGTGGTAACCAGGCGGCAGCTGGCCGTGGGGTGCGTGGTTAGTTGGGTAGCACCAGAGGGAAGGGGGTGCTGGGTGCTGGCAAGCAGCAAGGGAAGGGACACGGGTAGCTGGGTGCTGCAGCTGTGGAGCAATGCTCAGCGAGGGGCCGAGCTCGGCGGTCCTGGGAGCAAGCCGGGGCAGGCGATGGCGTGATGAAGGGGTCTGGTGGCTCTTGGTGGCTGCTGGGACAGCGAGGTGGGTGGCAGCGGTGGCATGGGGCAGACACCCCATTGGGCCACTGCTGACTGCAGGCACACGGGCGCAGGCAGCGAGGGGGCAGCTGGTTTTTGTGTTCAAAAAACGCGTAGATGTGGCACTTGGGGACATGGTTCAGTCTAGTCTACCCTTGATTGGCTTAGAGTAGACTTGGTAGTGTAGGTTAATGGTTGGACTGGCTGATCTTAAAGGTCTTTTCCAACCTCAACGATTCGATGATTCTATGATTCTATGACCCTGAGGGCTGCCATGAGGTGCGTGACCTGGGCTGATGGAGCCGCTGGCGGCGGGGAAGGGTAGCTGGTGGCGGTGGGCAGCCGGGGCCGCTGTCGCCGGGGAGGCCGCTGTGCTGGGGGGAGAGGCGGGGTGGAGCGGGCGGCCATGAGGAGATCCCGAGGAGATCACCGTCTCCCACAGCATTCTCCTAGGGAAGCTGGCGGCTCATGGCTTAGGCAGGTGTACTCCGCTGGGTAAAAAACGGGCTGGGTGGCCAAGCCCAGAGAGTAGTGGTGAATGGAGTTAAGTCCAGTTGGTGACCGGTCACGAGCGGTGTTCCCCAGGGCTCTGTTTTGGGGCCAGCCTTGTTTAATATCTTTATCAACGATCTGGATGAGGGGATTGAGTGCACCCTCAGTAAGTTTGCAGATGACACCAAGCTGGGCGGGAGTGTCGATCTGCTGGAGGGTAGGATGGCCCTGCAGAGGGACCTGGCCAGGCTGGACCCATGGGCCGAGGCCAACTGTGTGAGGGTCAACAAGGCCAAGTGCCGGGTCCTGCACTTGGGGCACAACAACCCCATGCAGCGCTGCAGGCTTGGGGAAGAGTGGCTGGAAAGGTGCCTGGCCAAAAAGGAGCTGGGGGTGTTGGTCGACAGCGGCTGAACATGAGCCAGCAGTGTGCCCAGGTGGCCAAGGAGGCCAACAGCATCCTGGCTTGTGTCAGGAATGGTGTGGCCAGCAGGAGCAGGGCAGGGATCGTCCCCCTGTGCTCGGCGCTGGTGAGGCCGCACCTGGAATGCTGTGTCCAGTTTTGGGCCCCTCAGCACAAGAAGGACATTGGGGTGCTGGGGCGTGTCCAGGGAAGGGCAGCGGAGCTGGGGAAGGGTCTGGAGCACAGGGCTGGTGGGGAGCGGCTGAGGGAGCTGGGGGTGTTCAGCCTGGAGATGAGGAGGCTGAGGGGAGACCTGATCGCTCTGCAGCTCCTGGCAGGAGGGGGCAGGGAGGGGGGTCGGGCTCTTCTCCCAAGGAACAGCGATAGGATGAGAGGAAATGGGCTCAAGCTGCGCCAGGGGAGGTTTAGATTGGATATCGGGAGAAATTTCTTCACGGAAAGAGTGGTCAAGCATTGGAACAGGCTGCCCAGAGAGGTGGGGGAGTCCCCATGCCTGGAGGGGTTCAACAAACGGGCAGAGGTGGCACTTGGGGACATGGTTTGGTGGGCATGGGGGTGTTGGGTTGATGGTTGGGCTGATGATCTTAGAGGGCCTTTCCAACCTTAGTGATTCCTGGTTTGACTTTCATTAAAAAATAATGCAGCCCCCAAGCCAGGCCACATGAAATTTTTCCTTCCTCTGCCCTGAACTGGTTTAGTGTGGCCTTGGCAGTGTAGGTTAATGGCTGGACTGGGCTATTTTCAAGGCCTTTTCCCACCCAAACGGCCCCAGGCCCCCCCAGGCCCCCCCGCCCCCTGCCCGCCTCAGGCAGCGCCGCGGGGAGGGGCGGGCAGCGCGCGCGGAGGCGGGGGGGGGGTTGGGGGCGGCCGCGCCCTTTGGCAGCCGCGGCGGGGGCGGGGAGCGCGCATGCGCGGGCCGGAGGGGGGCGTGGCTCCGCGCCGAGCGGCCCCGCCCCCCCGCGGGCCGTACAGTAGGTGGAGTCACGCGGGGCTGGGTCACATGACCGGGGCCCTTTACAGTCGGCTCCCAATATGGCAGCGGCGGCGGGCGCAGGGGCCGCCCGCACCTAGGGCCGCCCGCAGCCAGGGCCGCCGCCGCCCGCTCCGGTTCCCCCCGCGTTCCTCTCCCCGGTGGAAGGAACCCCCGCCCCCCAGGGTATCTCGGAGTCAGCTGCGCCCCGTCGCGACCGACATGAGGGAGAAAGGCCGCAGGAAGAAGGGCAGGACCTGGGCAGAGGCCGCCCGGACGGTACGCGGGGCCTGCGGCGGGGGGAGCGGGAGGCCGCTGGGGCGGGTCGGAGGCCTCCCGGTCGCTCCGGGTCGTGCGGGCTCCCTGCTGGCGGGGGGGCGGCCGCTCCCGGCCCCGCTCCGAGCCCCGGCGCGGCGGGCAGCCCCCATGGCGGCGGCGGGGCGGGGGGAGCCGCTCGGCCGGTGCAGCCGCGGGCCCCGGCTGCGGTCGGCCCGGGCAGGGCCGGAGCGCCCCTCGGTCCGTGCGAGCCGCCGGCCCGGCTCTGCCCGCAACTTTGCTCCAGCGCCGCGCGCTTGCATAGGCAGTTTTTTAAATTATTTTATTTTATTTTGACCTGCTCTCCAGTTGCCTCATGTCTCTAGGCACGAGCTGATGTGGGAAGCTCTGTGGGGGAGGGATTACCTCTTCTCATTTGCAGAACGCTGCGGTTAACGAGGGTGTAAATAATATTAGCAAACAAGTGTCACGCACGGTGCTTTTTTTCAGCGTTCTCAGCGTATCGGTGCCTCTCATGCAGCAGAACTTGTTGCAGTGGGAGCTGCCGAATCGCCTCAGGGCAGCTAGCGAGTTGCGAACCCTAAAAGGAGAATTTTTATCTTCTCATTTCCCAGCCTGACAGTCTTTGTTACTAATCTGTTCTGAAGGTGGACTTACCTTAGCTTCTGTGTGGGGCAGGCACGTTAGAGGGTGGATAAAAGAAAAGGGAAGTTGAGCATTGGGACAAGTGTGAGAGAGAGGAAACTAAACAAGTGCAACCTGCAGGAGCTGAACAGAAGTGTTGAGTTGTGAGAGTACAGCACGTGCTTCCGAGAGACCTGTATTTGCAGTGCGGATTCAAATCTCCCCGATGGAGAGGGGGAGGAGTTCAGGTTCTATCATAACCGTTCTGAAAGAGGTATCTGTTAAAACAAGACTCGAAAAGTCTGGCTGGAAAGCAAATGTAAATAGGCATCTGCGGCTGAGACTTGCAAGCGCTATTTTAATAAATAGCAATTTATTTGGACCTTGTATTTACAGTGTGAAAGGCATCAAAATAGCTGCTCCTTTTTCAAGAGATAGGATGCAGTTAACTGTTTTAAGGATATAAGATACTATCCCGCAGGTGAACACTTTGGTACTTTTCTGTACATGTTTTTGTGTATTTTTTTTTTTTTAATAATTTCTTTTGAGGAAGGAGTGGAAGAACCTCCAGTGTAGGCTGCAAGTGTGGCCAGATCTTTTCCAGCCTATGTGCACTGCTGCTCATCCACTGATCTCTTTCAGAATCCACTTAAAGGCTAAAACACGAAAAGCTGCACTGAAAACTATCAAAACTGAAGGTTGCACGTTACCCTGGGTTGCATACCTAGATTCGTGGCAGAGGCAGCCAAAACTAGGAAAAGATGAGTAAATGCTTGCCAAAACCTCAGTTTTGGCAAATATTTCTATTTGTGTGTTCAGCGGGAATGTTAAAATATTCTGGTCAAACTCCAACTCCAATCTTCAAAAAGCTACTCTGCGTTTTTGGTTTGAAATAATGTCTTTTGATTCTTGTCCTAGCTTGTGTGCTCATATTGGCTTCTCGGCTGCTAGTGGTTGAAGTTCGTAGGGTATGTTATAAAACCGCGCTAAGAAACACGGCAGCTCTCAGGTACCCTATTCTTCTGCTCCTGAAAGGTAACATAACACTCCCCTCAAGCTTGAGAAACCTTCCATTTTGTCTTCAGTGTAGCGTGGCGTTTCCGCCCTCTTTTGCGGCGTTAGTTCGCTCGCTGAGCGGTCTAAGCTGGCTCGCTGTGCGGCGGAGCGAGCCCCTGTAGTCACGGGTCGGCGTGGAGCTGCAGGGGAAGGGGCTTGGGCTTGCGGGGTTTGACGGCGGCTGGCTGTAGACCTGCTGGTCCTGGCCAACTGCCCTGCGGTGGTCCCTGAACAGCAGCGTAAGACCATCGCAGCTGACGGTTCCGTGGCAAGTCGGTCCCCCCTCTGCCTCCTCGCAATCTGTCACCTCGCCGCTGGTGCTCGTAGGTAGTCCAGGGAGCTAAACCAGCAAAAAACCATCATCGTTATTATGGTGGTGCTCTGGCTTTACACTGGTTTCTAGTCTTCCTAACCAGGTATTTGGGATTAGGTGTCCTCCAGTGCGAGGGAGGTGATGGGAATGTGGGGAGGGGAGAGCACCAATGTAATATCTACTCAAATGAGCTTAATCTGCTGCAGCAGTTCAGCGTTAGCTGGAAACAAGGTGATAAGCAACAGAAGCGTGGCCTTTGTGTTTGATAAAAGGGCCTTTGGGTAGGTGTATGGATAAGGTGGATTCAGAGGGACTCAAGCTACGCTTGCTCTTAGATATAGACTATTAATTGGAGCAGAATTGCAGTGTGAAGTAAGGAAAGGGTGCCCCGTGCGGGCAGCGCGTTCAGGGAGGAAGTTACTGTTGATAAACAACCTTTTTCTTATTTCCTGGCTCATTCAGTAAATTTGCAGCTGCAGATGACTGTTAACTTGTGACTTTTCTTGGGACAGTGGCTGGGTGTCCCTGCAGTTAAAGTAAAAAGCTTCATTAAGGTAAGAAGCTGATTCTATGTAGCACACAAGTTTAAGGTAATAGTACACCATTTTAAGATAAATACACTGGATATGTCTCTAACCCGGAGTGTGCTCATCAGATACAGTGGTGGAGCAGCCAAAGTGCAGGGACACACCAATGGGACAGTGTGTCTGAAGAAAAGAGACGATTTATCTAGTCTGCTGAAGACTAGAACAGGCAGATTACATCTGTACTGATAAACTCGAGTTTTCGGGCTTGTCTTCTGACCCCAAGGCCATCTCACAGAGTCTGTCTGTGTCACACTGCTCAACCTCCATCCTCCAAACTGGATGACCGCGTCTTTGTGCTTTGTTTGCGTGGAGGAAAGCGTATGCTGTCATGTGCCAAGTTTGAAGAAATTTGGTGTTTGTTTTTTCATGGGAAGTCCCTGCGTGTGACCTGGCAAAATCCTATTCTGCTGTACAGCCTCTGAGTACCGAGGCGTGGGGCTGCGGGAAAGTGGGCTGAGTGCTGTTGCTGGAGGTGGTCTCTATAAATGCTCCTTGGCTGGGTCATCTAGGAACACAAAACGCAGTCTGTTACGCTACCTGGTTGTGAGAGGGAGCTGCTGCAGCCGTGGTTTTTCCCGTGTGCTGATTTCCTGTTGGGTCAAACTGATTTTGTTGGCTTTGGAGGGTGGAAATCCAGGGTGAGAATGCCCTTGGGAACGCAGACAGACCCTAAACGTGTTGTGATAGACATCTCTGGAAGCGTAAATGTCCAAGTACGAGTGCTGTCATGATGCTGGCAGCTACTGCACAGCTCTTGTGATGTGAACCCGGTTTCCCTCTTGCTGGAGGGGTTTGTTTGCATCACTTCTGTCAACTGAAAAATTAAAATGGAAAGACGTGCCATCTCTGAAACTGATAGCGCAGAACATACGATCTGATTTGGTGTTCGCGGGCCCATCTGCTGTGTCAAACAGCAGATAATGTAGTAAGGTCAAAAGGCAAAATCGAGTAGAAAGCTTATTTGTTAGGGAAACAAATGGCAAGCTTTGCAAGTTGGCTTTCTTAAGATTGTCCTTTTTATTAAGGTGCAGTTTTCTGGGGGGGTGATAAAGTAAGGAATCTGAGGGATGCTGTTTTCCCTGCTTTCAGTTAAGACGCACACAGAAGAGAGGGTGGAAGGATCCAAATTGTAGAAGTTGCCCACTTGTCTACAAGTACCCGAGTCTGTTTGCTCATCCGTATACACGAACTTGAAAACCTGCAGTTTCCAAGACTGTTGCAAAAATATGCAGAAATAGAGAGGACTCTGTAAAACATCAATCCGAGGCACTGATCAGCCTAGTAGATGATGCTGTTATTGTTTGCCCTACGTGTTTTAAGTGCCCAGCTGCGGCTTTTGGATCTATAGGTTGGCAGAGCTGGATTGTGCGCGCTGGTAGATTGTTCCTTGAGAGAAGAGCGGTGCTGGGTTTAACCGTGTACAAAAGGCGTGTGATGCCTGAGATTGATTTTCTTCATCTCGCCAGTCCTTCAGGGGTCTGATCGCTCGCTCGGAAAAAAATGTGGCGGATGATTTGGAGCACAGCAGGCCCTTCCTGGTGAATCTGAGAGCTGGCTTCTTGCTTTTCAGCAAGGTGTTGAATGAGGTAGCACTGTAGAAGGTGAAATGATCAGTCAAAGCTTGTGAAGTGAACTGATAGTTGAGGCTCGTAAGGCTTCTTGGGTTTTTTGGTTTGTTTTTTTTTTTTTATAGGGGATTGTTTGTTGCTGTGTGTTAGTTGTTTTGGTGGTATGGGTTGTTTTGGGGTTGGTTTGTTTTTTTTTTTAATCCCCTCAGTATTATCACAGCTTCCTTCCCGGTTCTCAGCCTGTGTCCAGGTACAAGACCTCTTTCCACTGAGGACAAGAAGCGGTGGCTGAGGTCAGTCTGTTACATCTTTTAAACGCTTTTGCAGAGACTTCTGCGGGACAGGCGTAGCGCAGTCGGTAGCCGCCGCTCTGGTGACCAAGCCATTGTACAGCGTCCTTCTGCCACGTGACGTATCTACGTGTCTGCTAGGCAGGAAAACACCTTGGCAGTGTTTCTAGAGAAATAGACTTCATGGCTGCACAAGACCGAGCAAAAGTTGGCACAAACTTTGTCACATGTTAATAGAGAACTGCCGTTTTCTTTGCTACTTACTCATACGCATCTCTTATTGACCACAGCACTTGGATGTATTTTTCCTACATTTTTTCAAGTTGTGGTTTTTTTTTTTTTTTAAGGACTTTACAGTAAAGTCGGCTAATTGCTCTGCAAATGTGAACTCTGTTTTGGCCCAGCGTGGGTGGTATCCTCTGATATCTACTCTTCTGGATGCTAGAACTTCCAGTGAACTGAAAGTTGCCTTAAAGTCCTCTTGGGAATCTGTAAGAGACAAATGGAGGCTTAAAAAATGCATTCTGGTATGGCAGTAGAATCTGGAAAGGATGAAGTGGCAGAGTAATCCACTTTAATTGCCGTAGCAGACTGCAGAATCTGCCCTTCTTCCAATCACAGTAATCCAATTATTTGCCTGCCATTTTAAAAAACTAATTTCCAAGTCATAGCCTGTGTTCCTGCGAGGAACTGTAACCTCTTAAAGGTGCCCAAAATCCCTGTGAGTTACTACACGTATACAGACCTGCTGCTTTGGTGTGCAGTTGTGCTTGCCGTGGCTGGAGCTTAGTAAGCTCGTTTGCCAGCTTTGTGGCTGATCCACAGCTTGACGATGCAATGTATGGTTAATTTTACTGGTATATAGTAGAACTTTTTTTTAAAAGATAACCAAGGGAGCTGGCTCTTGGCTTGAGGGTAGTGGAGTCTGTCTGTCCCAAAGCATCAATGCACCTGGTAAAATCTTGGAGTGTTATCTTCCCCGCTGCGAAGCAGGGTGGTGGCAGATGTGCAAGCAGCCAGCTCAGCAGTGCAACATGGAAGAGGAAACGCAGAGCAGCGGTGCCAGACGGGGAATCCCCACCAGCTGCAGAGCATCGCAGCCCTGCCCGTGAGTGCCTCTCACAGCAAGCTGAGTCGGAGGTTTGGGCGACTGTTCACCTTGTTCTCTGTTCCAGTAGAAAAATTCAGGGCTGCTGAAGGATCTCAAACATGTTTTCTTTGTTTCTATTCTCATTTAAAACAATAAATGCCATCTAGCTATTAATTTTAATACAGAGCCTGGATACACTCCTACGTGGTCTCTCTCGTTAACTTTATTTCAGCACGGAAGGATTTAAAGGTATCATGCAGACTTCCTTGAGTGAGCTCGTCTCTAAAGCTGCAAGAGCATTGAAATGGCTTTTCTGCAAAAGTTGTGGTCTCCTTTCAAATCAGCTGAGAAATGTAGATGTGCAAGCATGTCTTGAGCCTTTTTTTTCTGCAGGGCTTTTCCAAATGAGAACGTTTGAGAACAAAAGCCAGATTTGTTTCCCGGATATGGTCTTTGCAGCATCTGCAGAAGACGGTTAAAATGAACCTAACCACTGTGTAGCAACCGACACATTGTCTGGTGTCCTAAAGAAATGGAAGAGTCCTCTCTTACTAAAATGTAGTTGGATTCTGGGTACCATGCAAGTTTTTTCTACGGAAAGAGGGAAATTCAAATACTTTGTGTTTAAAGCATGTGATTCACGGTCTGTGTTTTTGTGCACCAAGTGCCATTCGCATTAGCAAGAAGCGTGGAGTGATAAAATCACCCTGCAGAGGGAAATCGGTGGTGAGGAAGAGTCACTATCAGTGCTGGGTCTGCTGCAGGGTTTTGCATCGGGGTAGCTCTGGTTTGACCCACAGTGCTGAACTTTTGCTACTGCCTGCGGCGTGCTGGATGTGCTCTGAACTGCAAGGCGTTCCTCTCCTCTTCTCTTCACCCAAAGAGAATCCGTTGTCTTTCTCCACTAGCTGCTCTGGAAAGCGAGCTGAAGCATGGGAAGTGGAGACACTTGAGGGCCAGCACCGTGAGTGCTCTCCTGACCAGAGTTAAAACTATGATAATGTAGATGTGAGAGGTGGGCGTTATTGCCCAAATACGCCAATGCTGAGTGAAGATCATCCTGTGGCTTTTTGGTTCAATTCTGCATGTGCATCCATTGCCTACAATGTGTGTTAAAACACACCAGAACAGGTTGCTTGATATATCTGGGTTTTTTTTTCTATGATTGTCAGGTTTTCTGCGTATCTGGTTAGCTTAAACTGTTTGGAGGAGTGAAAATAGAGGGCAAAGAACAGCCAAGATACTCAGTCTGATTTTTCCTGTGTCTCTAAAACATCTGTGCTGTACCAGCTGTGGGATCTTCTCAGAGGTCTGATCTGAATTCATGTCCCGAATGAGGCAGCTTCAGTAGGACGTATTGAAAATACTTTCACTGTTATCGAATAGCCTTTCAAATAAAATGTGAGAAATCGGATAATCGTACTTATTGCTGATGTTCTGCAGATGCTACGGAGCTCTGCTTTACAGGGAATTAGAGCAGTATGACTGTTGTGGAGTTGAGTAGAGATGAAAATTTGGAGGACTAAGTGTGTGAGCTTACACTTGATAGCTGTGACAGTAAGATTATGCAACTTTTTTATTTTTTTTAAAGAAAAAGCTTCCAGTGGTGCAGCGTTCGCTCTGAGTGCAGAAGCCAAGGGGTGGCAAGTGCTGTCTGCCAGCCTCGTGTTCGGAGAGCATGGGAGGAGATGTAAGCTGTGGAACTTGCTTTTGCAGGACATTGTGGGTGCTAAAGGCTTGTATGGGCTTGTGGAAATCTGTTGCAGGTTACTAAATACTGGAAACTCCTTTTTTTTGGAAGTGCCAAGCAGCACGGAGAAAGGGAGAGCAGCCTCCTGGGATGTTGGGATGCTAGATAGTTGCACAGAAGGTCCATCAAGACCAGTTATGGCCCTGTATGCATTGGTGTTAGGTATTTGGGTTCGACTTCAGGCCACTGGAACAGTTTCCTGCTTTTCTGTGTAAACGAAAGATTTTCCTGGTGTTCTGAAGGAACTGGCCAGCGTGATTGTGAGTTAATTCTTTATTGTCTTTAAAGGGCTGTGGTGACTGGGGAGAGCTCCTCATGAGTGGAAGAGGGGAAATGTCACACTCATCTTAAAAAGGGTGAGAAGGAGAATGTGGGGAAATAGGCCTGGTCATCCTTATCTGGGTCCTTGGGAAGGCACAGAATAAATAATCCTGGAAGCTGCTTTCTTGTGCATGTAGGAGAAGAATGTTTTTTTGGGGGACAGCCACTGTGGAGTTACCAAAGGTAAGCTGTTGCTGAACAAGGTGATGAGATGGCTGGCTCAGGAGGGGGACAGAGCAGTGGATGGTGTTTACCTTACTTTAACATGGCTTTTGGTGTGATTTTTTTTTTTTTTTTTTTTCCCCATAGTAACCTTACGACCAAGCTGGTGAGACACAGGCTGGATAAGCAGGGGGTGAGGTTAGAATCATAGGATAGAATCATCGAATCGTGTAGGTTGGAAAAGACCTTGAAGATCATCCAGTCCAACCATTAACCTAACACCACCAAGTCCACCACTAAACCAGTTAAGGGGAGAGTAGCAATTTCATGTTTCCTGGCTTGGTGGCTGGATCATTTATAATGAAAGTAAAACCAGGAATCACTAAGGTTGGAAAGGCCCTCTAAGATCATCAGCCCAACCATCAACCCAACACCCCCATGCCCACCAAACCATGTCCCCCAGTGCCACCTCTGCCCGTTTTTTGAACGCTTCCAGGGCTGGGGACTCCCCCACCTCTCTGGGCAGCCTGTTCCAGTGCTTGACCACTCTTTCCGTGAAGAAATTTCTCCTAATATCTAATCTAAACCTCCCCTGGCGCAGCTTGAGCCCATTTCCTCTTGTCCTATTGTTATTTGGGAGAAGAGACCAACGCCCACCTCCCTACAACCGGTTGATGCTGAACTGACTGGACAGCCAGAGGCCCACTGGCTACCGCGTGTCGGTGGTGGTCCTTGGGTTTTGGTACTGAGGCTGATGCTAAGCTGATGCTTTCTGTTGGCATCTGGATACGTACCAAAGGTTCCTGTTGTAATGGCTAGAACCCCAACACGTCGATCGTTGGGGCTTGGTGACTTAACTCTGTGTGGGTGGTCAAGTTGATTGTCCTTCCTCTGCTTTTAGAACAAACCAGGAAAGTAGTATGTCCTGTGTTGCTAAATGTGGTTCGGATTGCTCTCCTGCAGCAGTATCTCTGTGTTGCCATTGTAGCCACAGTGTAACGTCTTTAAATGCTTATAATGTGGCTGCGCCTTTACCATATTCCCTTACAGGGGAAACGACAGCCCTGCCAAGACAGTTGTTTTGGAGCTGGGTATCTTTTAGATACTGAAATGCAATCTAATTTTGTAACAGCTAAGTGTTGACTCTTCTAAAGAAGTGTATGGTGTGATTATAAACATGCATGATAAATTCCTAATTCTTCTCAAACGGGCGTGAATTTATTTGCCTGGTTAAAACCAAGTATATACCTATAGACTCCCCAGCTTCAGGAAGCGTGCATAAAATTATTCAGCCAGATGGGTTACGTACTTACATGAGTCTTGTTTAAATTAAAAGCATTTGCTTTTTTTACTCAAATATAAAAGAAAAAATTTAGTAGCAACAGGATTAGGGTCTGTCTGCCAGCTCTCCGGTAGGTTCAGTATGCTTTTATCTTCAGGTAAATTTAACTGAAAGAACCTGAGAGCAGAAGAGAGCTCAAACTAAGGGCAACAGATGTACCTGTTTGTAATGCTGACACGTGAGCATAAATTTTGCCTGACATATGGACAATATTTTGATTGTATGTGGTTCTGCAGTAGTTCCATATAACAACATCCAAAGCAATCCTTGCTTAAATGCATTTTTGTTCACTCCAGGCCAAACTGATGTGACCACTGGTTACTTCCAACCAGGAAGCCCTACTGATAACCATTGCAATGATGCAACTTTGGGGCAGGAACTGAACTTCTGAACTTCTCTCTTTGGGGCTGATTAAAACATTATTTTCAAGAGCACAAAATACTGCAATGTCATTGCTGGTAACTGTATGTTCTAAAACTGTTTTCAGTGGCTTTATAGATATTAGACACTGTCTTTCTTTCTAATAACTGCCCTGGCTCTGCTGGAGTCTGAGTGCACTTACTTGTGTTTTACTGGGTTCTGAATTCAAAATTGATTTGATAAGATCACTTGGTAAAAATGTCCCTATTCTTTTTCTGGCAAGTCATGCAATTTGTGTTCTGCTGGGAAGAATTCTTTCTTCCCCACTTTCCATGTGGGGAAATTTGAATTTGCTCTTAAACATCTTACAAGACGCAGCAATACACATTATCTCTTATGGCTTGCAGTTTTGCTCTTCAGAAGCTTTTTCTGAGCTCAGTCTACACTCTGTCCCAATACAGCATCCCCCCAAGATCAACAAAACCCATTTACTCCACTTTTCCGCTGTGCTTTCTGGCACACGATGCACAAACGGAGCATGTTGGGGGATTTGTGGCCGCTGAAAAGCTGCGGTAGGCTGGCGTTCCTGGCAGCGGTGGCTTGTGCAATTTAAAAAGACTTTAGCGAGTAAATGGTCGGTAATACTCGCAGAGCACTGACTACCCTGATCCTGTTTCCCTGTGGCAGGCGGTGGACGCTTCAGCAGAATCGTTGGAAAATGACAGTCGCTTCTTCATTAAAGGGCATTTTAAACATGAAGCTTTAGGCAAACCTGGCAGATGATGCTTTGGACGGATGGAGTCTGTGTGCTGTAGCTGGGAGCACGAGCTGGGCTCGTGCAGCGTCCGTCCAGCGGAATACAGTGTCCCCATACCCCTCCGAGGGCTTTGCTCCGCTGTCACCTGGGACGCCAGCTCTAGAGCCTGTGATTCTCGAGCTGCACTTGGAACAAGGCCACCTGGATTTGGGCATTGCCACAACCCTGTCTTATAACTCCTTCCAGTAACTTCTGCAGAAATAATTCACAGAGCAAGGGGAAGGGTTGAAAATAGCTAATCACTGTCGTCCTGAGAGCACACAGGCTTTTAAGCAGGATTCCTCCAGTGTAGGCTCCAGCTAAGTACTTAGTGCATGGTGCAAATACTTTGAAAGGCACCGCAGTTTGTATCATGTCCGCTTTAGTTGCCGGTGTTTGACTTGCATCTGTCTTCAGCATTTCTTCCTCCTTACCAACCCACCGTGCAACTGAGTGAGTGTTGAGAGGCGCTCCTGTAGCAGTCCTTCTTTAAAAGTATGTGCAATATAAACGTGGCTCTGCTTTCCTCTGTGCAGTCTTACTAAATATCGGTGTACTTCTGGAAATGCTGAATTCAAAGTTTCCCTTGTCTTTATGTAATGTGGATATAGCTTTTCTGGTGGCAGAGGGACAGCAAATAACTTCTTGTGTGCTTTGTCATGGAAATTAAATGGCACAATCTTTGCCCTCTCCCAAGTGTGCCCATCGGTATATCAGCCAGAATTGCTCTCCTTAACCCCCGCGGAAGGTTAGATCCCACCCTTACTACCATGAAAAAGTCAGTGTTGGTTTCATGGTACTGTCATAACATCACTTAAATTATCTTTCAGCAGCCGGTGGGCAGGAAAACATGAAACGCTTCTGGTGCAGGTTGTACGAACGACTGTCTGCCATTAGAATAGTAAGGTTTAAAGGTTTCCACCAAGATTATAGTCTGGCTGAGCTAGATGATCTCTGTTTTAAAGTATTAGCACACACTGTCACTTAAACTCTGCTTCTCTCTCATGTAAAATCTTTAAAAGGCAGCTACAGGTCTTCAGGGTCTCTGCTAGCCTCCTTGCAGCTGTTCCCATCTGAACTCGCAGATCTCTCTTCTCGTTGGAAGGTTGAACACCAGAGTTGTTCAGAAAATGGCAAAGAAAACTGTCTCGTATCAGCAGTGTCATTGCAATAATGGGTTTATCCTTAATCGGGAAGGTTTTCGTTCATGCCTGAACTTGGATGGTTTTTCCTCCACTGTTCTGGAGAGGCCGCTGAAGTGAAAAACACCTGCATCTTTGCATTCGACCTCTTGCTTTGGGACATAGGGTGAATTAACAACCTGAAAACCACGTGGCAAGGCACATGTAGAGCCCTGGTTGTTAATCAGTGGCTGTCTTAAATCTTGGAGTGCCACATGAAACATGCTTAAAGTGTTGGGCTTTCCTTAATTTCCTTATGCTGAAAGTGTATGCGGGGTGTTACGTTACCTTACTTCTGCTGGAGGCTTTCAGCTCTTTGCTCTGCAAGTATAAATTCTGTAAAAAAGAAAAAAAAGTGTTTTTTTCTGACAAAGCTGTTGAGCTGCAGATGAGCACTTAAGTCCAGTAAACAAACTGTTTTTATTTACACGATTCTCTGCAAATAGTGTACTTTCCCTAACCAAGCAGCTAATGTACTTCAAATGCCTCGTATTTTGATGTTTCCCTGAGGCTTCCTGTCCATCTTTGACCTAATGTCTCCTCTAGAGCTGTATCAGCTACATGTTTTCCAGTCTTAAAAGGAAAGAATGAGCCTTAAGGTTTCTTCTTGGCTCTAGGGGACGGAATGTGGAAAAACAATACCCTCCAAAAGAGCTGCCCTTGCTCAAGTTATCTACCTGTATCTTCCGTGGTTACTTGAAGGAGGAAATCCGATGGTTAGCCCTGACTTTCAGGGTCATCTCTTTATCTTCTCATCTTGTGGGTATTTCACAAGCTGGAGCTGCCGTGACCGTACTGTCTTCTGCTACCTCTGCATGGAAGTGTGACCTTACTGTCTTCTGCTACCTCTGCATGGAAGTGTGACCTTACTGTCTTCTGCTACCTCTGCATGGAAGTGAGCCATGGCCCCTTGTCTCCTGCTCCTCCCCCTGCCTTCTGTCCCTGCAGGCTTCCCACCCCTTGGCCTTTACAGTGAGATATTGGTGTCGTGCACGAAATCTGCTTATCCCCCTGTTTCTTTCACCAAGAAGCCTCTTATACGTGCTGTCTTGAGTTTTCTGTGTTTCTGCCACTATTTTTTTTTTTTTTTTTTTTTTTTGCTGTGTGACTGAAGGAATATCGTTGAGCCTTGCAGTCCAACTAATGCCTTGTAGTTGTCTGGTCTGGTGCTGCTGCTGCTGCCCTAAAATGCCAGTGGGCCTGAAAAGGTAACATGGGGTCCTGGGTAGTCTACTAGTTCTGCACCAAGTTGGGCGGGGAGTTAAGAATGGGAAAGATTTGTCTTGTGCCAACACACGTGGAGAGCATCGGTGTTTATATGCTGCTCATAGAGAAGAATGCAGAAGAATGGAAAGGTGGGGAGATGCAATTTCTTGGTATAAAGCATACCGCTTCATTTGGCAGCTTTGACCAGTGACTTAGAAACGCACTATGTTGAAGGCTTATTGGAACAGGGATCCTGTGCTGACAGATTCAGAAGTTTGCTGCTACCTGCTGTACATCTACTTTTTTTTTTTTCGAGCTGTATTTAAACCTCCAATCTGTTTCAAAGAGTGCTCGCCAGGATTTGGTGAAAAGCATCTCTGCTGCCTGCCTTCTCTACCAGTGGCAAAGTGGATGAAGTGAAATGCAAAGCCTTGGTTGCAGTGTTTAAAACAAAACAAACAAAAAAACCAGTGTAGCTCAGCAACCTTACCTCTCTCGTTGCTGGCTCTCCCAGCCAGATGGGAAGGTACACAGCAGCGGTTTTGGGGTAAGATAGACATGCCTGAGCACTGACTTCAGAGCAGCCACTGAGGTTTTCTGCCAGGCAGCACGAATATCTTGCCAACACTCAACAACTCTCTCTTATGGTAACAAGAAAGACTTCTGCATTTCAAGGTCTATCGAACTGTACACAGATGAGATTGTGAGGAGCTGTAGGAGCTTCTGTTCTGAGAGATTTCTCTTCAGAAGAGAAGATTAGCTAGATGAATAGCTTCATCATCAGCTCCAAATTCAAGTGAAGGTCCTTAGCGTTAGCTCTCACATCGGGTCAGTAGGCAACGAATTTCCCACAGTCTCTCTGCTTCAGCTTCTGACTAATGTGAAAGCTGAAATAGGAGAGAGAACCCCTTTTTTCCAGCAAGGGTAAAAGAACATAAAAGATAGTAACTGTTTCACTACAGGAAAAAAGGTTGATAATCCTTTCTTGGCTCTAATTATTGGAGGACAAATTTTAGAAGTTGAAGTAGCACTGGTAGTCTTCTGGTAATCTGATTTTTTTTTTAAACACTCTTAATTATTAGAAGAAGGTGGAGCTCTTAAATGATGTTTTAAATAAGGTTTTTCTCATTGTTGGTAGTAAGTACTACTCAATTAGTGCATGTTTTGGTGACTTCAGTGAAGCTGATGCATTTAAACAACCTTAAGTACTGTTAGCGTAATGATGTTCATGGCTAAAGATGCTTTTCAGTTGGACATTTTGTAAATACCTGTCCAGCAGGAACAGTCTGTGATGTCTTTTGTCAGTGCTGTTGCTAAAAGGCTTGCTATCTCACCTCTGGCAACCAGGAGCGCAAATCAAAGTTGATCATTCCAGATCATCCTTAACGTGAGCTTGTTGACTCCATGCATCATAGCACAAGCACCCAAGGTCTAACGCACAGGGTAAAAATAGCTGCCGTGGCTTTGGCTCGCAGCGTGCTCCTTGCATTTGAGAAACAGCCTGCAAACGTGGGCGTCGGATGCTGAATAGCAATCTTGCATTCAAACCTTATTGCATCAAATGGTAAAACCTAAAGAGAAGTATAGTATTCTAAGGTAAAGGTTAACAAATCCGTAAAACTACACCGTGAAACTTGATGATTTTTGTCTGTACCACGTCCTGTCATGAATGTTTCTTTCTTTCTTTCCTTTCTGGACCTTCCTTACCTTAGTAGAAGGATGAACCTGGGCAGGACCCCAGGCTGGCACCCACAGCAGATGCAGTTACCTGCTTCCTGCAGGTCCTGCGTGATATTTGCAAGTCAAAGGCTGCTTTACAACCTGTTGGAGCTGCTGCGGCTGCCAGATGGGGAGGTAGGTGTGTGTCAGCTCTGCCCCTGCGCTGGCCTCTTTTTCTAGTGCCACATGAGTGTGTGAAGCTGCTTGGCAAACTGAACCGTAAAACTATTCCGTGTGGGTTGGTTGTTGGTTTGGGTTTGTTTTTTTTTTTTTTTTTAAAAGGTAAAATTATTTTTAGCTCAAGATTAGATCCCTGATCTTGTTTACCACTTTGCCAGCACACGTGGTTATGCAGCCTGGAGGAAGGGAGATGTGCAAAGGTGCAGAACCGTCTTTCAGCATCGGCGCGGACGCTTGGGGTTTTAATGGGACATTCAGTCATTTGAGACAATTGCGGTTTCTTGGCAGTAAGTTAAGTAAAATAACTTGTCTAAGTTTAGTAGCTGGTCGTGTTGGTTTTAACATGCCCATGCTTTCATACACAAATACTGAAACCCCTCCTCGTAGGCCTGGTGTGCTGCCTTATTCAAGAGCTGGCTTCAGTTTAGCTCTTTGCCCCATGCAGGGTGGCTGTCTGAGGACTGTTTATTTTTGAGACTTCCTTGTTGGGCTGCTACACACGGGTTCTGGGACTCTGACCTCTTGGGTGTTTGCTCTCCAGTTGCGTTGCTGTTTATTTTCTTGTTGGGAACCAGTGACCTGCACCAGCCCCGCACCACCTTGCTGCCTGTCCCGTGCTCTTCTTTCACTAGCTAAATAAATGTAGGCACGACTACAGGGCTTAAACATATTAATTTTGTTTCCACAAATACTTAGTGGGAGCTTAAGGCCATTTATACTTGCAAAAAGCATATATGTGCAAAGATGACAACTTTGTAGTGTTTTGCATGTGAATTCTGAACTCTTGCGCTGTATGGGGGAGCCAAAATGTACAGCCAGGAGCAGTTCAGCAAGTCTTGCTTAAGAATTGTCTCTTGCTAATTGTGGCCTTCTCGTATCACTTTTAGATTACTACTGTATAACTCCTCAGCCTTCTCAAACCCTGAGAGATAATGCAGAGGGGTTGGGGTTTGTTTTTTTTGTATTTGGGGTGGGTTTTTGTTTTTTTTTTTTTTTTTTTTTTTTTTTGAAAGGCTACTCTGTTAGTCCCCACTGATAGACTTCTGCCCCTCTCCCATCTCATACACACGTTATTGCTGAAGGCATGCTGTGCTCAAGCCCTCACCTCAGAGGTGCTATTCCACTTTGTGGTTTTCCAAATTCAGGGATGCAAGCTCTAAGTCCAGAAGCTTTGAGTTGTTTTATAGGGATGGTCACTTCTGGGTTTTGCCTATTCTAGACATCAAACTTCTACCAGTCTTTGAGGTTGATATAATCCTGTCGAGCTTCTTTCAAACTGTTCTTTCTCCACTTAAAGCTGAGCTTATCGGGCATCCGGGTGGGAGTTTGGAAGTCCGGCGGGAGCATGGGGTAGCCTGTAGAATGGCCACGTTGTCTTTCATTGGACAAGTTTTTCACATAATCCAGAAACGGTTTATTTGAAGCAGCACTTCTGTTGCCCCTTGGCTGTATCCTCAAGATGAAACATTCACAGATACGGGCAATTTTGGAGCCAGGTTCCTGCCTCTGCTGAGTAGCGAGGTACAACTTAGACCTGTGTCCCTGTTCTGCCGCGCCTCTCCAGTTGTGTATCGTAGCAGAAACAAGCCACGAACGTCCGCGGAGCTGCTGCGGCAGCGTAGGCTGGTGTCCTCCTCAAAGTTCACGTTGAGCTCCGAGTTGGGCAGTTGCCTCGCTGGGTCCTCGAGGTGAAACATGACTCTGGGATCTCACCTCTTCGTGCTACTGTTCCAACACATTTAGAAATGACGTGACGCGCTACAGCCTCAAATGCTGCATAAAATGATAATGTGCACTGGCATTTAATGGCACTTGGTTTCTAATAACATGGAATCGTCCATTCCTTCTTGACCTCATTTCTGGCTAAAACCTTGGACAGCATTTGGCTAATTGGATGAGCAGAAAAGATACTGCAATCTAGGTCAAGTCCTTCAGTCCCCCTCTTCGCTCCTCTGGTTACTGCCAGAGTGAAATGGTATCTTGCAGGCTGCCTCTGCCCGGCACGCTGTTCTGTAGTGACTGACTGAAAAGGAATTTCACATACACTTTGGTTTTTTTATAGCTGACCCACTTCTCTGGAAAAGGTTTGCGCTGCATAAAGATTGTTTCTCGCTGAAGGAGTGTATAAGGAAATTTGCAGCTATTGCTGGCTTCTGTAGCTGGAATTCTCCTCCTAGAAAGGGATGGCCAGGAGGCAAGAGGTCCACGTTAGATATGAGGTTGAGATGTAACCTAGTGAGCAGGTATTGCTGCCTGGCCCTCCAGAGCATGCGGGGGATTGAGCTAATAACTCTTCAGGTTGCTGTGGATTCCTGGCTTTCATGAAGTTTAAATTATATTTCCAGGAAGAAGCCCAAGTGTAAGTGATGATTACATTTACAGCATTAGGTTGCCCAATTTTAATTCCTCCTTTATATAAGGGAATACTCAACAGCAAGAATTCTAAAGTGCATTTTTACCAAAGCTTGCTGAAAAGTTTAATGGACTAAGGTGCTCTTTCATATCCAGTCTTGGAGAATCTCTTGCTTAAACTTTGATGGACAGATTGCTGTAAAAAAAAAAAAAAAAAAAAAATCCCAAACAAACAAACAAACAAAAAACCAAAAACAAAACCCCAAAACAAAACCAACAACAAAAACAAACCCCACAACAAAACTAACCAAACAAACAAAAAACCCAACCACTTCAAACACAAGCTTCCATGAGGCTTTTATCCTATGTAATTTTGAATACTGGCATGATACAGTCATAGTTACATGGGCAGAACTTACTCTGATCACTTAAAGCTTCCTTAAATTGAAAAGTACGGCCAACTCTTACTTCTGGCAGAGGATGAGCTATAAAAGAAGACTTAACAGTATTACCCTGTAAGAGTTGTTTTGTGCTGGACAGGTCTGGGGGAGGGGATGTCTTTTTTTTTTTTTTAAATTCCCTTAACAAGGGTTTCAGCTCCTGTATTCATGAATGATTCATTGCAGCCTTCTAAGGAGCTGCTTGCCTGTGGTGTAACTGCATTTTAGTGAGGTGCATGCTAATTTGGTGCCCTGAGAATGCTCTGAAGCTATTAACTAGCCTTGAACCTTGGTATGTATGAATGAAGGTTGATTCATTTCATATGATAAATGGAGTGGGTTCCCTGTCATAATGTTCATCCTTCTTTACCTACTAATCGGCACTAAACGTTCGGTTTTGTTCAGCAATTGCTAAATTTCCTGAAGACCTGGAGTTGAAACTGGAAAGAGCTCATTCCTGATGTAATCTGCTGGAAAAGACACAGCAGTGGAAGCGTTCAAAGCCTTGTTTCTAGCTTGTGCTTTCTAACAGTATATTTTAGTTTTCTATTAGCTTTTTTATTTTGGTATTTAAAGATGGAAAGATAGCGATGTAATGGAGACATGCGGATAACTTGGTGGTGTGGCACTTTTGGGGTGGGGGAAATGGTTGTGTGCTGCTTCAACAAAACTTAATATGGATGCTGTTAGTACTTCTGAAACTTAATGTTTCTGTTTTGTCAGTAAAATACCAGACCGTAATGAGAACTGTAGAAATTCTTTGTACGGAAGAGTGGTGGAAGCTGAGCTGAATTGAGAAAATTCTATTCTTCCAACTTTCGAAAGCTACAAATAGCTAGGCAAGGCAGCGAGGATATTAAAAGGCAAGGGGGAAGACTTGCTGACAGATGAGGTTGGAATGGCTTTGCCAGAATTGCTTTTTTTGCTCTGCTGTTCCTGCTAGTAGATGGTCGGATTCCCAGATGCTACGGTTTTAGTCTCAGTAAAATTTAGGGTCTTGCAATGTGAAACAAGTAACGGGTAATTCAGAATCGTAGATTGCTTCTGCATCAGGTTTAGCCTAATTACAGTCTGGTGGCTTTAGAGAGGCGTGCATGGGCAGTTGGCATCAGGAAGGCTTGACCTCTGGCGAGTTCCCCAAGCCTTGACGGTGAAGCAGTGGTGCTACAGCACTTGGCTGGAAAACTGACGATTTAGGTGGAGTTGAGTGATACAGCTACCTCTTTTTAGAAAGTTTCACTGAACTGTCGGAAGTGCTAGTAATGAGAGTATTGACGTGGGAGTAGGGCTACTTGACAGAACTTTCTGCAAACGGTGCACCATGTAGGCCTAGCCATTGGCTAACACATTATGAGATGAAACACTTCCTGCATGGACATCCCTAAGGTACTCTCTGCTTTTGTTGAGCTTTCCCTTCTGCAGGTAAGAAGTGATGTGAATCTAGGTGGGGTGTACCTAGAAACCATATTTTCTGCCCGTTGATTCCCATCAGGCGCACCAGTAGGATGAAAAATGAATAGTATTGTGTTGTCTACCTCTGCGTTTGTGGTATGAAGTAAGCCACAAAATGTCACGTGTGCCAGGCAAAGGAACAGTAGAAGCTCCTTGTGTTACGAAGGGACTATAATCTTCGCTTGGGTGTTTGGCAAGCTTGTCAAAGCATGATCAAGGCGTGATGCAGCAGTAACACCGTCTTTCCCATCAGCACCCAGGTGGTAAAGCTGGTAACTTTATTGCAGCTGAAGTGTGTTTTTTTTTAAATTGGGTTAGAACAATTTCTCTTCCTTCTTAGAAGTTAAATTAATTCTTCTGTCCTCCCCTCCCTGCTCATCTTGCTTCAGGAGAAGGAAGGCCGTACTGTATGGACTGGCTTCGAGCCACTGGGCTCGCTCGTGCTTGACACCAGCCTGCAGTGAGCGGGGCTCAGCTGAGCGTGCGGGCAGCGGCTGGGGAGTTCCTGGGCTGTTTCACTTGTAAGGCTTCCTATGGCGAGTTCGAGTCAAGTTTCTTTCTGCAAATGTGATATTCCACAAGCAGTGCCTGCGAAAGGGTGCTTAGTTAATCTTGGAAGCAGATACGTGTTCGGTGGTGGGCTTTCTTTTGATTGTCCATACTGGGGATAAACGTTTGAGAAGCATCTATTAGCAGTAATGCTCAGGGATAGACAGTCAAGTGATGTATTCCAGTATTTCACTGGGAAGAAGTGTCCGATTCCCAACAACTTGGTCCTATTTGGATTGTTATGTGGTGTACTGCAATGTCAGGAGAGCAGAGTGTTAGTAGCTACGTGATGGTCCGGCTTTCTGGATGGAAGTTCTCCCTAACCAGAGCCTTGTTCACATGGAGCAGGTAGGGCTGAGAGCGGGTGGAACTGGGAAGGGGAAGAGCGGTGGTGGGCTTAGGTAATTCCCGTCTTTTGTTAGCACAAGGGTGTGCACTGCAGTGTCTTTATAAGCTCTAAAGGAAGAGTCATTTTACTTTTCCTAGTAAGAAGCTATAGGAGAATGAGGAATATAAGGAACCGTAAATCTAGTCTGTGTCTCTTTAGAAAGAATCTCGATGAAATAATATATGTGGAAATCCCCCCTAAGCTGAGACTGGATCTTCAGCTTCTGAAGACATCTCCAAGTTAACACCCTTGCTCTTACTGGTTTTGACAACTGTAGACTAAACACAAAGGTGAAAGAGTTGAGGTTCTGATTGCTTTATTCCTGTTTTCAGTTGATCAATATAATCCTAACCCTTAATCTTAAAGCACAAGAGCAAGACAATCGTCCTGTGGCTTCCCCCCTCCTCCTCTGTCAAAAGATTGAAGAAAGGCATAAAATCCAAAGCGGGGAGATTACCTCGTCTGTCTAGTATTGTATGAGAAGATATTGCAACAGTTTTAACTCTGTTAAACTGAAGACGTAACTCTGTGTAACCGAGGAGCTCTACTTGACGTGGGTGCAGTTCAGAGGAGACAAATGTCCCAGTTCTTGCAGATGTAGGGCTCAAGACATGTTACTCTTTACCGCGTTCATTTAAGTAGCATGGGTCACACTGGCCAGTTTGCGTTCGTGACGTGCGGGTCAGTGTTTGGTGTATTTTCAGAGCGAAACCTTGGCTGTACCAGTGTCTGGTTCCAAAAACGTAGCTGCATGGACGGTCTTCCCTCTTGCTCAGCCTGTGTGCTGTTAGAAGCGTGTCTTGTCTTGCAGCTCGGCCAGTGCCGCACATGGAATTGCTGTAGCTCTGGGGAGTTCCAGTTGAGAACATTCTGCTGTTCCGTGGGGCTTAGAGCGAGAAGGGTTGTTGATTTCATTTAAAAAGATTTCTAAAAATGAGGTGAAAAGCTTTGATGTAGAGATGAGATTGTTTTGGGGTTAACAATGCTGGAAAACGCATGCCAAACTACTCCCAAAGCAGCCAACCCTGGATAATCACGTTCAGTGGTTGGCTTGTTTGGTTTGAAGTTTTAAACCCCTCCTATTTGCACTTACTGCTGATGCATTGACACACTGATTCTTGTAAATTTTTCTTACATGAGCTCTTTGATTTTGATGGTTTCTGTCCTGTAGCTCCATGCCGTAGCACTGGGGCTGCCAGCCTTACCGAAGGCATCGCTGCTGCTCACCGCAGGTCCTCTGAGATCCAGCAACGGCGGTGGGGGCTGCTCCCACTGTGGGCTGGGCCACCTGTGAGAAGATGTGTGCTGGCATGTCCCCCCTTCGCCTGCGCTTCCAACCCCATCCTTCCTCGTCACCCCCATCCTTCCTCGTCACCCCCATCCTTCCTCGTCACCCCCATCCTTCCTCGTCACCCCCATCCTTCCTCCTCCTTTGTCGGGACCTGCATGTCCTCACCACTGGCTTGAGCAGCAAGTTCAGATTCATAGTAGAAATATTTTCCTTTAGGGTTAAGAGGACACTTGCTTATGGGCAAATCCTTGTCCTACAGGGAGATGCTGGAAACGCAGCTTTCTGTGTTAGGAATCCTTGAGTCTTTGCATTTTGTTCTTGAAGTCGGGAACGCTGGTAGGCAGCACGGCCAGAGTGGAGGGTTCCACTGGATCGTGCTGCAATAGCTCAACCTGGAACCGGAATATGGACTTTGAGCTGGAGTTCACCAAAGCCATAATAAGAGATATGAGCCTTGAAGTAATTTCTGTTGTCAAATTTGCTTTCCTTTTATAGTACCTCTTGCTTTGAAACATCTTCCACTCGAGTGTTTCCCTCTTTTTATCACACATTCCAGAATTGCCCCTCTGAAAGGGATACTGTAATGGCAAGGATTTCGTGCAGCAAGAGCCCAAACTCTTATTATTCTATAGCTTGTGTTTAGTCCCTGGTACACCTAAACCGCCCCTCAGTTCTCTCCCCTTAGCTAAAGAAACATGTCAGGTACCTGCTCCAACACTTTGGATGCAGTGGCAAGCTGATTTCTTTGTTCTGTAAACAGCCTGGGTAAAAACATGGTTTTGCTTATTCTGCAGTAGATTTGAAGTGTGACACGGTCTTTCCCACTTGCCAATGCTTGTAAATCAGTGATATCTGGGAAATATGGAAAAACTGAGCTGCTTTGAAGAGCAGAGGTTTTTAATGTGGTTTGGTTTTGGGTTTTTCTTTGGGTTTTTTTTTTTTTTTTGGAGACTTTGTTCTGGTGTGGTAGGCTGGTGCTCGTAGGGGACTCTCACTTTTCTGGGTCCACTTGATACAACTGCCTACCTTGCTTCTGAGATGTAATGCTCTAAATTCAGTTGCAGGTGGTGTGAAGAATTTTTTTTCACGCCGTAAATACTGTAAGAATAAGAAAGCTGCCTTTTTTCCAAGATGTGAAATTAGGATATATCTTTTCCTCTGTTGATTCTGTTTTCTTGGAAACCTTTGCAGAAACCAGGACAGCTTCAGGGCGCAAAGCAACGTGTACTATAAAATAGATAACTCTTAATGGTTTTTGTTAACAATGAGCCAACTATTTCAACACCTAAGGCAGCATAATACGAGCATTAGCGACACCATCTCAAGTATACGGCTTTGCCTGTATTGAACACTGACACTTTTCAGCATTAATAGCTAGGCTCAAGTAATGAGGCTTTTTCAGTACCCAGTGTTGGCACTTGTTGGTTTGTTCTTTGGATTAATCTTGGCTAATGCTGAGCGTAGTACAAAGGTAGCTTATAAATCTTGACTCTTAATTTTAAAATGCCTCTCAAATTCAGTTCTGTGGCAGATGGCAGTAGTAGTTTTTATTTCTTTACACACAGTAACCAAAAAAGGACTCAAGTGAAAGATCTGATATGGGATTAAAAGGGCAGAAGAGGGAGGAGAAGGTACTTAAGGCATATCTATTTTTTTAAGAGTCTCTTTAATCTTTGTGCCTGGTTCTTCTGGATCAACTTGTAAAGCAGCACGGAGTTATTAGTGCATCTGAAGATGTGAACTGCTTTGCTTATCTAAGTAGGCTGAGAGTTAGTATTAAACAAGCTTCTTTCAAGAGCATGAGATGGCAACTGTTATCAGGATAGTGCAAATTAATCTTGGTCTGGTGTAGCCGAAGCTAGTTGTTTTATCTCTTTCACCTGTGGTGGTGGTTGCCCAACACAAGAAACTTTGATCCTGTGATGCAGGATTAGCTTAAGTTAGCAAAGCCACAGTGAGCCATGGTGCAAATGCTCAGGGTTAACGTCACGGGGCTGTTGTTGGTGTCCGTGCCCCTTCCTTAAAGGTGCTTATGGATAAAAGCGTGCCAGTCGTGTTTCCATATGTGAAGCAGTCCTGCGGTGGTGCGGCTCGTGCAGGTTTAAATGTTCATTACCCCGTTCGGGATACTTGCAGAGCTCAGCGTGCTGCTTAAAGTTATTTGATGGGGGGCTGCATGCCTTTGGAAAAGACGGGACTGGTGACTCAGAGTCCCCTGACCGCTCTCGGGGTGGGTTGTCCAACCTCTCCATTTCGGGCTTGTCCTTAGATCTGGTTGGGGATCAGGTTGCACAGGAGATGCGTGTGCTTTTGGGGTTTCTGGGAAGCATCTGACCACTGTAAACAAGTCTCTGAATTCTTGTGCAAACTTTCAGCTGTTGGAAGAAGCCATGGCTGCTCAGCCAGAAAAGTTGTTTTTCCAGATGAGCTTGTCTAGACTGAATTCAAGTATCGGGCATGCTTCCCAAATCTCGGACCTTTCTCATGATTTCGTTCTATTTAAACCATACCTAATTACTTAGTATTCACCAGATAAAATGTTTTCAGTGATCCAAAGCCTTTAGACAATGACCTGTTCCCATATTTTGCAATAATGGCGGTGTTTTATTTTTCCTTGTTAGATGTCTTCTTGAACTTGCAGATAATGAAAGGGTTTTCAATGCCTGTTTTACGGGACAGGAATAGTGAATCTGAGGACCCTTTTCTACAGTTATGCCTTACATGTAAAAGTTACAGGTAGCCATTCAGGCTAAAATCCATAAAACTTTGAATCTGTAATTCCCTTCCTGACCATAACTTGCTTTATTTTGTTAGACTTGCAACTTCATGTGCTAGTCTTACCAGTATTTTGAGGTGAAGAATGAGAATGCTAAGCTTTTTGAATATTTTTCCCTGTCTGCATGCTTCTGCATCCTTTTCTCCCTCCTTCCCGTGTTTCCAGTTATCATAAGTGAAAGTCTGAGATCCCTTCTTGCTGTGTAGCTGGTTAGATTACATGGATCACTACTTCCATAGGTATTTTCTGAAGGCTGTTTCTATCATTTTAAGAATGTCTGTATTGTCTAATCAAACTCATCTATCACAATAGTGTCTTGACAATAGATAATAGCAGATGGCTAAGGAAAATTCTTAAAAAAAAAAAAAAGCAAGTGTGGAGTGATTCTTGGTTTGGATTGGTTGGGGTTTTTTTCCCCTCAAGACATTCTCGCAGCTGTCTTTGAGTGAAGTTCCTAAACCGAAGGTGTTGACTTTGTATTAATGTCTTCTCTGAGTTTCCCATTCCTTGCCATGCATTGCTTAGCACTCACAATAGCCTGTGGAAAGTGGTTCACAGCTTGGCTTGGGAAGTGCCTCCTGTGGACTTAACCTGGTCAGCTAGAAAGCACGGGGAGCATAAAATTACGTGGTGATACTGAACCTCAGTCCTTCAGTGACTAAACCAGCTTCTTCTGATCACTTGAGGAACATCTATATCATAGAATCACAGAATAATTGAGGTTGAAAGGGACCTCTGGAGATTGTCTGGTCCAGCCACTCTGCTGAAAGTGAAGTTCCTAGGACATTGTCCAGTCCAAGGGTGGAGATTCCACCGCTACCCTAGGCAACCTTTTTCAGTGTTTGACCACTGTCAGAATAATAATTAAAAAACCCAACAGGAAAAAACCCCAAACACCACCACACTCATGTCTGTTACCTCATGTCCTTTCAGGGGGTACCACTGAAGAGTCTGACTTGGTTTTCTTTACAGCCTCCTGTCAGGTGCTTGTTGTACATGTTAAAGTCCTCCTGGGCCTTGTCTTCTCCAGGCTAAACAATCCCAGGTCTCTCAGCCCTGCCCCTCATATAAAAGATGCTCCACTCCCTTAAAATGATCCTTGTTGCTTTTTGCTGGACTTCTTCCAGCCTGTCTGTGTCTGCCTTGAACTGGGGAGCCCGGGGCGGGACACAGCACTTCAGATACTGCCTCACCAGTGCTGAGCAGAGGGGATCACCTCCATCAACCCACTGTCAGCATTCTGCCTCATCAGCCCAGGGTGCTGGTGGCTTTTTTTGCCTCAAGGGTCCACTGCTGGCTCATGGTCAACAAGGGGTTGTTCCTCCCCAAGTGCAGGACCTGGCATTCCCCTGTGGGCTTGAGGTGGGGTTCTGTCTGCCTGTGTCTCCAGCCTGTCAAGGTTCCATGGCTGCACAGCCATCTTGTGCATCAGCCGTTCCTCCTGGGTTTGTATTGGTTGTGAACTTGTTGAGGGAGCAGTCTGTGCTGTCATCTGGTCATTAATGGAAAACAGTCTGGGACTCAGTACCAACCCCAGTGTTTTGAAGGTGTGGGGTATTTTTTGCTACTTACTGCTAAAGGGCAGATAATCTCATAGAAGGTAGTCATGTCTATGAAGACTCTTTAAAAGTCTTTCCTCAGTAGAGATGGCCAGAGTTTTGTTTTGTTTGCTTTTGGTAAGCAAAGCAACACCTTAAAAGTCTCAAGCTATATTGTTAGCAGCATCAGTTTCACGTAGTATCATAGAATCATAGAATGCTTTGGGTTGGAAGGGACCTGGAGAGATCATCGAGCCCAACCCCCCTGCAGTGAGCAGGGATTGAACCTGTGAATTTGGTGTTATTAGCACCATGTTCTAACCAACTGAGCTAACCCGGCTGGTCATAGTTTGTCCTTATTGGTGTATTGTGGGGTGGGGAGAGGGGCGAAGTAAAGTTTCTCATCAATCTGTTGACCATCTGGGGTCAAGAGTCAGTGAAGGCCCTAGATGCTGGGAGCTCAGTCTTCTTTCCCAGCAGACAGACAGCCTTTTTGGCTACTTGTGTGTTCCTGAGTAAGTGTCTTGTGATACAGATTTCCATTATTTTGAAGGCAGCGTTAATGGTTAACCTGGAGTTACAACCACTTCTCTTGTGCATTTGAGAATAGGCCATTTTCTATTGATCTATGGCACTACATTAGTGTGTCTAGCAAAATGCCGCAGTTTTATACTTAGAAGCCACCTGAGTCACGTCCTCAGATGGATATTCTTGTACATCCAGCCCAATGGAAAATAAATCGGAGTTTGCGCTGTGAGCTGGCAGGTAAAACTATCTTTCAAAGATACCGATAGGTAAGAATTTATAAGGCATCTCTGAGCAGAATGTCAGATGAATTAAGTCAATATCTATGTTGGGTGCATGATGCTATTCTGTAGTTAACCATGCAGAGCTATGAACTTCCTTTGTAAGACCAACAACATGTGATCCTCAGTTGCCTTTTGACAATCCTATCGATAAGTTCTTTGCTCTTCTAGGCTTTCTGTTCAGAAACAGCATGTTCAAGCTGGGGAGGGAAAACAAACAGCTCCAATCGCATTGTTAGCTTGCTTCAAGGGTGCTCACAACTGTGTCACCCATGGAATCAGTCGTCTTTCATTCAGTGCCATGTCGTTACTCGTGTATTCTTGAAGATGGATAACTAGGCAAGAACAAAAAAAGTGGCTCTCCTTACTACTCAGGCTCTTCTGGTCAAAGTTGTATTTCTAATCTGTCATCTTCCTGATCTATCTTGTGTTCTTTGGTGTAATCTTAAAAAAGAAATTTCACCTCATCACCAGGACCTTTTAACACCATCAAACTGAGCTAGCAAGTGTCTACTCACGTAGCAGACTACTTCAGTGGGCACACCGATGGTGGTGATTCCATGATAGGATGTCAGCCTCTGCAGTGGCTGAACACCCCACCACCAGTTTGTGAGAGGCCTTGACCCAGACAAGACTGCAGGGAATGCCTGCTGTTCCTCCTGGAGGCCAGGATTGAAGATAATGGTAGCTCCAAGATTCTCCACCTGGGATGGGGTAATCCTGGTTATACGTACAAACTGGTGGATGAGAGGCTGGAGAGCAGCCCTGCAGAAAGAGATCTGGGGGTTTGGGTTGATGGCAAGTTGAATATGAGTCAACAGCATGCCCTGGCAGCCAAAAGGGCCAACTGTGTCCTGGGGTGCATCAAGCACAGCATAGCTAGCTGGTTGAGGGAGGTGACTGTCCCACTTTACACTGCCCTGGTGCTGCCCCACCTCGGGTACTGTGTGCAATTTTGGGTGCCTCGATATATGAAGGACATTAAACTATTAGAGTGTGTCCAGAGCAGAGGGACCAAGATGGTAAAAGGCCTCGAGGGGGAGATTTACAAAGGAGCAGCTGAGGTCACTTGGCTTGTTCAGCTTGGAGAAGAGAAGGCTAAGAGGTGACTTCATCACAGTCTACACCTTCCTCAAGGGCAGCAGTGGAAGGGGAAAAGCTGATCTCCTCTCTGGTGACCAGCAATAGGACACGAGGAAATGGAATGAAGCTGTGTTGGGGGAAGTTCAGATTCGACATTAGGAAAAGGCTCTTCACTGAGAGGGTAGTCGATCACAGGAGCAGGCTCCCCGGGGAAGTGGTCACGGCTCCAAGCCTGTCAGAGCATCTGGATGATGCTCTTAGTCATATAGTTTAGTTTTAGGTAGTCCTGCGTGGAGCAGGGAGTTGGACTCGATGGTCCTCATGGGTCCCTTCCAACTTGAGATATTCTATGATTCACCAGTGGAGCCTGGGCTCTGCTCGAGTTTCGGGGTTAACCACCTGTGGGAGGAGGTGAGCAGGCTGTGTAGCACTAGGGAGGACAAATGGGAGATTAACCAGTTGTTTGCAGAGATGCTGCAGCGCAACAGCCCGAGCCCCACACTACTCAGCATATGGTAAAAAAATTGCATTCCCCGGTCAGGGGCAGTGTTGAAGATGGAAGTTTTTCTTACTTTCTGCAGCAAAAAGCCTTCCTCTGCATTCAGACATTTGGGTGGAGAAGAAATACTGGGTTCTGGTAACACAAGAGGAGTGGTCAGTTCTGACAGATTGGCAAATTTTGTGCTGGTTGTGCCTGGTCTATGGGTATGACCCAGTGCCACCAAGAGGAAGCAACTGGTGATAATGGCTGGAGACCTTCCTTCAATGAAGGACTGAGGTACCCATCCACTGAGCAGACTTGCTGTCTTGGGAAGTTTGTTGCTTGCCGGGAGACTGGATCCAGGATGTTATGGAGAAGTTGGTAGAGTTGTTCTGGTCTGTGGACTACTACCCCTTGCCACTCATGTATGTGGTCACCTATAGGATCATAGGATAGTCTGGTTGGAAGAGACCTCAGGAGTTCTCTAGTCCAACTTTCCCCTCAAAGCAGGGTCAGCCTGAGGCTAGACCACATTGCTTGGGGCTTTATCCAGTCAGGTCTTGATGAAAAACCCCAAGGATGGAAGTAGCACAGCCTGTTCTATTTCTCGACTGTCCTCATTGTGAAAATGTTATTCCTTATACTCACTTGGTACCTCTCTTGTTTCAGCTTTTACCTGGTGTCATCCTTCCCCTAGGCACCATGGTGAAGAGACTGGCTCTGGTTTTTTAACTGTCTCATAGGTACTGGAAGGCTGTTACGATGTCTTACACTCAGCATTTTTTTCTTTCAGCTTTCTTCAGTCTCTAGGCTGAAGAAGTCCTCTGTCTCATAACTTTGTCTTCCAGGGGAAGTGGTCTAGTCCCCTGAGCATCTTGTGGGCTCATTGCTAATATCGTCATGTCCGTTTAGGCTTAGGCGGGAAGCAGGTGTTGTCTAAGCATCAGCTTTTGCCTGCACAGTTAGCATTTATAGACAGGGTGGGTTTTTTATGACCATGGGACTCTTTAAGGAATGAGGACTGATGGCAAGAGATGGGATCCATCTGATAAAGGTGAGCAAAAGTATCTTTGCCAGGACAGCTGCTAAAGTGTGGAGGGCTTTAAACTAGGCTTGTTGTGGGATGGTGACTGAAAACTGGAAGAGGAGTATAGGAAGAAGAGAGGCACTTGGGTGTCTGTGACAAGGGAGCCTCTTCCACTTCTCCAGAGAAACTCTCGCACCTCCCCAGCACACCCGTGGACCAGCCTGAAATGCTCGCATGTAAATGCATTCGGCATGGGACATAAGGAATTAGAGGTCTGTGTGCAGTTTTGATACTAATAGCTTAGTTCCCTCTTGATCAGCTCTCATTACGTGCAGAGCCTCGATGTTGGTGAGACTAAACTCAGAGGGATGGATGACTGGAGTGCTTTAGGTGGAAGGAGAGACATGGAAAATGAAGAAAGGTTTGCCTTCTGTGCTAAAGAACAGCTTTAGGAGCGTGCAGAGCTGTGCTGTATAACTGGTGATGACTCAATTGGGAGCTTATCAGCTCAATTCAGAGGGGAGGCTGACAAAGGGGACATCATGGTGGGCGTTTGCTGCAGACCAGCTGATCAAGAAGGGGAAGTGGATGAACCCCCTTTAGACAACTGGAATGGAGAGTTGCTTCTGACTGTGCCCTGGCAATTGCTGGAAGCACAAGGTGATACAGGGCACAACCAATCCAGGAGATTTCTGGAACTGCTTGAGGACAACTTTTTGAGCCAGGTGCTGGACAAACTGGCTAGAGGAGATCTAGCAGAGCAGAGAGAGCTGTTCGGGAACATGAACAGTGGTGCACAGTGATATCTTTGGTTTCAGTGACTGTGAAATGAGCGTTTAAGATCCTGTGGAGAATGAAGAAAATGAGTAGAAGGATAAAAATGCCTGGCTTTGGCTTGTTCAGGGACCTGATGTGTAGGATTCTACAGGAATCTCCTGTAGAGCAAAGAAACCCAGGAGAGATGGTTGATCTTCAGGAGCAACCTTCTCCGGGCACAGGAGTGGTCCATCATGATTTGCAGGAAGCCTGGCGGGTGTGGCAGGAGGCCAGGCTGATCATCTTGCTGAGCTCAACTACAGGAAAAAGTCCTATGGAAGGAAGATGTGGGGACAGGTTACCTGGGAGAAATATATAGAAGCATTCTGTGGTTATGCAAGGATATAATTAGAAAAGCTTTTCTTCCTTTCTGCTCTTAATGATGAGATTCTCTGGTTGAACACGGTATTAGCTTGCATTGCGGTTGTGCCTAGTGAAAAATTAATGAAATGTGTTGTTGCCACTCTAGCTATGAGCGAGATGGGACTTGTCAAGAGCACGTCCGTGTAGTGAAAGTCAAGAGGAAAACGCAGCACCCAAGAAGAAAAATGCACACTTACATTTTTGTGTGTGAGAAGTGGCAAATGCCCTAAAGTTCCTTGTTAATGGAATCATAGCACTACTTTATTTTTTCTCCTAATTTGTTTTGCTAGCTGCAGTGAACAAGTTGACACCACAGATGGAAATTGAGATGGTCTTAACTCTTCTTGCCCTCCATGGGCTTTCAGCACACTGTGCAGAACAAGCTTTCAGATTTTGTTCCAAGTTAATGGTATAAAAGTATTCTGACTTTGGCAATGCTGAACAAACATGAATTAGGAGCTGATATAAATCTAAAAACGGCAGTGGTCTGACTTAAATCACTCTTCAACCACCTTAATTTTGTATCCTTTTGCTGTGGGCATCCTTAGTTATAATACAGCTAGAAATGAAGTGGAATGAGTCACTGAGGCTGATACTAGAGTGAGTGTAAAACAAATCCCACTTAAATCTGTTTTAAACTCACTTTTATCTTTATACCTGTGCTACTCTGCTATTCAAGAAGTCACTCAAGCTGAAACGCTGTGCTGGTGTTCAGTGCTAAGCTTCAGAGTTTGCTCCATCGCAGCCAGCCGCCCTTGGCTAAAGTCACGTACCAGGTTTGGAGGTGGCTTCAGTTGCTGTGGAAGTCAGGCTTTAGCATAACGAGAGACTTTAACCTGAGGAGGACATCAGCTAGGGCTTCCAAAGCTAACCATGGTGCTAAACGTAGGTCTTTGTTTCTCAAAGCAGAGAGGTGTTGCAGTTCAGCAAGGTCTTTACACCTTTCCAAAGAGAGCTAAATCTGCAGCCATCAGGATAACTTGAATGTTCCTGGAGGGAGTGAGGTGCAGGGGCTTAGGAGAAGCCACGTATTCTGCACAGCTGTTGAACAGAGAAATGAAACCTGGTCATTTCCTTCTGCAAAGTCACTTGTAGGTTTTTATACTTAGCAATGCTGATAGTTTGTATTCCGGTTAAAGCCAGAACTCAAGGGTTGATGTGCTGGGCATGCGTCAAAAGTGGCTGATTAAGAAGGAAACGAGGCATTTCCTGCCCATCCCCCCAGCATAAATATAGCTTAAAATATCCAAATGACGTGTAGTAACTGGCATCTTCCTTCAGAAGTCTTCAGCATCTCTCTGTCCGCTGTTGTGAATTAGACTTTTGCATCTTAGCCCTCTTGAAAGGGAGGTGAGTGGCCTTAGGCGCTGGAGTGTGCGTACTGTAGCCTGGGGAAGGGGTGGGCGTGTGTTTGACACCTTAATGTAGGAAGCATTTTCACAGACCATATTTATGAACTTTGAGCCTGAACTGTGTGCAGAGATTTTCAAAGAACCCTAAAGGTGTTAACCCCCAAATTTCTTTAAACTCCTTTCATACTTCCCAAGCCGATCAGTAGTTGTTTCAACTTTCAAACATTAAGGATTTGGTTTTTGGAAGTTTTATATCTGAGGGACCTCAGCAGTTCCTGAAGCATTCCCAAGTGAAGCTGATGGTTGTGAAGCCACCCTGTTACTACGGAGCATTTCATTCTCCATGAAGTGTTATCTATGGGCAGTGCATTTGAAATAAAATTTGGGAACTGCACTAAAGTAAGTCCTTTAGCCGGTCTTCTGGAGTCTCTTTGCTCCTTATATTCTTCAAATGGAAGGGGTGGTAATGAGCTGTGAGAAGGCCAGTAGTTCTTCCTCAGTTGTATCCTTGGAGATGTCCAAACCAGTAAATGTAGTTTTCTGTGCAGTGGAACATTAAAGTGAAAATGCAAATGAGTAACTTCCTCTCAATCTGCTTTTGCTTGCCAGGTCCTGGAGAAATATCCTAATACACCTATGAGCCATAAAGAGATCCTTCAAGTTATCCAGAAAGAAGGACTTAAGGAAATCAGGTGAGTTAAGTACCCGTACCAGTCAAACACATTCATACTTTTGTTCCAGCTTAGGGGTTAACAGTAAGCTAAGCTATTTTATAAGTATTTTTGGGACTAAAATGTTAAATACCTGCAGAATTGGAGTCTAGGTCCCATTTGCAAACAAGCTCTCAAGTCACTGGTACTTTTCACCACGAAAGCTAGATAAGGGTCATACTTAATTTCCAGGTATGCATGACTCTGGTCTGCAGCTCTGATGAACTAGACCTGCTCAGGTAGTTCGGACTCCAGGTACTGAAGTATACTTAATGATTTTTTTATTTCATCTTTTAAAAAAAAAAAAGTGAATAGTCAGTTTAAGTGAAATGACCTAAAACAAAAGTTAGAGCTGTCCAGGAAGTAAAAAAGCAGCCTCACTTACAAATCCTTATTTAGAAAACTTTATGCCTCATGCTGTTTTCTTTAGTATTCTCTGCAGTAGTGTGTGGTTCTGCTTTAGAGGTCTTCCTGTTCCCCCAAGGAGCAGACTGAGTCTTTGTTGTGCTGGGCAAAGGAGGGCACCAACTCAGGTGATGCTGACCTGCTTAAAAACAGAGCAACTCGGATGACAACTGTGGAACTGCTGTTACCATAGTTAATTCTTGAGTCCTTGCTCATCTATGTTTCCCAGAGACGGACAGGTGTATTTGAGATAGGGAACAGTTGTCCATATGGTGTACAAAGTAATTTATACTTCTGGCTTCCAAGAGCAAAGAAAAAGGGAGGGGGAAAAAGAGGATTGGATGTGTCAGTTCATCTATTTTGGAATGGAATAGCCATCCTGAATTTGACTTAATTATGTTTTCCACTCCACTGTGCCAGTTTAATACAGCAATCCATCTGCTTTGGCAGAAATATTCAAGGGCCCAACTGTAGAAATTCTGCTGTCGATAACAAGATGTTCCACTCAAGTTGTGGACAACACAAAGGTGGCTTGCTTTTTGGAAAAGTCAGTTTATCTGAAAGCAAGGAAACCAAATACACTCATTTAGCTCTTGGGGAGGTGGCAAAATGGGGCTTGGTTCCTGCCCTGATGATGCACTCTGCTTTGGGGCAGTACTACATTCAGTCAGATCAAAGGTTTGCCAGCCGTAGGGCAGCTTCAGTGTTGTGTTAATTACTGTTAATCCATGAAAGGCATGTCTGCCAACAGTAACTGCACTTGTCAGCCCCTTGTGCGCTACCCAAGGGTAGAAATGCAGTTGCCTGTACTGGTGATCACTCTGACTGCAAAGCACAAGTCCAGCAAACATCCAGGCACTTAGATGTTGTGAACCTTTTTAGCAATTCGGAGTGCTCTCTTTGGGGTAGAGCCTTAGGCAGGAGCTCAAATGTGGCGTGAAAGATCTAGTCCTGGGCTGGCCAGGCCAGATTTTGGGCCAAACAGGAAAAAAACAAACAAACAAAAAAACAAACCAGAAATGCCATGGTGCCGTATAGTCCTTCTCAACCTCTGGTCCCCCTTTTAGAGTTGATTTGGGGATTTAGCCTGAGCTGATAGTAAGTTATTGTCCTCTTTTTTAAAGAGCTGCTGCTGAGCATCAGGACAGCACAAACTCCTCAGTATTTTAAATCCTGAAAGATGTTTGTGGGAGCGGTCAGATGTGAAACTCAATTTCTCTAGTTCAACTATCCACCTTATTGACTTTCCCACACTTGGATACTCTGTAGTGGGCTTTCCCCTTAAAGGTTAGATTGATGTAAGAAAGCTTTATTTAGGTTAAGACCTAGAAGGCTGTCAGTTCTTAAGCAGTTCAGTTGCAGTTAGTGCCGGTAACGTGTGGCTGGATTGGGCTTCTGCTAAGTCATAGCCTGTGACAAGATGGGTGTACACAAATCAGCATTTATTCGAGGAAAAATCATGTTAGAGAAGGTATAAAAGCTGTCAGATGAGCACGTTGAGCTCACCACATTTTGAGTCTTATGTGGAGGTTTTGGCAGGAAACCGTGGCAAAGCCTTTGACAGCAGATTGCAGCAATTTCCCTGTACTTGGCTGCCTTGAGCCAGCAGGCAGCTGCAAGGCTCTTAGTTTGGTAAAACAGCGTGTAAGCTTGCAGGCAGGACACGGGCTCTCCTGTTAGCGTGTGCATCAAGGCATTCGAGTTTTTTGAACTGTTTCTCAACGCAATTTGCTTTTAATAAACAAAATTGCAAGTTTCTTTGGGAGTAAACTATTTCCACAAACCACATAATCTTTAAACTCTGCCAGTTCTGACTGCAGTGTGTGTGTGTTGGGTTCTTTTTAATCCAGCATCTATTGCCTCAAATCCTTAGATGTATCTAACTTGTAAAAATCTCTGATTTCCAGAAAGTAAATAGTTCTAGAAGTGACAAATGGCTTTCCTACAGATGCGCTCAAACGAGGCAGAGAGAATGTGGAGCCCAACTAATGTCATTTTTTCTGTTTGGCCGCGCAACCAGTCTACCTCCCTTTTGCTCTAGCGATTCCTGGCACGTGCTGCCGCTTGGCCAGCTGCTCGGGAGGAAGCTTGAGGGCATGTTGAAAGCCTTTAGAGGCCTCGAAGCGCTGGCACTGTTGTAGAGGATTTGAAATTGCAGGGAAGAAGGGTGGCAGTTGTGTGGGAGGAACAGAAACAGTGATTTCTGCTACGTGTATGACAAGCTGACTGTTTTTTGGACAAGGCTAGGTCTTAAGATGGGGGGTGTTTTTGTAGCAATAGAGAAACTTTGGGTGATATTGGCTGATTCTTATCTGTATTTATTTATCCTAGTACTCAAATAAGGAGTTTTAATGGTGAGATTTTTAAAGGTCAACCCAGGACCAGTACTCTGAGGTGTCAGTTTTGGAGACCTAAGGCATCCTGAAGCCAGAGCTATACTTTTCGCGTGATCTGTCATCCTAATTTTCTCAATTTTGCCTGTTTTGACAGGCTGCCCTAATCCTATGAGATCCTTTCCTACTTAACAGGTCACTGCTTGCAAACTGCGAAAATAAAATATGTGTGGATAAACACTCGACGAATTGGCAGCGAAACCATTTCTGACTCTAAGATTTGTCCAACATCCTATATTGCCTTATCTCTGTTGGCAAGTAGCTTGGGAAGCCTGAGCATGTTGTGACACTTACGCTTTCAGATGAGGCTTTGAAGATGCATGGGGTGATGGCGTTAACCCAAGCAACGCCGGCTGTGAAAGTTCCCTAAACTTGAATGCATGGGATAGATGGGCACCAAGAGTTAGCAACAGAGAATCAAATTTGGTTTGATAAGTAGCTTTTTTTAAAAATCAAAACTGTTACCTTTTTGTCCTGGTTTAACCCCAGCCAGCAACTAAGCACCACAGAGCTGCTTGCTCACTCCCTCCCCAGTGGGATGGGGGAGAGAATTGGAAGAGTAAAACTGAGAAAACTCATGGGTTGAGATAAGAACAGGTTAATAATTGAAATAAAATAAAGTATAATAATAAAAGACTATACAAAACAAGTGATGCATGATGCAGTTGCTCACCACCCGCTGACCAATGCCCAGCCCGTCCTGAGCAGCGATTGCTGCCCCCGGCCAACCCCCCCAGTTTCTATACTGGGCACAATGCCGTATGGTATGGAATGGCCCTTTGGCACAGTCCTGGCTGTGCCCCCTCCCAGCTTCTTGTGCCCCCGGCAGAGCATGGGAAGCTGAAAAGTCCTTGACTGGCGTAAGCACTGCTCAGCAACAACTAAACCATCAGTGCGTTATCAACTTTGTTCTCATCCTAAATCCAAAACATGGCACTATGGCAGCTACTAGGGAGAAAATTAACTCTATCCCAGCCAAAACCAGGCCACTCGTCATTGGATTTCGTTATTCTTCTTGGGTATGTTAAAATCGGTGTAAGAGTGCCTGAAGAGTTAGTGTCTTTGTCTTTGAAAGATAATTTGTCATAGCCTTTTCTCTTAATAGCCATGGATGTTTGCGTTTTCTTGTATTTTTATAGGGGGCACTGTGTAAAATACTAGCTTGTGGACCTCTGTCCAAGCACAGTGACTTTTTTGCCTAGATACCAATTAAGCAAGGAAATACATCTCAGCACTAGGTCAATCTCTGTGAAAAATGAAAACAAGCACGGTACTCTGGCTACTTTTATTTCAAGTATTCATGGAATTCCTAACATAAAGAAACAAAAGCAAACTCTTAAACCACTGGGGGGGGGGGGGGGGTGGTGGTGAGTATAAAAGCCAAAGTCCACTTTTCACCAGTCATATTTGGACTAGAGAGAAGTGTGTCGTGAACAGTTGGGTTCCAAGTTCTACCTGCCCTCCAGGCAGTGGCTAATTTATTCTTCTCATTGGCAAGTTGGTTCTCCCAAATTCCTTGCAAGATGCTCTGCAAATCCATCTTGGAGCATCCTTGAGGAGGTGACTTGCTTCCAGACGAGGAGACGGTTATGTGAACAGGGCTGGAGCTGCCCAGTCTGATGCTTGTAGAAATGAGCTGCCAGCACTGTAACTTTAGGCTTCCATAAGGTTTCTTAACTGGTTGCCTATATTTCTTCTCACTTGGCTAGCTGAAAATCAGAAGCCTGCTGTATTTCTGTGGTTAGCTTGTCCTCTGTGAGTCTGGTGATGTGAACAGGCTGTCTTCTGGGTGATGAGGAGAACCACAGTGATACTGATTGCTCTCATCTGGAAGGAAAACACAGAGCTTTTAGCTTCCGTGTGGTTCAGAGCCATGTTGCATTTGCATTGCTCCTCCAGTAGCTTGTGTACTGTGAAATGAAGATCTTGCCTAACTCTATACTTGGTCACTCTCTTGTAAGAGGAGAGAGGACAAGCGTAAAAGGCAAACAGCTCTCTCGTTGACTTGTCTCAGAAATATGAGCAAAGGTCAGGCTGGAGTCTGGACTTAGGTGATAACTGTAGGAAGAGGGAAGCTGCTTACTGCTAGAGGGGATTCTTGCATCTCAGGTTGAGTTAAGGACCAACAAAGTGATCTCTCCTCATTCTTGGCAGAAGGCTTTGCCACTAAAATATTTCCCAGCTGTTCTTAAGTTCTTTGATTTCCTTACCTTCTGCTGCAGAGCTAGGAAATCAGATGGGCTTGGGGGAGCTAAGCTGCTCCTCCATGCCTTGATTCTCAGGGCGGTTGTTCCTTCAACAGCTTGATGCTAGGAAATTCTTCCTCCAACGTAACTCCCCTCCAAAAAATAAACAAAACCCAACACCCACCACAGGGTAGGGGTGGAAGGGGGGCTTTCAAAAAGATGCAGGGTCCTTTAAATTATTTGGAAAAGGATGAAGTTCCTATTGGATCCCACTGACATTGGGTGTGAGGATAGATTCTCTCTTACAAAGTGTCCTCTCACCTTTAAAAGCTGCCCCTGTCAAAACTGTTAGACTTTCCTCTTTGTAAAAGCTGCTTTTTAAAGCCATGATGAGCCTATGATAAAAGGTTCTCCGGGGGGGGCGGGGGGGGATCTCATCTAGGTGAAGAGAATTAAATTGATAACCAGTGAAAAATATATTTCTCATTTCTCTGTCTTAAAAAAATATTAGGAAAATGGGGAAATTGAAACTGTCCATCAATGGAAGAGACGTGCATCCTGTGTCTGGCAGATAGCAGGCAAGCCTCATTCTTGCTGCTGGCTAGCTGTGGTGCACGTCGAGTCCGAGCCATGCTCTTCCCCCTGCCTGGAAGGGCAGCTGTACAAAACTCAGCATGAAGGTTTGCTGGCCTGAGTCTGCTGTGAGACTGCAAATCTTGGATTTGAGTCCACTAATACAGTTTTACCTCCCAAAAAGCAGATCTTATCGTAAACTTACTTCCTCTGTAGATTCTCTAGTTCTTCAGTGTTTTCACAGGTCCAGAGGATATTGAGTGTAGACTGAATCCTTCAGCAAACTCCATAATGGCTCTGGACACTTTTATTTGCTTTCAAGAAATGAAGAATTTTCATCAGCTCAGTCTGATTGTGGTCATGACCTTATAGTTGAAGAACATATATAGGCCATTGTCCACCTTTTAGCCATGCTTTACTAATATACAGAATTATCTCGGTAGACTATTTGATAGTCCATTTGATAATTTCTTGTGGAGTAAGCATGTCCAGAGTTTTGGCTTCACCCTTGATGTCAATAGTCAAAATGCTAAGGAAACAACTTCTTGCTATGCAGTCTGCTTACTGCCTCCTTTTAATGAATATCATAGAATCGTTTAGGTTGGAAAAGACCTTTAAGATCATCCAGTCCAACCATTAACCTACACTGCCAAGTCCACCACTAAACCAATCAAGGGTAGACCAGACTGAACCATGTCCACAAGTCCCACCTCTGCCCGTTTTTTGAACGCTTCCAGGGCTGGGGACTCCCCCACCTCTCTGGGCAGCCTGTTCCAATGCTTGACCACCCTTTCTGTAAAGAAATTTTTCCTAATTTCCAACCTAAACCTCCCCTGGCGCAGCTTAAGCCCATTTCCTCTTGTCCTATCGCTAACTACATGGGAGTATATATCTGTGCATTGGCAACTTGAAACTGTCTACATATTGAACAAGATGTATTTTTACCGATGAGCTAACTGTTAACAGAGAGCTCAAAGGAAATTGGCACAGGTCAGAGCAACCTTCATGGTATTGCTCTTAAAATGGCTTCAGGCCACTTGACATGCTGATGAGCTCATCTTTAGTGTTTCCTCAGTGTCCTCTGATCATCTGAGCTCGTGGCTCAGAAATCTCCAGTCAGGCAGGACCTGAGGGGGGAAGGGGCTTGAGGTAGCGATGGGACCTGCTGCAGGCTTGCGTTTTCCACTTGCTTGCGCTGCCTCCCGATTCCTCGTCGTGGCAAGAAGCTGGGAAACAGTGTGCTGAAGTGAGAAGGCTAATTTGAAGCTTATTTTCCTGCCACTGCTGTGTAGAGAGCCTGGCAGGAGTGGGGTAGAGGAGGTGGGAACAGCTGGAAGGACCTGCCAGAGATGCTTCAGGATGGCCCTACAGCAAAGCACCCTCATGAGGACACTTGGCTTCCTATAGCGTTCTCTGACCTTGGCTGACCACGTAGCTTCTTGAATACAAATTAAGCACGCCAATAATTTTTTTCTAGTGGCAAAGACTGTAATACATAGCATCTTCATGTCGTATGAGCGGGCTTTTCTGCACATGTGGTGTGTTGACCAGCTGCTGCTCTGTACAGGAGGTGTTTGGAGGCGTGGGCTGCAAGCGCTCTGCGCTGGGGGATTTGTCCTCGAGGGAGCTGCAGGGAAAAATCTGCCAGGTGACTCCTTTGAGTTTGTCACCTGTGCCTGTATAGTCTTCGCTAAAGGCTTTCATCTGCATTGAGGACAAGATGAATTATTTTGGTGACAGCAGCTGATGCCTAGGCATCACGGCCCTTCACCTGCCCTGTGCTGCAGGACCCCGTTGGGAGGGGATACTGGAAGGAGTTGTCCTGCCAGCCATCGAGGGTTGGCAGGCAGCAGATTGGGCACGCTTGGTTTGTTTACAGTGTTAGTTTATTAAGTAAAGCTTGTCACAACTTCATAGAATAATATGCATGACCAGATTTGCCTGGTGATAGCTGTGGCATCCCACAGTGAGGAGGTCAGATAACACAGTGTTTGCCAAAAAACCACCTTTCTGTGTAGACTGGTCTAGAGTACTTGAAACTACTCAATTGCTTTGGCAGTCCGTAGGTATCAATAGCAGGAAACTTCTCCTGCTTGAGCTCTTTGTGTGACAGTACATTTAAAAGTTGGTATATCCAAAACCGCTTTTCAAAATCTGGTGGTTGGCACTTCTGGTGAGCATTCACTTCTATCAATTGCTTCTTTAAAATGGAGCCAGACTCTTCGTGGAGGTACACAGTGCTAGACTGAGAGGCAATGAATGCAAGTTGCAAGATGGGAAATTCTGATTAGAATATGAGGGGAAAATTTTTTTTCACCATAAGGGTGATAAAACACTAGAACAGGACCAGGGAGGGTTGCTTGATGTCCACTTCTGGAGGTATTTATTTTGTCCAGTTGGACTGGACAAAGCCCTGAGACACTTGATTTAGTTGCTCCTGCTTTGAGCTGGAGGTTGGAGTGGTGACCTCCAGAGGTTCCTCCCCATCTAAATGACTCTAAGTTGTGGTTCCCAGCCTCGCGTTCCTTAGCAAAGTGGTCTTTTGGCTTTAGCACCTCTTGTAAGATTGCGAGTCACTTCAATACCTCGAAGCCTTAACAGGCTTATTTGTGGACAGGGAGCGCAGATAGAAGGGCTGCTTCTAGTACGTGCAGCTAGGGTACGGTACATCAAACAGGTCATACTCAGTACAAAATCAGCTTTGGTTTTGCCCCCTCTCAGGGTGTGAAGTTGCAAATTATGAGCTGGCTTGGAAGGCGCTGTTGCTAGCTGAAGCCATCAGCTGACAAACATTTAAATAACTTTCACATATTTTTAATCCATAGCTTCTTTAAAGATAATCTTCAAATGAGCTGGAACACCTTGAGTTCATGTCTCATGGTTTTGATACAGATAAAGTTGAGTGTGTAAGGGGGGGGAGATAGGACAGGGGCATCCACGCTTCTTATTTAAGAACCACCAAGGTTGGGTTACCTCAAATCTCTGTCTAGTTAGATTTTATTTTCATTCTGCTGGAAGATGGGTATTATAAAATGTCCATAAAAGTATGACTAACCTCTCGGGGTTGTCACGTGCAGGGGTCCTTACTCACAGCTGGGATTCTGGGGCTTTTTACCAATGGGAGAGGGGAATCTGTTGGAAGCAGGTGCCTCAGAGCCAGCCTTACAGGCGTGCACGTTTTAATTGCAAGACTCTTCTTCAGCTTTGCTCTATTAATTACCGTAAGCCTTCAGCAGGGGCTGGTGGCAGCAAAGGCCAATAAATGCTGGTGCAGTAAGCTCTTGCAATTTTTTCCCTTTAGTCAGCTGAAAGTTAGATTTCTGCTTTTTTTTGGAGAAGATAAACGCTTATCAACTTACATTTTTGACTGAAGACCATCAGAACGTCATATTCTCTTTGAATACCACGTTCTCTTTCTCATTCTTCTTGATGTCTTTATGTCTAAGTGGAATTTGTGTGTAAAGTCTCTGGTGTAAAGTACAACTTAAAGCAATTTTGGGTCAAACGGCTGTCAAGTATTAGTCATAGTGACAGTTACAGATTAATATTTAATGAGGTTAGCAGCATGTTCGGGGAGTGTCTCTTCTGGACACTCGTGACTATCCCGTGATTGAGGATTTTCTGCGCTGAACCAGGCAGGGTTTCCCTACCAGGACTTTTCCTGAAGTGAGGAAAAGCTGGAGACGCAACTTCTGCTCCTCGAACACCACCAGCCCCAGGCCACCTTGTCTTTTGGTTCTGCATCATGAACCTTTGTCTGGAGATAGTGCCCTTACTTCAGCGGGAGCCTGGTTGGTGCCCTTGCAGACCACAGAATGAAAAGCTGATCTTCTTGATCTTGCCAGACTGCGGGTCTGGCAAACCCTCACAGGGCTTGTTTCTTTTTTGCTTCATTAGCATTAATTCAACTAAAAGTTGAAGTAGCCACAGGTTTCTGTACCACTTGATGTCTGTGCAAAAACGTGGAGATGAGTTAGTGGATGCCATAAATAATACACGTAGGAGAGAATGTTGGTTTGAAAAGGAATGGTTCAAAGAGAATGGTGATGGAGAAAGAGCATGTTGTTACCATTAGCAGGGAGGGTTAAATACATTCATTATATGTAGGAGAAACTCTGGGTGATTGTTCCCATATCCCTTATATAAACGTATCAAATCCACAATGAACAAAATATTCTGCTTCTCTAATCCTGAGACTGTGGTTGTAGCAGTCTTTGCTGTCTCCTGAAAATAAAATTACACACTGGTTTTCATCATGTGAAAGAGTGTATTAGCTGTTGCAAGGAGGAATGGGGGGTGTAATACTCTACTGATGAATGCTGCAGGAATCTAGCAGGTTGACTGTTCCAGAAAACGCTAGAGCTGAGGTCTCAAAAATACCTAGATTTAGGATTTATCTTCCATATGAACTGGCTTGTGGTTCTGCAGCAGAAATACAAAGGGGGAGGGGAATCTCAAAACTTTGAAATTTTAACTGTGTCCCAGAAGCCTTGGAGGAAGGTACTTCTGTCTGGATTCCTCCTTTACAATCAGAAAATGCTCGTTTCTGCATAGTCCCTCAAGGATGGGAATGGCACAGGAGCACGTATCTTAGCTGTGGGCACTGTTAAGGTGGAGCTAATCGAGTGCTGTAAACCTGAAGGTATTGCTTATACCCGTAAACCATGTCCAAGAAAGTCAGAAGACTTCTACAAGGGTTTTTAATCTTATCCAGCACCCAGCGTATGGTATCGGAGTCTGCTGATGTTCCTGCAGGTCAGATTCAGTTGTCATGACAGACCATGAATTAAAGCTATAAATGAAGTCCAACTTCAGTGCGTGCCCAAGAGCTTTACAGAGCTTTTATAGGCTGACGTTCACCCACGAGTGCCCCCGTGCCCTCTCTTACACTGTGGTCTTAAGTGCGGCTCCACCTGAACTCGCTGCGATCGCCGGCTGCACTTGTGTTGCTTTGATCTTGCACAAATTCCCATGGAGTTCAAGTGCTGGTATGTTAAAATTGGCTTTATAGCATGAAACATTTTACCTGCCCCCAGCCCCGCTACTGTGGAAATATTTAAATGAGGCCAGTGGTGTGTTAGCTTGCATTATTAATGACTTGGCAAGACCATGGGTTGCCCACGGAGGTGATGAAGCAGTAGGTGCTCGTTCCTGCACCATAACTATCGGCTTTGTTAAACTGCTTGCAGTCTGTCTCGCTCCTCTGGGTTGCAGGGCTGCTATTTTACCCAGAGTTGGGAGCTGCGAGTAGCGCTGAGGGTGTGTGTGAAAGAATAAATTCCTGCACTGCTCTCTGTCTGCATGTGAGATTTCCAAAGGGTCCATCTGACTTCTATAAAAAGTTTATTAACTGGTGAAGGTCGAAAATAACGCATCTGGGAGTTGCCTGGGGTTGGTAGGTGTATGCCAGCTTCTTTGAAAATAGACTGGAAAAAATCTGACGGGTTTACATCCTCCTCCCCCATGTCTGTTTGATATAACCTGGTCTTAGTATTACTGCAGATCTGCCCCAAACTTTTTAAATTTGGTTCTGGTGGATGGGGGGGGAGGGTTCATATTAATGATTAGACAATTGTTTTGCTCAAGTTTTTAAAGGGGTGTTTCTCTCCTTTTTTTGGGTTGCACTCCAATTCCAGAAGGTAAGAACCACTGCTGATTGTTCTAAAGCTACTCTTCTCTATTGACGCAAGCTGCAAAAGCCTTAATTAAAAAAGCAACTGCTTGTTTCACACAGACTTAGAAACCAAGTAATGGTAGTCCATCTGGTGTTAATGCTTCTGCTACCTTAATCTACCTTTCCTGCATGCCGTTTGCATTAGCGCTTCGGTGCGATGCAAACTTGAAATCTTAATGTTTGTAAAGTCTGTGGATAATGTCAGGCTAATAGCATGTGGATGCTTAGTGTCTTACAAATTAACCCTGCTGTCTGCAAACCTGAATTTGTGGGGAGGGGGGTGCTTGATTTGCATGATGTATTTTTGTGCATCTTTTGTCTCGGGGACATTTGGCACTGCATATTGGGTGACGCAAAATTTAACACATAAAATAAGCTGCTTTTCTAAACCATAAATTTGCTTAACAAGCTTGAAATTGGTACAGTGGTGTCTGCTTACAATATCTCTCTGCTCTGACACTTCCGTAGATCTGAAACTATTGTTTTTTTTAAAACATCATATTTTAATATACTAATAAACGAAAAGCTATTGGTGTGAATGTCTGATTCAAATGGAAAGTGGGGAAGAAGGGGATGCTCAAAGGAACAAAACGAGAAAAACCCTCACCCTTAAACACAGTCCAGTCCATTTGGGTGTTTTTATCCAGTTACATCAACGTGCAGTGACGATGCGAAATGAAGACGCTCGCTGTTGGATGCACTTCGTGCTAAGCTTCCGTTTAGAGCAGAAGGCAGTAATGAGCTCTTCCCTGGTGCTGAGGCTGCCGAGTGCTACGGCACCTCGCTGCTGTGACAACAGTGAATTCCGAGGGGTTTTTCTGTGCCCAGCGGCATCGGCAGATGCTCCTCTGTCCGCAGGATCCCCGGGAGCCCCAAGGTGGTGGTCCGGCAGCAGGAGATCTGCTGGCTCCACCACGCTGAAGACCATGCTGTTGTGCACACATGGAGAAATACTGTAAACCCAGCTAACCAAATTAAAAAATGGAGCTTTAACGTAACCTTTAAAACTTAATTTTTAAAGTAACCTTTTGATAGATAAGTACACCTTGCATGATGCTCTGAGGGCAAGGGGTTTAAGTCCAAATACTGCACGACTGAAAAATTTCAATCCGGTGTCCTGTCCGCAGTGAGTGAACAAAAACGATTTGGCCACACTTTGTTTTCACGTCGGAACAAATCTGCTCGGTCCCTGAGGCGTCGGGAGCCAGGCTGGTGGGAAGGGATGCTGCAGTGGGATTGAGAGTGCGGGACGAGAGCTCCACCTCCTTCCTCCCCTTCAGCAGGCAGCTGCTCGGAGTAGAGTCCTCACCTTAACCTTGTGTGCATTTACCACTCTCAAACCCCTTTTTCCCCCCCTGCTCAGTCTGAAGAAACTTTGAATTTAATGTGGAGTTTAAAACACCATGATTTAAGGATGGCTTAAATTTGGCAATCCTCTGAAGGAAAATTTGGTATGTACGTGTCTGTTTGAAATGTCAAGTAGCTTAGAGAAATTCCTGGAGGGGCGGGAGCTCAGAATATGTATTTCTTCTTATGCCATTGACTGGCCTTACAACTACCTCTTAGCTACAAAAACTACTCTTATACTGGTTTGGCCCTTTAAACAGTCCAATAAAATAGGTAAAGAATGTGCCCGTTCTGCAGGCAGAGGGACCGTCACTTGCTGTTGATTGCATTGAGATCAATTTTGTGACTCGGTAATGAAATGGAAGTGCAGATATGAAAAATGTTAATTTTCAAAATAGAATAGACACTTAGAAGCTACCAAAACCCCTTGTTTAGTCAACAATGTAAAAAAATACAGTTTATGTGCTAGTCATATGTTTGTAAGTATAACCAGGTTTATAACTTCGAGTATATCTGTTAAATGGGTTGGTTTTAACTGGGAAGGCGGTGTTAGAAGGGAATAATTACTGAACCACCGTTTTCAGTGGAAAGCAGCACTGCTGAGCACAAGCAGAACGGTTGGGGACTGAATTCGTAACCAAAATTGCCACTTCACAGGCACTTCATGCTTGCCCCAACACAGCATGCTTGAAATGCTTCAGGCAGAGCCTCGTAAAGTACCACGCTTTTGGCTGACAAAAATCAGTATATTTAAGACCTTGCTGTCGAAGGTGCTGTGTAGCTAAAAAGTCGGTGCCTGCTCCGATTCTATCAGAATTTAAGAACATGTATTTGCTCAACGTGTTCACTGGGTGGTCGCCTGGTAAGTATTGGTGGGTACTTGCTTGTATCGGACCTCTCTCTTAAACAGCACCTGTAAATGAAAATATTCTTGGTGCTGTGCCTTAAAACCTGTGTCAGCACTTAAACCATTTCTTTGCTTTTGATAAAGGCAGCTTTGAATGGGTGCAAGTGTTACTCCCTAGATTTTCTCAAGCTGAAATGTACTGCGAGTGAGGATAATGCGTAAGGTATGGGGAAGTAAAATGATTTAAAACTTCAAGCAGTGAACGAATCGGTGTTTCCCACTTCGAAAGAAGATGATCCTAGATCTAGGCACGAGAGCGTGGATTATGGCCCTTGCGCCAGCACCGTGAGTCCTATTCGTGCCGAGTTTGCTGCCCATATTTTGGCAGATTTACAGAAAGGCCGTGCTATTTTTAGCTTTTTGAGAAGTAAAAACTAGGAAGTTTCAGTATGCACTTGTACCGCTATGGAAACCAAATTAATCCTCATCAATGTAGTTACCTTTGCAACTTCTAAACTGTTGCAAATTTTTTTTTTTTCACCTTAATGCAAGCTCATTTCAATGAACAAAGCCTATAGTTGACTGCTAGCATCAGCGGAATTTATCAGCCTAAACAACTGTTCTGATTTGAACCATCCCAAGAAGTATTGCTCAGCTGAGATGCAAACCAGTCTGAACAAAGGGACATTTATCTCGACTTTCCCAAGGGTGCTGTTTGTTTGTCAGTGGGCTGGCACTGGATAACTGAAGGTGAGCATCCCATTTATTAGCACAATAGTTAAAATAGGTTTGCTTTTTTTGCTGCGGCTGTCAGCTAACATACTATCCCCTAGGGGAATAAAAAATTTAGATAATACATTGCTGTGAGTTCATAAATGAAAATACAACTAAAAATCCTTTCCACTTGCAGAAGCACAAATGTAGCTCATGTATGCGTGCACCTAAAATGTCAAATTCTGAAAAATATTTGCACCGAAAAAGCAGCAGTGTGCTGCTACCATTAGAAGCTGAGTACCTTAGCCCCAGATGTTCCCCCCGGTTGTATTTGGAGCTGTATTCTTGCCATCATGATGAACTGCAGTAGGAATGCTTCTGCTGAAGTTTTTGTCAAAATGACCATTAGAAGCATTAGATGAGGCACCAGTAACTTTCTGGAGGTGGAGGATGTCAGAGTCAGTTATTTTCTATATCGGGAATTTATCCTGTTCTCATCAGGAAAATGCTTTCGTTGTCAGGAAAGTGGCCTGATGCAACAGAATTGCATTACTGACAGAAAGTACTGAAATACCTGAATATATCTGAAAAGGGCTTGCATTACTTGATGGTTGGATAAAGTTACAATATCTTGATTGTGCATGTAGTCTATTTGCAGTGCATAAATGAGACGCAGGATGAAAACAGTCCAGGCAGATCGAGCTTGTGTGGGGGGAGTCCCTCTGCTGTTGGCACAAGCTGAGTTACAAGGGAAGCAGGGGCTGGAAAACTTAAATTTTTGCTCTTTCCTTCACTGAAGCGTGGAATAAAGCAGGAGCTGAAAGCAGCTACCCCAGCTCACCAGGGCAGGAGCAGCTCGTGCACAAACCCACTCACGCTGAAGCTTTCCCCAGGCAGAGACCGAGCTGTGAACCCTTCCAGCTCTTCACAAAACCTGCCAGCTCAGTAATTCTTATCCTACCTCTCAATTATGCAGGAGCCTAATGGGAAATAATACGGTTTTCCCATTATTTCTTGGTATGTGTAAGGTAAAAATATTTATCTGGGTTGAAGCACTTGCTGGAATGAGCACTGGAACTCTGCTTAATTAGCTGTAAAAATACAGGGTGTGACGTGATGTTTTAATTTTAATAAAACATCGTGTCTAACTCTTCGTGCAGCAGCTAGTTCTTGGGGAAAACCCTAGCATTTCAGTAAAATCCTCAGTGTGCCCTGTCTAGATGAAGCATCTTAATTCAAATGCGTTGGTTTATATAAAAAAATATTCTAGCTGGGTGCCGTATAACTGAGTTTGGGTTGTACCCGCTGCTTTGTTAAACAGCGTGCATGACACCCCAGAGAAGAACATTGCAGACTGAATTAGTAGAAGAAAATGTAATTTTGATTTGGAAGCCTTCCCTTCTTTCCAAAACCAAACAAAAGCCCCCAAACCCGCACCCTCTGTGTAGTATCGAAGGAAGCCCTAGAGGGGTTGTAGGGCGCTGTGCTGCTCACACTCAAATTCAGCCTCTGCCCCTAAACTGCGAGGGAATGGAATAGCTGTGCTTTTAATAGTCATTTGCACCAAACTGCCAGCATCTGGACAAATATTTTGACCTTGCATTTAACTATGAGAGTGAGCTCCCCTTGCTGCCCACCGCCTCTCTGTAGCAGTCGTTATGACGTTGGGTGAAAAGAGGGCGGTCTGTGAGAACAGGGGAATACAGAAATTCAACACAGTGGGAGAGGTAATGATTGGTCTTGGCTCATTTTGGAAGATTCTTAATTAAATAGTTAAATGAAAACAGCCCTACATGGAGAGGGGGCAGGAGGGGCAAAGCAGCCTCTGGCCTCCGTGGGCATTAGCTGTGGGCAGGTGATGGGGGGGGGGTAGAAGGAATAACGCTTGTTCAGGTTTCTTCGGGAGGATTTGATGTCAGTGAGCGTGGCTATGCCTTCCTCCTTTCTCCTTCCACCAACCGTGCACGTGCCGCCTGGCCGTGCGGCAACGAGCTGGTGAGCCAGTTTGCTGTGGATAACTGGTAGAACATGAGCCAGCAGTGTGCCCAGGTGGCCAAGGAGGCCAACAGCATCCTGGCTAGTGTCAGGAATGGTGTGGCCAGCAGGAGCAGGGCAGGGATCGTCCCCCTGTGCTCGGCGCTGGTGAGGCCGCACCTGGAATGCTGTGTCCAGTTTTGGGCCCCTCACTCCAAGAAGGACATTGGGGTTCTGGAGTGTGTCCAGGGAAGGGCAGCGGAGCTGGGGAAGGGTCTGGAGCACAGGGCTGGTGGGGAGCGGCTGAGGGAGCTGGGGGTGTTCAGCCTGGAGAAGAGGAGGCTGAGGGGAGACCTGATCGCTCTGCAGCTCCTGGCAGGAGGGGGCAGGGAGGGGGGTCGGGCTCTTCTCCCAAGGAACAAGCGATAGGATGAGAGGAAATGGGCTCAAGCTGCGCCAGGGGAGGTTTAGGCTGGATATTGGGAGAAATTTCTTCACGGAAGGGGTGGTCAAGCATTGGACCAGGCTGCCCAGAGAGGTGGGGGAGTCCCCAGCCCTGGAAGCGTTCAAAAAACAGGCAGAGGTGGCACTTGGGGACATGGTTCAGTCTAGTCTACCCTTGATTGGTTTAGAGTGGACTTGGTAGTGTAGGTTAATGGTTGGACTGGATGATCTTAAAGGTCTTTTCCAACCTAAACAATTCGATGATTCTATGAACAGGAGCCTGCAATGAGACTGTGCTTAATTCCTTAATTCCTGCCCCTGTAAACTGAGAAGGTTTGTGTAGCCGCACCCCAAATCCCTCATCTTCAAGCCAAGAACCACAACTCGAGCTTATTTGGAGCCCGGGGTGATTGATGACCATGATCACAGAGCTGGAGAATGTTTCAGTTCAGAAGCTTTAGAAGTCGAGTTTAAGGGCTTGATGTCCAACAGATCCGATACAGCTTCCCAAAAGGGGAGATGAAGGAGCATGGCAGTCACGAACTAGTCATGTCATAGTCTTGCTGAGCTCCACTTAACCTTTTCTGAAGGATGAATCCTGTTTTGAGACCTCCAAAAGGACCGGTCCGTTAGCAGTCACGTTAATGCAAGCTGATGGTCAGCAATATCGGAGACTGACTGTGGCTCTGCACGCGGAGCGGTACGGATTTGGGTGAGATGGAAGGGATTGAAGAGAAATAGTGGGTAATGATGAATCTGGAGCAGGCAGGAACTCGTCTTTCACTTCATCTGCTTCTCGAACTACTGGTTTTGAGGTGGAATGACAGGAACTGTCAGATGCGGCTGATGGTCTGGTGTGTGCTCCTGGCAAACGGAGATGGCCTTCGTTATTTAAAAAAAAAAAAAAAGCAGCAGTAAAATAAATGGCATAATAACATCGAGTTCCTAAGGTTATTTTTAGGCAGCTGTTACATTTAAAACAGCAAAAGGTAGGCTGGGTGCAAAACACAGGTAGTTGGAAAAAGTAGTAAGTGAATATTGGGGGATTCTGAGCGAAGGGGCAGCAGAGAACAAGCAAGGGATGAAATCTTTGCATTCAGAGGAGACCAAGTTTCAGCTCCGAGAATTAACGTAACCGCCGTCTCGGTGCATGTTTATTTGTTAGCAGACTGTCGGAGCCATGGGTCAGGGGTTGTAGTAATGCAGCAACACCTTTTATCAAAGAAAAATGCCCCAAGTGCTTTCCCATGGGGCGCAGGCAGGTGTAGGACAGCCCCGCTGCTTAGGGCTTTGTCCGAATTCTTGGGTGACCCTCTCGGCTTCTTTTCACATTTCTTTTTGGGGTCTGGGTTTTGTTGGGGTGGGGTTTTTTTGTTTGTTTGCTTTTTGGTTTGGGGTGGGGTTTTTTGGGTTGTTTGTTATTTTTTTTTTTTTCAATTTGGAGGTTTGTATGTCAAATCAAGATCCGGATCAGGGAAGCTGGAAGCTACTGGCTAGGCAGCTCACGTAACCCTGCAGCAGCAGCCGCCGCCGCTCTCCCATTCTGCAGCCGCGTTGGGGGAAGCATGAACTGCCACCCTGCACCCAGGGTGCTGGCTTAAATTGAGCGATAGCCATGAAAATAAGATGGTTAGCGTAGGAAGGGTTCGAGTGCTTATGAGTACTCGCTCATAGAGGCAGAAAGGATGTAATGTGATGTGAAGACCATGCATCTTATACCCAAATCAAACACACACACCCCCTTTTTATTTATTTTTTTGATAGCTGGGACTTGTCAACTGGTTTTTAGCTTCTAAAATTTTCACAATAAGCTTTGTGAAAGGCTAGAACAGCGTTAGGTTTGTGCCAGCTTTCTAGAAGAGCCTGTAGAGGAAGACATATAACTGTAGATGGGTAAACATGAGAAAAAAAAAATAAAGCAAAAATAGTGGATAAGCTGTTAAACAATGGAACCAATTCAGTAGCAGCAGTGTAGATGCCAGACCAGCATAGCTTTTGTAAAGATAGGTCCTGCCAAGGCTTCATTCCTTGGTGAGCTTCCAAAGCGCAGCTCTGCCCTAGACTGTGTTAGATGCTTGGCTTAACATTGACATTCTGCTCTGATACAGTTTTTAAGAAGAATGTACTCCGTGAGCTAAAGGTCAGGTACGTGGCAGAGCTCTCCTCGCTGCTCCGGAGCTTCCTGAACATGGGAACGCTTCGGTGTGTTCAGCGCTATTCAACATGCTATCAGTGATCCTGGAAAGAAGTATAAAATGATAATTTTCTAGATGCAGTATTAGGAGGGATGGTGATGAACACTGGTGGGAGAAGGGCAGGTATATTGTTTGTACTGCCTGTAGCTGTTTGTACAGCTGGGCCTGTAGAAAATATACTTGCGTGCAGTTCTTGCCTGGTACTTGCACGCAGAAATCGCATCCAGGAGCAAAGACATGAAGAGGGAAAGGGTACACCCAGGGGAGCAATGCCTTTGGAAAGAATTTGGGGTTGCTGTAGGAAATCATAGAGTCTTTTAGGTTGGAAAAGACCTTTAAGATCATCCAGTCCAACCATTAACCTCATACTGCCAAGTCCACCACTAAACCAATTCAGGGCAGAGGAAGAATTAATTTCATGTTTCCTGGCTTGGGGGCTGCATTATTTTTTAATGAAAGTCAAACTAGAACAGAATCACTGAGGTTGGAAAGGCCCTCTAAGATCATCAGCCCAACCACCAACCCAACACCCCCATGCCCACTAAACCATGGCCCCAAGTGCCACCTCTGCCCGTTTGTTGAACCCCTCCAGGGCTGGGGACTCCCCCACCTCTCTGGGCAGCCTGTTCCAGTGCTTGACCACTCTTCCCATAAAGAAATTTCTCCCGATATCCAATCTAAACCTCCCCTGACACAACTTGAGGCCATTTCCTCTCGTCCTAAATTGCGCTGAATTATAGCTTCCAGGGAGACCCTGTGGCTTTCTGGAGAAGAGGCTTAGCCTTGTGAAGTTAGTACGTAGCCTTGGTGAAGCTGGTGTGAGAAGAGTTGCTTCCAGTTGTGGTGTTCACGTTTGTAGGAGTTGCTGCACCCTTGGGGAAGGTGCACAGAAAAGCTGTGGGAGCGGCAGGGAGCGATGAGCCATGAGCGGGTATCAGTGGGGGGAGTCAAGGAGGTGATGAGGAGAGGTTGTCTACTGTGTGCAGATGTATTTAGGAGAAGCTTATGTTCAGCGGTAGGGATTCTGGCTGGAATATCAACCTAGATACGCCATGTCTGAAGACGGGCACGAGCTCTTCAGCAGGGATCAAAGCGAGATGCTCACGTTACTGATTTCTCTGTTGTGTCATGGTTGGCTGTCTCTCCGAAAGACATTCGTAGCCAGAGGAGACACTGGGTCGGTGTAAGAGTACCTGAATGAAACTGAGTTTTGCCGTGGAAGAACCAAACCAGGACAGGCGGGTGTCCCTGGCACGCCTGAGGCTCAGCTGCTTCTTCCAGCATCTCTGGTTTTTGCTTGAGTTTTGCAGAGCCATCTGCTAAGGTGGCCAGATGAGCTTTGGGCTGGGGTTTAGAAAATTCCCTCCTCATCACTGTTTTCATGAGTACTTATTAACAAACGATGCTGGCAGAAACTCAGAAAGCAGAAGATCCTGCAGAGCAGAGATGCTGTAGAGGCCGTTTTCTGACCCTCTGTGTGTGCCCAGGTGGCCAAGAAGGCCAACAGCATCCTGGCTTGTGTCAGGAATAGTGTGGCCAGCAGGAGCAGGGCAGGGATCGTCCCCCTGTGCTCGGCGCTGGTGAGGCCGCACCTGGAATGCTGTGTCCAGTTTTGGGCCCCTCACTCCAAGAAGGACATTGGGGTGCTGGAGCGTGTCCAGAGAAGGGCAGCGGAGCTGGGGCAGGGTCTGGAGCACAGGGCTGGTGGGGAGCGGCTGAGGGAGCTGGGGGTGTTCAGCCTGGAGAAGAGGAGGCTGAGGGGAGACCTGATCGCTCTGCAGCTCCTGACAGGAGGGGGCAGGGAGGGGGTGTTGGTCTCTTCTCCCATGTAGTTAGTGATAGGACGAGAGGAAATGGGCTTAAGCTGCGCCAGGGGAGGTTTAGGTTGGAAATTAGGAAAAATTTTTTTACGGAAGGGGTGGTCAAGAATTGGAACAGGCTGCCCAGAGAGGTGGGGGAGTCCCCAGCCCTGGAAGTGTTCAAAAAACGGGCAGAGGTGGCGCTTTGGGACATGGTTCAGTCTAGTCTACCCTTGATTGGTTTAGAGTGGACTTGGTAGTGTAGGTTAATGGTTGGACTGGATGATCTTAAAGGTCTTTTCCAACCTAAACAATTCAATGATTCTATGAATAACGGAGGTTTGAAGGAGGTCATCTGGTCTGACTGCGGGCTGCGAGCCCACCAAGATCTCCGCTGCTGGGGGACGGCTGCGTGCCCCTGCTCAGGCTTGTGCCCGAGCCCTGGCGTGCCCCAGTACAACCCAGCGCTCCCACGGAAGTCTGAGTACTTCTCTGAGCCCGTTTCCCAACTGGAGGAGCGAGCAGTTTCCCAACTGGAAGAGTGAGCAGCCTGGAGGATGCCCGGAATGTGGTGCCGCGGGGTCGGGGACGGTGCCCTGCCAGCTCCCCACCGGCAGCAGCGGTCCCTCCGACGGGGACCGGCGTCTCGCTGTACGTTTGCGTAGCAGTCAGCTCAGATGGGGTTGGGTCTAGCAACATAAATACTAGCTCTCCTCTCGTAATGGTATTTCTCCTGTGCTTCGTGAGCCGCCGTATCTGGCCGGTGTCCCTGGTGGGGTCTCCTACCTGTTAGCTTGTTCCTTGTTGGGTCTCCTACCTGTTAGCTTGTTCCTTGTAGGGTCTCCTGCCTGTTAGCTTGTTCCTTGTTGGGTTTCCTACCTATTAACTTGTTCCTTGTAGGGTCTCCTGCCTGTTAGCTTGTTCCTTGTTGGGTTTCCTACCTATTAACTTGTTCCTTGTAGGGTCTCCTACCTGTTAGCTTGTATGCGGTGGGGTAAAGGAGACCAGACCTATTTCAGGATGTTGGCTTCTCCTTGTAATCAGTAATCTTCTCCATCAGTAATTCAGCTGAGCTGTTTCGCTGCTTTTAGGCAGAACTTGGAGTGCACGTGTCCTGCCTGAATTGTCGGAGGGCTGTGCTCGTCCTCGCCTTTACTCCCCTGTCCTCCTAGGGCTTATTTCACTGCTTTTGATGCAGGTTTGTTTGAATGTTCATAGCAAAACTTACGACAGACAAACAGCTGTATCTCCTGCTCGGGGATTTCAGTTAATTGGTCACAAATTTAGGATTTTAGTCAATTTGATGGTTCTGGTTCCAGCCTTTGTGACAGGGTGTTGGGAGGTGAAAACCTCTCGCTTAATTTCTGCGCAGGGCTTGTGCTCGATATGAATGTGCTTTGTGAGCAAGGACGCCTCTGTACTGGAGGGTGTGATCAGCCCGACCCTGCAGTGGGAACGAAAGTCGCCTGTCTTGCCGTGTCCACCTGATTTTGCTTCTGTCTGCAGCGGGATGGGTTTAAAAAACCAAACAAAGAAACCCCCACCAGCACCAGTGAAAAGATGGATCTTCTGTCTCCATTCTCCTGGCTGGGATCGAAGATCTCCACTCTTCTCAGGAGAAATTGCATAATTAGTTTCCATTCTTTATCCCACAACTCTCATTTCAGTATGCTGTGGGTTTTCTTTAAAAAAAACCCCAAACTTTAAATATCTCTGCAGTCAGCAGTTAGCTCACAACAAATCTGCTCGGAGCTTCAGATGAGCAACGTTGAATATCTACAGCCTTAAAAATGTGTGACAGTTTTGATCTTCGGCAAAGAAGTGTTAGGGAGCCTGAACTTGGGGGCCTTTTGTTTGCTTTTTTTTTTTTTTTTTTCCTCCTTTTCTTTTCTGGAACTGGAGCGTGGGTACGTGGACTGATTTCACTGGGGCTTATTATGGCAGCTTCAGCTTGTATTCTCCTTGGGAATAGAAGTTGGATCTGGAATCTTTCTGCCTCTGCATGCGGGATGGTCAGGTGAGGGGCTGTGATTGTCTCCCAGCAGAAGATTAACGCTGACCAAATCCATTCGCGCATTAACCTTGTGTTTTTGTTTTCAGTGGGACTTCTCCTCTTGCATGCCTGAATGCTATGTTACATACAAACTCCCGAGGGGAAGAGGGCATTTTCTATAAGGTCCCGGGGCGCATGGGAGTGTACACGCTGAAGGTAAGTGACTCGGCTGGGGAATCTTCTTTGAATGCTCAGGTGACTTGTATCCATTTAAAAATATGTCGGATTAGGGTAATCCTGAAGCGGGAACTGTTCCTCAAAAGCATGAATGTAGCGGGAACTTTCCCTCCAAATGCAAACACTAAGTCTTCGTGCTTGCTAGTGAGCGCCTGTGTGCTGAAAGTACAACTGAAGGTGCTGCGTTTTATTCACGTTTCTGTCCCAGAAGTGAAAGAGTAATTAAAATTGTAGTGAAATTTTAGCCCTAAAAGGATAAAACTTCATCTTCACCGATCTCAACTTGTATCTAGAAATGAAAAATTACCCCATCCTCAGTCTGTGACTAGTAGGTGGAGAGCATGTGTAGGGAAAATGTGTAGATTCCTTGATTTATCTGGTTGGCGTGTTTTAAAATAATCTTTATTTGAAACCTTTTTCCCCAGTTAAACTACTAGAATGAAGCCTGCTCATACTGTTCTTGATTTGCTGTAAATTTGACTCTGAAGACTGTGCCGTAAGATAGGATTCCTCGCCCTACACACAGAGCGCTCCAGCATAGCAGTCTCTGCTGGAACCGCTTTCCTCGTCTCACTCCGTGCTTGATAGAGAGAAATAATAACTTCTAAGATGACATTCCTCTCACCCTAAAATATTCAAAAGATATGAGGAACTGCTTTAAAAGTGCCAATTAGTTTACCAAGGGAGTCAACTAAGAATCGCCCAGAAAAAGATGTTCACCAGCAGCGAAGGGAAAGTAGTTATCTGTTTGCTGATAAACTGGACTTATTCTTGCACCATTTGTTTCACTACAGAAAAGTAATGAACTTTTACATTTTAGGAATAAAGAATGCAGACCCTAAATCCAGGCTGGGAAAGCAGTGTTTTGTCAGCACGTTATGACTCGGGAAAAGACTTAGGTCTGGTAGCAGACAAGTAATTGAGTCATTGTCAGTGAGTTCTGTGTCGTGATGTGGCAAAGCTCTGCTGAAAACTTTCAAAGAACAATATAATTGAAGATGTAAAAAAAAAAAAAAAGTCCCTTTGAAAGATTGCGAGCAGGCTGTTAGTGGGGTAGATCATAGGCAAACTCAATGTCTAGAGGTTAAATCCAAGCAAAGTTAAGTTTAAGTATGCATTTGACAACTAAACAGACTGTCGGAGTTACTGCGGTGGTTCGGTTTGTTTTGCTCATGAGATCTGCAAGTTAAGACTGATTATTTTTCCTTATGTTAAGCTTTAGCAAAACTCCGGTATTATTTTAACTTGGTGTAGGAGTAAGTTGATTAAAGGCAATGTTTTGTAATTAGGAGGCTAGAGAAGCTGCTGAGTTATTCCAAAGGCACAGCGTCCTGCGTATCTAAAGACATGTTGTTTTGTTGTCAGCTTTCCTTCCTTGGGGCTGCGTAGTCTGGAGGTGGTATCTTCCATGGAGCAGCGAGAAACCCAGAATTCCGGGAAAGGGGGAGGTGTTGAGCCCTGCTGCGCCGATCCCAGGTCCCCTTTGCCGTGTGTAATCCCAGTGCGGTGGCAGGCGGAGCCTGGGAATTGTGAAGATGATGCGTTGAGTGAGAAATCCTTTGGAGGATCCGTGATTAACAAGACACGATGGCTTAGGTAGCAATTAGAAATAGAAAGCTTTGAAGAACAGGGCTGACGGTTCCCCAAGCGATGCGTTGTTACACCGCAGCGGAGAGAAGGAGAGCCAGGTATCCAGTAAATCACGCTTCCTAAAAGAAAGAGCTTATGGTAAAATATCTGGTGAGTGAAGCAGGGTTGCACTTGCGTTTTTGCTGGCTCGCTGAACTGGATTATGGTATTGTTGAACTTAGTAGGAAGGAGACTGGTAGGCTGCTGGGATCTTCCTTTACTTTTTTGGTTAGACTTGATGCTAAAGATATGTAAAACAGATTAGAGAATCATAACCGAGCTGTATGTCAGTTTTGCAAAATAATGCTCAATGGATTAGGTGTTTCTGGAGGTGTTTGCTTAATGCTCGTGGCCAGGAGATGCTCCGGAGGAAAACTCCTAATGGCAGCTAGCAAGTGAACTAAATTTCACGTTAATTTTTATTAATGTGATTTTATTGTTCCTCTTTTTTGTCCCTTCGTTTCCAAGTACCTAATCATCTCCTTGCCCTAAACCTTGTCTAATTATAGTAGTCAGAAGTGATTTGCCACGCACCGAGGGCTCCGTGTCTCAGTGACGAGTCTGTTCACGCTGGCAAACAGGTAGTCCCCCAAAGCACAAGGCGCGGTTTGCAGTTCTCAAGAAACGCGACTGCTTTCTTGACTAAACCGCAAAGGTTTGTTTAAGGACTGGTGTGGTTGGGTCCTGAGCTGGTGGACAGGCTTCTCTTTTTGCGAGGTGCAGTGTATTTTTGGCAGCAGTAAGCAGGGTGGATGTGGGGACCGTACAACTTCAGACACGCTCGTGCTCGACAGCGAAGATGCAAACGGCAAACTGAATCCCAAAACGACTGTTCCACCGGTCTAGAGATAATAGCCAAGCTTTGCGTGGGGAGGGGGAAGCAATGAATAGCATTTAATCTCTTTAAAAATGCTTAGATGCTCCGGACTTGCTCTGCTGCTGAAGGGACGTGTAACACCCTAAATCAGCCAGCACTGCTCCGCTGGGACAACCCTAACTCTCGAGGCGAGCTGCTTTTGTCCTAATGAGGATGTGCTGTCGCTTCTGGTACAGCCTGAACAGTCTGCTTGGTCCCCTGGGGAAAAGTAACTCCAAGTACTCCTAAATACTACAGAAAAAACCAAATCACCATGACCTTTAAATACTTGTAGCAAAAGTGCTGAATTTCTGGTAATGTCTGCTATTTGAGTTTCTCGTAATGTGGTATTTTTCATGGTTTGCGAAGGCTGCGTGTGCAGGGTGAGCTTTGGGGGTGTGATTTTGTTCCGTTCCCCCACTTGGGTCCTCCCCCACCCCCTTCCCCTCATCTTTCCTTTATAAGCTTTGCACCATCCCTCAGCTCCCCCCCGCCAGTATCCCAAATCCTCATTTTCCTCTGTTTCCCCATCGTATTACTTCCATGGTGGCCCTCTCCGGAGCTCTCTGCAGGGTCCTGGTGGCCCATCAGTTAGTGACTGGAGCCTCTCGGTCTTCGGCGTTGTCTCTGGTACGCCCTGCTTATCCAGTTTGTGTCTCTATATTTTTAATTATTGCTTCCCCCCGTACTTTGCATTGAAAAGACCCATGACTGGATAATGTTAGCGAAGCTGATGCTCTCCCCTTCCATGTACGCTTGTAGGATTTAGACTGAAAATCGGTATGCTGACGCTGAGAAACCGGAGTTGTTTTGGCAGGAGGTTGAGACAAGGTCAAAGAAGTAAAAAGTAAATTAGACAAATCTAACCTAAACTGATGTGCAAGGCATGCACACATTGTCTATATTTGTCTTGGACTTTTTTCACTTCTGGATGCCTTTGTTTCTCTCCTGGATTCCTCTGCATCAGTGCCATCGAGGTGGGAATGCTGGGGGTGCCTTTGCCCGAGGACGGACGCGGAGCGGCCGCAGATGCTCCCTTGTCCCCCTCCTTCAGCCGCGCTTGCTCTCGGTGCAGCACGTGAGCTCCCCGTGCCACGGCACGGCAGCAACCGCGCGGCCCCTGCTTGCGCCGAGGTTTGCCTTTATCCCAGCGGCCGGCAGCCGCGCCGAGCTGCTGCAAGGCGACGTGTTTGGAAGGTCGGTGCATCAGCTCGTTGACCTTCACGTAGACCTCTCAGCCCAGCGGTGGTTTTATGCTTGATGGTTTCCAAGAGTGTTTCTGCCTGCCACCTTCAGGTTTGCTGGTCCCAAATTCATTGCTGGTGTTGAATACAAAATAGCGTCTGTCCCTGTTTGGATGACTGTGTCGTAGTTCTGCCCTTGTGCATTTACCTTCGAATTTTTCCATGCTCTGCAGTAGATTTGCTGTTCACCAGCAGCCTGGAAGATTCCAGTCTGGAGGAATATTTTTGATATTTGGAGAAGTCTGACTAGTTCAACTTTTACCACAGATACTAAAACCAGTGCACCCCATCTTATCAGATGCATTTATAGGACTGATAGCTAACAGACCAAATTTTATTTGACTATTGAGTGTGGTTCACTAAAAGGACTAAGTTTGCTTATTGAAAGAAGAACAAGTATAGCGCAGAGAAAACAGTTCTGCAGTTGAGAGTTCACTTCTGCTTTGAAAGCAGAACTTACATTAGGGTGAGCTGCAGGTGCACGCAGGAGTTGATGTTAATGGAGATCTTACACCGACATCTTGCATGGAAATTTGCATCTGATGCACGCAGACGTGTTTCTTTGGCCAGCTGTTACGACCACCGTCCCGTTTGCCTCGTACAATAAACATTTCAAGTTTTTGGTTACGTTACTGACGAGGAATTCGGGATGATAGCATGATTTCAGGGATGTCGTATGACTCGGCCGAGGTGCCGGGATGGAAGCAGAGGAGTGGGGATGAGGGTGGCCGGTGCCAGGTGGGGATGAGCTGGTGCCTCCGGCCGCTGTCATAGAATCATTTAGGTTGGAAAAGCCCTTTAAGATCATCCAGTCCAACCATTAACCTACACTGCCAAGTCTACTCTAAGCCAATCGAGGGTAGACTAGATGGCCCTTCTTGGCTCAGCGCCGCTGCGAGGTGTCCAGAGCGGTTTTGGGTGGTTGGGCAGTGGTGACGTTAATGACCGCAGCTGAAGACCTCATCGGCGGAAAACAATTTGCTGTCAGTAATTAGCGCTGATCTGCAATGTAGGTTAAAATCTGAATCCGGCAGGCTAATCACTAGAGGGCAGTCTGGGTTTAGGCGTGGACAGGGTGAAAGCCGCTGCCGGTTCTCTGCTGGCTCTTACCAGCCCAAAACCACGTAGGTGAACGCACGTGAACCCACCGCTGCAGCCTTTGGCAGCGCAGACATTTCACCGCACAGAAGCGCCCGCCAGGTCTGTTTTTGCAAGGACCTGCAGCTGGCAGGACGGGGGCTGCTGTGGACCTGCTTGGAAAAATAACGTTACCTGGGACGCTGAGCCATCAGACTGTTTTTCTTCTGTCCTGAAGTTCAAAAATGGACCGGATTTCTCGTGAAGTGGGAGCGTATTGGAGTTAGTGGTTAGGGATGGAGAAGTTAAGGAAGAGCATACCTGTGAATTGATGATAAGGGCAGTGTAAAAGGCGTGCCGGCTGGGGTTAAGTGTTTTCTATGGACTCGCAGAAGGCAGTGTGCGTGTTTGAGGCCAGTGGCTAAGCAGTTCTGACATTGCTCTGAAGCATAAAAGAAATATCCACAGTCAGTGCTTGGTAAATAAAGAAAACCGCTATTTTTAAGAATTTTGTTAGTTGTGAGAGTTTATTGTGGAGCGGGTGACTATATCTGTTTCTTCCATTTGCAGAAGGACGTTCCAGACGGGTTGAAGGAGCTCTCTGATGGCTCAGAGGAGAGCAGCGATGCCCAGTCCGACTCTCAGAGCTCCGAGAACAGCAGCAGCAGCAGCAGCAGCAGCGACAGGTGCAGTAACAAAGATGGGAAGAAAAGCAGATGGAAAAGGAAAGGTAATTTTCCTTTTCAGGAGTGATGGTTTTAACATGGTCTGTGCGCGTGAGGGACTTGGAGGGTTTTATCCATCACATCTGTTGCCTTCTAAAGACAGGCTGTTACGCTAGCCTAAAATCTGCCTTTACCAATTGTGCTCGTGGATTCAATTGGTGATGCAAGCGCTGATTCACTGTTGCGCGAACTGAAGGGGAGAAGGTACCTGTAATTAAGGCTCTGTATTTAAGGCCTTGGCACAAGTCACAGACCGGCACGCTGTGCTTCTCACCCAGGAGCAGTGAATCTATTTTTTCCAGGTTTTCTCTGCCGCCCCCCAGCTTTCCCAAGAAGATTGCACCTCTTACTTCTGGCCTCTTTTGACGCTTTTGGATACAACGCTGTCTAGGAACGAGCACAGAATCTCTGAGGTTAAAGCCTGTTATGGGACCTGATGGGTCCCGTAAGGCTTGGGCTTGAGCCACTGCGCTCTTTTCTTCTGTCCTGTTTTGGACTCCTTTCCCTCATGAACTGGGCAATATTTAGTTGCTCAATACTGTTGAATATTAAATCATTTACAGCCTTAGCTGATACACTAATGTATCAGCGGGTTTTTGCTCCACTGCTGCATTTAGGTGGTTGCTGAAGTTGGATGGTTCAGCGATGTTTCGAGGATATCTAGATTCTGGATTTTCCGCAGAAGTCATGCAAGAGTACCAAGTGGAGGGAATAGCGGATTTCCCTCTGTTTTGCATCCTGATGTCTTTGCCACTCTGAGGAGGCAGTGTATCTTGTCAGATGCGGCCATATCACGCTGTCTTCAGGAACAGCAGAAGCCAGCACCTCTCAGCCAATGCGTTATAATATTTACATCCTGTATTAGTAATAAACCGAAGATCCCATCTTGCCCGCCTCTAGTTTAGCACCCATTCATTTGACCAGTGTTGTCTGAATTGTTTCCTCCTCCAAAATTTTGCTTGGATATCCGCATGTCTGCTTAGATGCTATGAGCTGAGTTAGTGGGAAAAAAAAGCGGTAATAAAATGCGAGGATGTGACATACATTGCTCTCTGAGTTGGGAAGAGTCTATTCACAGAGCTGTTATTTGCTCTGTTAAAAATAGAATCATAGAATCATTGAATCATTTAGGCTGGAAAAAGGACCTTTAAGATCACCCAGTCTAACCATTAACCTAACACTGCCAAGTCCAACACTAAACCAATTAAGGGCAGAGGAAGAATTAATTTCATGTTTCCTGGCTTGGGGGCTGGATCATTTATAATGAAAGTAAAACCAGGAATCACTAAGGTTGGAAGAGATCTCTAAGATCACCAGTCCAACCATCAACCCAACACCCCCATGCCCACTAAACCATGTCCCCAAGTGCCACCTCTGCCCGTTTTTTGAACCCCTCCAGGGCTGGGGACTCCCCCACCTCTCTGGGCAGCCTGTTCCAGTGCTTGACCACTCTTTGCGTGAAGAAATTTCTCCCGATATCCAACCTAAACCTCCCCTGGCGCGGCTTGAGCCCATTCCCTCTCATCCTATCACTTCTTCCTTGGGAGAAGAGACCAACACCTCACTGCAACCTCCTTTCAGGTAGTTGTAGAGTATATAAGTATGTAAGTAAGTATATAAATAAGTATGCTTCATAAGTCACAGCTTTGTGAAGGAGCATGAAGTCTTCCCTTCAGGCAGAGGCAGCAGGCTGCAGCTCTGGATATTCCCAGAGAGCTGTTGGTGCAGCTGCAGATGCTGTAACTTTACCCTTCAATCCGGTCCTTTCCTTTTTCCTTTTCTCCTCAGTCATGCACAGAATTTCTTGGCTGAAATGTAACATTATTTAAAACATATTTCCAGTGCAATAAGATACCTGAGCGGAAGCACGCGAGAGGTTTTCTAAAATGGTTAAAGACTTGCAATAACCAGTGGCGTCTGCCGAAACTCTTCCATTGGTGGGAAGGTTTACGGTGGGGAGTCACTGAATGAGAACGTGCTCGTACCGTACGGGCACGTGAGGCTCATGTGGACCAGACCCTGCCTGGAGCTGTCCCTGGAGCCACAATGAAAATCACAAAAGCAGAAGTCTTACGTAGAATTTTAAGCATTTAAAGCACTGTGAAAGAGCAAATTGTTAAAAACACATACAAGTAAAACCTGACTCCAAATTCATCCTTTGAAAGGAAAGCTATAGAAAGTCTAGCCAAAATATTTTCGATTCTAACAAAGCCTCTCAAAATATTTGGTCAGTAAGGGGTTTTTTTGGCTACTTTGCTTACACCTCCAACGTTATGATATTATGTAAAAACCTACAAGGGAACTTACAAAACACCTATCTCTCAGTGAGATCTTTATGTAGAAATAAACGTATACATTTTATATAAGTGTTTTATATACTACGTTACCAAATGGCTGAAAAGGCAGGAGGGTGAGTGTGGTTTAGGAACCCAAGCGAGAAGGAAGGGAAATCTTACCCTGAGACGGCTGGCAAAAGGTACCCAAAACTCAAAAGCAGACAGTGTGAAGGTAGCGGTTTCAGTAAAAATACAAAAAAGGAATTTTGCTCCTCTTTGTTGTCTGGTACTGATGGTTTTCCTTAGGAGTGGTATTTTGACCTTTAGCATAAAGGTCATATTTTCATAGGTTTTAATGCACTGAAAATCATAGTAAATTAGAAATGATCGGTAAATTAGAAAAGTAATTCTGGTCAGTAGTGTTACTGAGTGTTTTCCTTCTGTTCAGATGCCCTCCCTCGAGGACTGTGTTCCTTTGTGCGAGCAACTCTTAATTATTAATGAACGTACCACTTAGTGTCACACCAAGGCCTTGCCACGTTCTGCGGGGAAACGGCTTTCTCCTTAAGTTTCCCTTTAAGAAACTTGTGAAAAACAACGTGCTTGTTTGCTAAAGCAGGGATGGCATTTCTGGGCAATGAATTTTTGGAGCTGCAGATCTATGGAGCTGCTTCGGGACTAAGAGGGGAGCCTTCAGCTGCCTGGATTTCACCCATACCAGCAAGGTACGAGAGGAGAGACAACCAAAGCACGTCCTTTCTGTATTTGGATCTGAAAAAATTCGGATTAAATCCCGCAAGCTGCCTGGCAGTGTACTGTGTCTGTAGGCAAATCTTTCCCAGTCTGTGCGTGCCTGGGAATTGCGTCCCATAGGTCAGTGCCGAGGGGTTTGTGGTGAACGCAAGCAGAGCTGCTCCGCCTCGCCGGGATTTTTTATTGCCTCTGTGCTTCGTTCCTTACAGTTACATGAGAGCGAGTAGCTGTGGTGGGTCTTCATGAGACAGCCAGATGACAGAATCAGAGAAGGGTTTGGGTGGGAAGGGACCTTCAGAGCCCACCCAGCCCAACCCCTGCAGTGAGCAGGGACAGCTTCAACCAGAGCAGGGTGCTCAGAGCCCCGTCCAGCCTGGCCTGGGATGTTGCCAGGGATGGGGCATCTCCCACCGCTCTGGGCAACCTGTGCCAGTGCCTCACCACCCTCAGCGCAAACAATTTCTTCCTTAGATCCAGTCTAAATCTATTCTTCTTTAGTTTAAATCCATTCTCCCTTGTCCTGTGGCTGCAGGCCCTGCTCCAAAGCCTGTCCCCACCTTTCCTGCAGCCCCTTCCAGCAGTGCAGGGCCGCAGGAAGGTCTCCCCGCAGCCTTCTCTTCCCCAGGCTGCACAAGCCCAGCTCTCCCAGCCTGGCCTCAGAGCAGAGCTGCTCCAGCCCTCGGACCATTTCTGTGGCCTCCTCTGGCCCCGCTCCAACAGGTCCCTGTCTGTGCGGTGCTGAGGGCCCCCGAGCTGGGCGCAGGGCTCCAGGGGGGGCTGAGCAGAGCGGAGCAGAGGGGCAGAGCCCCCTCCCTCGCCCCGCTGCCCACGCTGCTGGGGATGCAGCCCAGGGTGGGCTTGGCTTTCTGGGCTGCCAGCGCACGTTGCCGGCTCGTGTCCGGCTTTTCATCCCCCGTTACCGCCAAGTCCTTCTCCGCAGGGCTGCTCTCCATCCCTGCGTCCCCCAGGCTGTATGGATACCGGGGGTTGCCCCGTCCCAGGTGCAGGACCCTGCACTTGGCCTTGTTGAACCTCATGAGGTTCCCACAGCCCCACCTCTCCAGCCTGTCCAGGTCCCTTTGGATGCCATCTCGTCTTTCTGTCATGTCCACCGCACCACTCAGCTTGGTGTCATCTGCAAATCTGCTGAGGGTGCACTCCATCCCACTGTCAGTGTCACTGATGAAAATATTGAACAGGACTGGTCCCGGTATGGACCCCTGAGGGACACCACTTGTCATGGGATGCCAGCATGCATACAGCACCTTGTTGTTCTACCCTCCCAGGCACTAACCCCTCCTGTCCCCTACAGCTTTCACCTTTGCTGCTGCTGGCAGAGGTGAGCTGGTAGTGAGTTATGAGATGGGTTTTTAGCAGCCTGGTTGTACACAAGCAGAGGATAGGACTGCTCATCTCACTACGGGCCAGAGTGCCGCCTTTCAGCTGTCAGGGTAAGGCATAAAGAGAAATAAATCACCCTTGGGACACACGAAACGTAGGCTGCATTCGGTCTGAAATACTGAAGCATCGTGGACAGGCGGGAGGGAGTTCTCCCAAAGTGAGATGTACCTTTATACTGGGGAACGGGTGAAAAGCAGGGGTACGCGGTACGTCAGAGCACGTTGTCGCATGGTTCTTGTATGGTGAAAGTCAGGATGTATCTTTAACAAACCAGCCAAGCGGTTGTGCTCAGTGCTGCGGAGTTGTTGCCAGCAGGCAGAAGGTTGTTACGCTCCCTTCGTCGGCGGTCACCCGCTGCAGTACAGCTCGGTGTCCACCTTCGTCTGTCTTGGTTCACAATAGGGTCAAGAAATGGATGCTTAAAATACGCTTCTCCATGTCACACTGGGAAGGTAAAGCAATGTTTCTGGATGTATTTAGGTCTCAGAGGTCAGTTGTCGAAGATGACAAACATGAATTTCATGCTTCAGAACATAACTCAACCGTGAGTTGCTTTGCACTGACCATTCCCTAGTAAAATCAAAACTTTTCTTCATGTACTAATGTACTGTAACTGCATGTCCTGCTCCACGCTGCCTTCTCCAGACAAGACACCGTGTTTGCACCCTGTGGAAGGTGCGGGATGAGAGGCTTATGACCATAGAATCATCGAATCGTTTAGGTTGGAAAAGCCCTTGAAGATCATCCAGTCCAACCATTAACCTACACTACCAAGTCCACAATAACCAATTAAGGGTAGAGTAGCAATTTCATCTTTCCTGGCTTGGTGGCTGGATTATTTATAATGAAAGTAAAAACTATGACGTACTCCTTGACATCGCTTGAGTGATGCACTGAGCATTTGTTACTTCTCTTATGAGTAATGAGCTAAGCTGCCCAAGAGGGAAACAACGCAGGATTTACTTGAATGCTGATTATTAGAGCTGAGATGAAACCTCTTTTCTTTGCAATAACTCTCCTCGCTTTTCCATATTAAGAGAAAGTGCTTTCTTTTAAATACTAAGTGGTAGAGGCCAGCCTGAGCAAGGAGAATACGACGGACAGTAAGACGTGTGTGTTTGTATTGTACCATATACCATGTTGCTTTTCTTTTCAGCATTACGTTGATTTTTTCTTTTTTATTTTCTTGGAGTCTACCGAGACTATCTAGAAGATGACGATAAAATAAATATTCTGGTTGGTAGGTAGCAGGGCAGGACGTGTCTCACGTCTTAGAGCAAACCTGACTTACTTAGTCGCCGTGACACTTCTTTTACTGTGCAAATGGCTTTTAAAATCTGCAGTCATGACCGTGTTGAAAACAGGGGTGCTTTTCTAAAGAATACAATTTATGGAGACTTGTTCCAGAGCAATACAGCCCGTGTGCGCCTGCCAGCAGCGCTCAACGCTCGGGTGCAGCAGCTCCCACGGCTCTTGGAAGCAAGGCGATGCAACAGGACCCATGAGCAGACCCGCAGGAGAGCTAGTGCTAGGCTTTGGCACAGCAGAGCCAGGACTCGCAGGCGATCTTGGTTATCCTTATTTCATTTTCTGAATCTTTTTCAGTTATACTGTATCTTTTTTTGAGATCGGTGGGTGGAACTGCCCATACGCTTCAAAACACGCGTGTTCTGTGAATACGCAGGGTCATGTCTGCCCTCGCTTTTATTTTATCTTCTAACAACTCTTGACAATAGTTTGCTTATTCCTTTCCATCGTATTTTGTAAATCCTCGCTTTTTTGACTGCTGATGAGCACCGAGTTGATGTTTTCACCTGCGGTAACTCTGGGATCCTTTTCCTGAGCAGCAATAGCTGTTTCAGAGTTGTTCTTCCCTTGGGTTGCCTTTTATCTTCACCGAGTCGCTGAGCCGTATCCGCTGCGTTAGTGCCCCTTCACGCCATAGCGTGAGGTCCTTCGGCAGTTCTTTGCAATCAGGTTTAATCTCTCGTTACGCAGAATAACTTCTTGCGCCTGCGAGCTGTGTGGCATCGCAGGTCGCGTATGTTGGGTGGCATGGGCGGTAGCGCGCTTCCTTGGACCCCCCAGCAGCACCCCCGCCGTGGGGAAACCTAGCTGGGTCTGCCTCCTGCTAAATTTAATCGGTTATTAATCTGCAGGATTTAAAGATCTGCAGGACTTAAAGTAGTCTCCTTTATTCCTAAAGCAGACAAGTTTATTTCTAACTCTTGAGTCATATTTGATAGGTGATAACCACTTTCTCTAGGAATCTGTTACGGTTTATTTAAATGATGTCTTTGCCACTGGCACATGCTTTACCCTTTCAGATGCTCCTCTTAATTTCTTTTTAACTTGTTTCCGTGTTTCAGCGTGGTTCTCTTTTTTATGAAGTTGAATATTGCTGTGACACCCCATACGATGCTTTTTAGAAATTTCCTTGTAGATACGTTTTCTTTATTTAAAAAAGCAAAAAAACCAAACCCCCAAACCCAAAACTACTTAGTTCCGCTGGATATCAGCAGCGTCATGCAGGAATAAAATTTTCTGGCCTATATTACAGAAAAGGACATTCAAAGGCATAAATAAGTTACCTGGTACTTCGCTCTTTAAAAGGTTTTAATATGGGGGTTTTGGGGGTTTTTTTAAGCAATTTGGGTAAGACTGAAGTTAGAAGTACATTGTACTCTTATATTATGAGAGGATGTGAGCAACTTTTTGCTTTTGTGCAGTGTTGTAGGACAACGATGACACACTGTCCTACTGAAATCCGTGCTCGAGGATCCTGGCGTGGCCTTCAGATGTGTGTGAATATTGAGATTTTCCTTTGTGGTGGGGAGGATGGAAACACGTACATGTGTTTCTTTGCATAGATCTTAGCTACATGAGCTGCTCTCCTCTAAAATACAATCTCTTGTTTCTCTTAACCCGTGGATGGCTGGTTTTGCACTACACACACGCAGAGCTTGGATTTTGGCTTGGGATATCAGCTGCATTTCACCAAGAAAAGGTCCAATCCCGCCAGTTGTGGGCACCTCTCTCCTCCTGTTGCGTCTCGGAGCCCTGCGGGACTGGGGTGAGCCTGCTCCAGCGGGCAGGAGGGTCCGTGGCGGGGGGCAGAGGTGCAGCCAGGAGCACCCGGTGCGGGCACGGCTGGCAGTGCCCCCCGAAGCCACGGAGGCTAGCTCGGTTCGACAAACACGCGCTGTTGGTGCTTTCTTTCCTGATAAGCTCCCTCTTACAGCAAAAGAAGGAAACGGGCTTGCACGGCGTGGCCATGCGTTATCCCTCTGCTCGAGGGCAAATTCACCCGCACCGGTAAATTTGCCCCGTTCAGTGCCTGTTGATGCTGCTGTGTCAGTGATTTGCTGTAGGAAGGGAGCAACCGCACCGGGGGCTTTCCCCAAGGGTTTTTTGCTGCGCTAGCCATTTCTTGAGCTTTTGTTTTGCAGCGTGTATTTCCTTTCTCTGTTATTCTCCCTTTCCTCTTTCTCGTCTTGCTGCGTCGGCTGTGGCACGTTGCTGTGCCGCTTTGACCGTCCCCAGGTGCCACCTCTGCCACCCCGCTCGCTGGGAGGCTTCCACGTGCTTTAGAGATCCCCGGGGACTCCTGCAGTGCTTCTTGCCGATGAGTGTATTGGTTTGGTATCCAAGAAGATAGCAGTGTAATTTTTTTTTTTTTTTTTTTAAAGCGAGACAGTTTAGATGTGCTGCCACTCACCTGCCCGTTAAGCTCCAGTAGAATCATAGAATTGTTGAGGTTGGAAAAGCCCTTTAAGATCATCCAGTCCAACCATTAACCCACACTACCAAGTCCACTCTAAACCAATCAAGGGTAGACTAGACTGAACCATGTCCCCAAGTGCCACCTCTGCCCGTTTTTTGAACGCTTCCAGGGCTGGGGACTCCACCACCTCTCTGGGCAGCCTGTTCCAATGCTTGACTACCCTTTCCGTAAAGAAATTTTTCCTAATTTCCAACCTAAACCTCCCCTGGTGCAGCTTGAGCCCATTTCCTCTTGTCCTATCGCTAACTGCTTGGGAGAAGAGACCAACACCCCCTCCCTGCCCCCTCCTGTCAGGGAGTTGTAGAGAGCGATCAGGTCTCCCCTCAGCCTCCTCTTCTCCAGGCTGAACACCCCCAGCTCCCTCAGCCGCTCCCCACCAGCCCTGTGCTCCAGACCCTGCCCCAGCCTTGTTGCCCTTTTCTGTACTTTGAAGCGTGTCTGATGAGCACCTTTCCAAAAGCAAAAATGCTCCAGAAGAAGCAACAGGAATGTCTTCTCCTCAGTCTCTTTTTTTGGGTTTTTTTTTTTCTTTTCCCTGCAACACAGGTTTTTTTCAGAGATTTAAAATCATAGAATCATAGAATCATTTAGGTTGGAAAAGACCTTTAAGATCATCCAGTCCAGCCATTAACCCAACATCACCAAGTCCACACTAAACTAGTTAAGGGTATGAAAAGCACAAAAGCTGAAAGAATGAGGCCTATTTGGTGCACTTGAATAAATAAATGCCGTCAGATGTCTGATGTTCATTTTGAATGAATGGTATCCTGACCACTTGGTATGAGGCACTTGTTGGATGTTACAGGTCTGTGTCAGTCCGTGTGTTTCGTGAGGGATTTTAGAAATACATGATGAAGGACCTAAACCAAAGAGTCTTCTTTGCAAAAAAAAAGTCTTTAAAAAAAGAAAAGATACACGAGCCTTCTAAAAGACGCTGCAAATTTATGGTGCCGTTTTCCCTTCCAGGGTGTGACTACGGAAGGGGAGGTATGGGCAGAGTCAAGGCTCCCATGTTAACGGCGGAGTTGGAGGCTTTCGTAGCAGAGCTTGGTGCCCCGAGGCTGCTGTAGGGAAATAGCCAGTTCCTGAAGGATGCTTAATACCAACAGATTTAAATTAACATCTGGATGGATTCCTCCTTTCTCAGGAAGCCTGTCTGATACGTGGTGCAGCTGTGGCGTGCAGTGGAGGAGCTGTGAAGACACCCGAAGGGCAGGAGAGCGCCTTGTTAGGGATTCTCAGTAAAAGCCATCCCTGATCAGGCAGCAAACGGGAACCTGCTCTTTTCTTCCGGGAAATTAACTGTGGCTGAACGGGAGGCTGATCGTATCACTTCTGTCGCTAGCTACAGAAACCCAGGCTGGTCACATAGCGTGTCCAGAGCTGGGCGCACCTATGATATTATCTTTTTTTAGGTTTGGAAACTAGGCTTGGCTCTTGATTTTGGTCTCTTACTGAACTGTGGCTTTCACAACTAATTTCATCCAAACTTAAACAAGTAGCTGGAAGGGTTACAAAGATCATTACATTCCTGCTTCTCCCAGCAGTCGGCGGCTGGGAAGGGAGGAGAGGCACCAGAGCTGCTCCAGCGGTGCAAAGGGCTGGAGCTTGAACTCCTGCTTTAGTAGACGTGTGAGAATACACGAGGGCGATGCCGCTGCCTCAGCTGCAGGAGGGACTGCTGAAGCTAGCCTGTTTGCAGCCATCCACATCAATCGATGCCAGGACATAAATGTACAGCAAACTGGGCTTTGCTAGTTCTAGGTCTCATCACTTAATTTTCCTGTGATAGCTCTCAGTCTTCCGTCACTAAATCAGATGCCTCGTCCATTTCCCCAGCTCCATTTCTTGGCTCTAATGTTATTTTGCACCAAAATTAAATGATCCAAAACTGTTTAATGAGATAAAATAAGGTACTGTGATGGTAAATGGTTAAAAAAACTCTTTTCATTGGAACATTTTAAAATTCTAATAGTTGTAAGGCGTCTTTCTCGGGTCGCACGCTGTTACTCACTGTTATTTTCGAGACAGTAATTTTCACTAAGTGGAACCCACGCTTCTATCAGTTAAAGTTTCTCAAAGTGCAGACCAGCTGTACTCAGAGAGCTGACAGTCTGAGGCATACGTAAAAGAGTTGCGCTTTGAAGTCCACGAGGAAGAAAATTTTCTTTCATTTTTAGTATTTCATTTACTTTATGCATCTGAAAGGATTTTGGTTTCCTCCAGCAAAACCTGAAGTTTCATACTCTTGCTATGTGTAAAAACTAACTTGCGTTTAATATCCAAGGAGTTGCCGTGAAAAGCGTAATGAAAGTAGAAAGTGCAAACGGCTTCAGCTCGCTCCCAGCTGCGGTTCGTCTCCGAGCTCTGCGCTCGGTAACGTTTGAAAGTGGAAGTGGATGAATCCGCACCTTGCAGGACCTCCTGGCAGCGACAGCTCTGACTGCGGGGGACACGAAGACGCGGCCGTGATGCTGGCAGCTCTCCTCCCCGGTGCCTCCGTGCCTTTTACTGCTGTTTGCTTTCACGCGAGTAGAAGAGTTTCTACTTCAAAACAAGTTTTCTTTTAATTGGTACGTTTGTTTGCTCTTCTTTAAAATAACCAGAAAGGCATTAAATTCCGATTAGAAAGATTCCTTTCAGCGTCGAGCTGTGTAGCGTCAGCTCTGGAATGCAGCACTCCTACACGGCCGCTTCCTGGGCTGTCGGCGCGTACATGAAACACACAAAAGCCTCCTTCCTCGTTTAAAAAAAAAAAAAAAAAAGTATCTACTCACTCAAATTCAAGAATAGCCCAAATTGGAGCCAGAATTGTCTTGGGGCGTTGCTTGGCTGCTGGCCACATTTTCACCTGTGTGATGTTTGAGGGAGGGCTGTCAGCGGCCACCGAGCCCTTTGTAATTTGACCGATCCCGAGAGTCTCGGTAGGAAACAGCACTAGTACAGGGTACAGCTTTTTGTTTTTCTGCGAGAATTGGGGAGGATAGTTTTTATTGTGAGAATTTGGAATTCTAATAAAAATCAATGAAGTGAATGCAAGCCGGGGTGCAGAGCAAACAGGCGAGCTGTGCTCATATTATTTTGCTTAGAGGCTTTGACTTGAGCTCTTTGAGACTGCAGTTTAGCTTAACGTGACATTATTTTTGCTCATATACATATAAAACAGGAAGCGCATTCAGATAACATCAACAGCCACTTCCTTATATGTACAAAAATAAAGTGCTCTGACAGCAGCAAAACTGACACTTTGATTTTAGAAAGGATAGAAACCTTTGCGCATTTGGAGACCCACATGGGCATTACACGGGACCAATCAGGAGCGCAGGGGAAGAAGTTTAAAAACAAGCCCCATGCATTAGTGCCTGTACATCTGTGCGTGAGAAGGCGGGAGGAAGGCAGGAGCAGCACTGATTGCGGAGCTTAAGAAGCAGCAGCAATGTTCATGGAGCAGCTTTATGCAATTCCCCTTGAAGGTAAGACGCGGTGGTTTCAGCCGGCAGCTGCGGCAGGTTTTCGCTTTTGGGAACGAAGCGGATGCTTTGGTGGCCGGGGTCCCTCCGTGCCGATCAGAGGTGAGACAGACCCCCTTTCTTTGGCCTTGGAGCAGCTACTGGGCTGTCGTCTTTGGAGCTTGATGATAAAAACAAAGCTTTTCTTGGATACAATACTTGTAAAAGGATACTGCCAAGACTCCTTGCGTTCTGTGTTGTTTTCAATCATCCTTTAAAGTGTAAATGCCTCTATTCTGGATGCTTTTATCACCATTTCGCTATAATATGTTTTGTAGGACAACTTGCAGGCGGCTTGTTGTAATGCACTCCATGAACGTGAAATACAGCTGCTCGGTATCGGTGTCTGTGTGCGCACCTCATTTGTACACCTAGGGTTGTTTCTGAGCTCAGGGTTATTAATACAGGCTCTCCTTGTGGTGTCTGCAAATAAAACGTGTATAACTTAGTTGTGTTTCTGTGATCAGCTGCAAAGCTTCAGTTGACTGGAGTGGAACCACGATCAGTGCCTACACCTGGCTTTGCAAGCGGGTACAGACAAATAAAAGGCATTTGGTTCCAGTGTACAGCTGCCCAGGCTTTCACGGCTTCTGACAATGAAAATGGCTGTCAAAATTGGATTTTCTTGTAATTTCTGCCCTGGTGTACCCTTTCTAATCAGAGTCATCCCGAAAGAGAAGGATCTTGTTTAGCTTCTATAACTGACACCTTCTGTGAGAGCCGTTGCAGGAGCAGGTCTCTCCTCTAGCAAAACCCAACCTAAGTTTGCTGTATTGAAAAGGAAAAAAACAAGGGAAAAAATAATCAGATGGTAAAGTGAACTTTAAGGCAAAAGGGGGAAACAAACTGGGCAAGATTCTTGATAATCCTTCTCCCATTAGCCAGTGATCAGCTTGCATTTTTATACAACAGACGTGCTGGTGGGTCCCTCGCAGCTCCCAGGCAGTCAGAATTTTGTTTGACCAGATTAGTGTTCAAAGTGAAAAGTAACTATATTTGGCAAAATGTATTTTATTGAAAATAGAATCACAGAATCACAGAATTGTTTAGGTTGGAAAAGACCTCGAAGATCATCCGGTCCAACCATTAACCTAACATTACCAAGTCCACCACTAAAGAATTAGATTAGAAGATTTCAGTAAGGTTAAAATAGGATATCACCATAAACTCTTCTTAAACAGGACAGTGAAGGAAAATACCTGGAGTAATTAAACTTCTACATTGTGTTCACTGCCAATGGCCTGTACTTAGGAGAACAGGAATAAGAAATAAACCACTGTTCTATACCTGAAATTCTGTGCATTATCTTTTAGTATAGAGGAAAACCTTGGGAGTCTGGACACGGAGAAATACCAGTTCACAGTTGGAGGGCATGACCTGCTTTTACTATTAAGAGCTTCGCTGTGACGGTGGCTCTCGGCTTCCTTAATTAACACCCGTGCCCTGCTCACGGGACTGCCTGCAGAAAGCGCTTTGCTGCTGCGCGCCCGTCATAGCTGCAAAAAAAAAATTTTGAAAAAGAATTCTGTTTGGGTTATGTCACTTTGTTTCTTCCTGCTAAAGATTTGGTAGAAATATCAGCTTTTCTAAATACAGCCAATTCCTGCTTGTGCTCGTGACTCATGAGGAAGCTGTTTCCCGAGTATCACGTTATGCAATTTACCAAGGAATCTGCAGACACGAAGCCAAAAATGTTCCTTTTTCCTTTCTTTAAGTTAGTGGATCTTCTGTTTAGGCTGGTATATCATAGTATCCAGATTTTGAGTGAGCTGTAGTTTTTTGTAACGGGCTATACAGCCTCCGAGGGCTTACTCTAGCAGCCCAGAAGTTGTATTTCCAGTGGACTTCACAGCAAGCACCGTATTTTTTAAGTTGCATGAGCAGCAGTCAGTAGGCTATGGTCACAGGCACTTACACATGGCTCTGCGTTTGCTAGGCATTTTAGACCTGTAGAAAAATGGCTTATAAACTTAAAATCTACGGTAGAAGATTTTTGGCGTGAATTCCCATGCATGAATTTTCCTCAGCAACTGAAAATCCTAGGGCGTACTGAAGAAATGACAGATCAGGTTTTCTGCAGGACACCTCCAATCTGTGCTTTTGCCGAGCGAACTTTTGCCATCCTTTCCCAGCACTTTAACAAACTCTCAGCTTACGGTCTTGGCCTGACTCGACTGCGCTCGGAGCTGGCTTTACGCGCCAGCGTGCAGCTCTCTGCCTGCGCTCCCTCCCTCCAGAGCTCATCCCGGCTCCCCGTCCTCTTCTGTGAGAAGAAGAGCCAGCCAGAAGCTGTAGTTACTGTTGTGTTGGTTGGAGTCGGCGTCGTCGTACCGCTGTTGGCTGCAGGAACTGGAGAAGCCTTGGGCATCGCTCCTGCCCTGCGTCCCTGATTGACGTGAGGAGGAGAGCCGTTTTGGGGTGGTTATTCCCATAAGCACAGTAATTCTGAGGTACTGTATGGCCCTAAAATATTTAGAATGAATCATAGAGTCGTAGAATTCTTTGGGATGGAAGGGACCTTTAGAGGCCACCCAGCCCAACCCCTGCAGTGAGCAGGGACAGCTTCAACCAGAGCAGGGTGCTCAGAGCCCCGTCCAACCTGGCCTGGGATGTTTCCAGGGATGGGGCATCTCCCACCTCTCTGGGCAACCTGTGCCAGTGCCTCACCACCCTCACAGTACAGAATTTCTTCCTTATATCCAGCCTAAATCTATTCTTCTTTAGTTTAAACCCATTATTTCTTGTCCTGTGGCTGCAGGCCCTGCTCCAAAGCCTGTCCCCACCTTTCCTGCAGCCCCTTCCAGCAGTGCAGGGCCGCAGGAAGGTCTCCCCGCAGCCTTCTCTTCCCCAGGCTGCACAAGCCCAGCTCTCCCAGCCTGGCCTCAGAGCAGAGCTGCTCCAGCCCTCGGACCATTTCTGTGGCCTCCTCTGGCCCCGCTCCAACAGGTCCCTGTCTGTGCGGTGCTGAGGGCCCCCGAGCTGGGCGCAGGGCTCCAGGGGGGGCTGAGCAGAGCGGAGCAGAGGGGCAGAGCCCCCTCCCTCGCCCCGCTGCCCACGCTGCTGGGGATGCAGCCCAGGATGGGCTTGGCTTTCTGGGCTGCCAGCGCACATTGCCGGCTCGTGTCCACCACTGAAATACAGGGAAATGTGATTCGTTAAGTCCCTAGTTTGTTTTGCAGAAAACTGAAGAGTGGGCAGCTATATAATATGGCACGCATTTTTCAGAGAAAGCCAGTTTTCTCACTCAGGGATTCTCGTCGTCCCAGGCAGGTGCTGTTTGGCCCCCAAAAGTGCCCGTTTGAGGCTCCATCAGGCTCTGTGGGAGCTCGGCCGCTTGTGTGCGGTAGCTGGGAAGGGCGTGTGGTCCTCTGAGCGGTGGTCCCCGCGCTCAGCCCCATCCCCGCGCCCTCAGGGACATCCACTTGTGCTGAAGGTGTGATGAACTGGAAGGATTCAGCCAAAGAGCTGGAGTTTGAGAGCAAAGAGGAATTGAAAGGTGGTGTGTGTGGCTGCAGCTGCGCAGGGCGAGCGGAGGAGCAGTAAAACCGCTTGTGTCTCAGTCCTGAGCTTTGCTGTCCTAAAGCTTTCTGATTGCATTCAGCAGGTTTCTTGGGTGCTTCTCTGAGCTAGAGGCTTAGGAAAATCCAGTGCATGCATGGTTGTTAAGAGTCGCCAAGTATCGATACATTCAATTCCATTTAATTCAGACTTTCCAACTATATTGCATTACAATTGGAAATACTTTTGCTGCCAAGCCTGGCAGCAGGCTCTGCAGCGAGGGACGGGGCAGGAACACGTCCAAGCGTTTCTCTGCGCTCGGCAGGTCTCAGATGAACACTGACAGGCTTTGAAGGGCAGCCCGCTCCGACCTCAGGAGCCCCAGGGCGATGGAAACGCTCTTGTTCAAAGCGATAAAGTCTCCCCTCCGTGACAGTCTGCGAGGACATACAGAAGCTGGTCGTACAGGCTTTCACGCGGAGCGGGGAAGGTTTTGCCATGTGGTACCCGCAGAAGACAGGCTCACGTCCCACCTTCCGTCACCTTCTGGTACGTGGGCACCTGAAGCGAAGCACGTGCGGCCCTGTCTGAGGGCAGGGGCTGCTTTGTGAATGAGCTTTCTCATCTGGGTGGTTTTTTTTTTTTCTTTCATTACTTCAGCTTCTCTGGCTTGTCTTTGAGATTTTTGCAGTTCGTTCTGTCATTCCATGTCAAACAACATCTCAGTGGCTTTACCTTTCAGCCTCACATACTGTGTTCAGTTTTTACGCACACAACACACGGCAGGTGCCTTTCCTCTCTAGAAGAAATGTTGTCTGTGACCTGCCGCTCCTCTAAGCTCTGGGTCGTAGGAGAAAGGGAATACAAACTTGAAAATACAAACGTCTCTTCACAAAGAACCACATGTTTAAGACAAGGGGCAATGGATACAAGTTGCACCGGGAGAGGTTTCATCCTGACATAAGAAATTTTTTATGGTTAGAGCAATGATTCGCTGCAACAACCTCCCCGGGGATGTGGTAGAGTCCCCGTCGCTGGAGGTTTTCAAGATGCAATGGGACAAGGTGCTGGGTAATCTCATCTGGGCTGCCCTTCCCACGCAAGGTTGGGCCGGATGATCTTTCGAGGTCCCTGCCAACCTTGGCATTTCTATGGATCTCTGGAAAGCGGCCGGGGAGCCAGGCATCTGCGTGCAGCAGATGCACCCTTCGCTAGTCAGGTCATCGGAGAGGCTCAGGGGCCGCTCGCTGGGAAAACGCAGCAGGAATTCCTGCTCTGAGAGTGACGGGCTGAAGGGCTCCTGGCTTCCCAGCCCATGGCGCTCGTGTGGTGGCATCTGGTGCCCATCCTGCCAGCCGAGCACCCGCTTCGGTCTTCAAAGCAAAACGCACATTCAGATGTTTCATCTCTCTGCATGTGAAGCCGTTTCTGAGTAAAGCCTGAATTTCTTGTTTCACCAGCATGATGGGATCCTGCTTTAACATCTACATCTATTTTTTCCTTGTTCCCTTTAATCTTAAACTTGTTCCGTATTGAATCAGTACTGGCGTGTTTTTGAACTATGTGTACTGTGATACTGAGGTTGTGTGTCTTCCATGTCTGCAGGCAGAAGAAACCCTGCTAGGATGGGTTTCCTTTTTTTTTTCTTTTGAAGGCAAAAGTCATGTTCGTCAGCACTGGCATGCTGACAGCTCAAGGTCTTAGGAATGAAGACTCGAGCTCAGTCTCAGGTGCGCTCGTTGAAGCTCGGTGTGCTCAAGAACGGCAATAGCGAGTCCGATCACAGGTCTGTAGCCTGATAGTCTGCTCCAGTGTTGATCAACAGCCGTAACCCAGAGAGAGGGTGCAAGAAGAGCAGAACAGCATGACAGGTGTGGTTTAACATCACCCAGAAGTCTCCAGCTCTTGTATTTGAATCTGAACCGTTGTTCTGTTCACTTTGCCATGCCATTCGGGGTTTTACAGGCCCTCATCACTTGTCAGTTATCTCTTCCAGGCTGAATAGTTGTAGTGAGGTGGGTGTTGGTCTCTTCTCCCAAGCAGTTAGCGATAGGACGAGAGGAAATGGGCTCAAGCTGCGCCAGGGGAGGTTTAGGTTGGAAATTAGGAAAAATTTCTTTACGGAAAGGGTGGTCAAGAATTGGAACAGGCTGCCCAGAGAGGTGAGGGAGTCCCCAGCCCTGGAAGCGTTTAAAAACCGGGCAGAGGTGGCACTTTGGGACATGGTTTAGTCTGGTCTACCCTTGATTGGTTTAGTGTGGACTTGGTAGTGTGGGTTAATGGTTGGACTGGATGATCTTAAAGGTCTTTTCCAACCTAAACGATTCTATGGTTCTATGATTCTGTGAATGGCTCTTATCATTCCTCATTTAGGGCTGCTCTGTCCTTGTTGGGCTTTTCTAGCTCACCTAGAGGTATTTAGGGCCAATATGAAAAGGGCACACGGTCTTTGAGAAGGCGGTGCATGGATGTTTTGTTTCTGTTCTGTATTTCTCATAATTCCTATCACTCTGCTTGCTTTGACCACCGTTGGCCTGAGGCCTTTGTACAAGCATTTATTATAATACTAAGATGACGTTTCTCTGGGGCCATTGTCCCCTGTCCCCTCTCCTACAAGTTGTCTGTCAGCCCGTGTGTTTTTCCCTGAATAAATTAGAATCATCAGCAAACCTTGCTGCTTCAACGTTTGCTTATTTTTCCGTACAATTTATGAATATGCTGCTTGGATATCTTGACAACCTCCTGATGTTCTTTGCTGTCAGATACGTTTTTGCTCTACACGTGTAATACCTGGCTGCTGAATAGGTCCTATGAGGAGCAGCCAGGACACGCAGTACCCAGCAGTTGGGTTTGGTGGCGTGCAGCCAGGCAGGCTGACCATGACATGTTCAGACTCTGCTTCCTCCTTTCACTATTGCAGAAACCATTTAAAAAAAAAAAAAAAAAAAAGTTTCCAGAGAGACGTGCTAAGGAGATGTGTCACTGTAACTCAGAAAGGCTGGAGGGAAACCAGGTGAAACTCTATGTTAGCGATTAGAGGACTAAGTATAGCGTTATTTTTCTCAGGTCAGTCTTGCAAGGAGATGAACCATCTCACACAATAAAATTTCTCATGCCTGTGAAAACCACATTGACGGAGCAATCGCACTGCCTTGTGTTTGGGGCAGAACCTGCCACCCTTTGAGAGCTCTGTTTATTTACATAGACCGAGATGTATTTTAGGCAGCTGAGAGTGTTTGTATCTCAGCTAGGCTTTACAGCTGGGAAGCGCGCTGCCGCTAGCGCGTCAAGCTTCGGCAGCAGTGCCAGCTCCATGCAAATGATGTGTCTCTAATGGGACTCGACCATGTTATGGTGTTTGTCATAAGCACACTGAATTTGGTTGAACTTCCTGTCCAACCATGTATAAACTCTATATATATGTGTGTGTGTAAGCACACACTATTGAAATGTAGGGATGTGAGGAATCTTCATAGCCGTTGACGGGTATTGTACAGTGTTTGCTCTGAGTGACCAAAAACGTCCAATAGAGGATAAAAATGTTTTTAGCCTTACTGAAATTTAGTTTTTAAGAAATGGAGAACATTTATTCTAAAAGTCCTGGCCTGTGCTTACCGCAGAGGAACTGGCATTTCTCCTGTGCTTTGCTTTTCAAATAAGTGTTGGCCACGTAACTGCCTCTTCATATTTTCAGCATCAGTGGTAGCGAAGTTCTAACTTGCAATGATTGCTACTAGCTTGGTGGTCATCTTCAGCTGTGAAGGACCACAGCAATATGTAATACATTTTTAGTTTTAATTGCTTCCTTCACTTCTTATCTAGGAGAAGAATGTTCCTATTCTGTATTTCCGATGGGTAATGCGATTATCTGTGACTTACTGATGTCTCTAACGATCTGCAGTTTTCAATTGCACTTTCTTGGCAACATTTTTCTTACCGGTCAGATTTGCTCATGTTTTCATCACTTGTGGGAAATTAGATCTTTTAAAATGAAGTACGTGTGTTAGTGCTTCAGACTGTCTCTGTCCTTACTGACAACAATACAGCCACGCTCCCTGTGCCCTCAGCAGTTTGCCATCTTCTAGTTCGGTAGTTAATTCTTTTCCCCTCAAAACATGGCCCGCAGTAATTTCCTAATTTTCGGAAGCGTTAAAGCTTTTGCTGGTGGTCTTATAAGGCTGCATGAGCTGATGTCTTGAAGACTTTGCAGTTTCTTTCCATTACAGGCAGATGCATAAGATTTACCCTGCTGGTTACCACATCGATTCACGAGCAGCTGATAACTCAGAATAGAAAGATCTCGGTGAGCGCGGCGCAAGCGGCTGCGTGCGATGAGGATGCTTCCTGCCTCTCCTTGCGCTTGTCCTGGCGGCGCTGGTGGCAGGCGGATGGGCGCAGGGAGGCTTGCCCGTTCCTTCTGCAAGCAGCACGTTCTCCTCGGTGCCGTTGGGAGGCAATGGAAGTGGGAGTGCCTGTAGCTAAGGCTGCCCAGCAATCTTCTTTTCGAGACCTTTTTCACTTGCCAGACTTTAATTCTGGGGCTTGGTTGTCTGTCTGTCTGGAGAAGGGGGAGTGTCTTTTAACATCAGCAGGATCTCTTCAACCGCTGCTGAGACTAAAGCATAGGGAAATTGATTTTTTTTGTCCACTTAAAAGCCTTATTTTACCAGTGTAATACACTGCCATGGCAGTGCCTCAGCCCAGGACTTTAAATTTGACTGCGTAGTTTCTTGCTGGGAAAAAAAAAAAAAAAAAAGACCAACGATTTTTTGTTTCCACGACATTGCGCCTGCATTTCTGAGCGTCTGAAACTCTCGGTTGAGCCGGTTTGCAGCAATGGGCCAGGGCACAGGTCAGAACAACAGGAACAGGGAGCGCAGTCGTGGGGTCGACAGAGAGGCAAGTTTTTAAGCGCTGTTCATTTTTTTCACCAGAACTGTAAGTATCTCAGCTTGGCTCTTTTCTCTGTTTTCAGTTCGGAGTTGTGGAATCCATTGTCAAAATGCGGGAGTTGCTTTTTTGGCTGGCCCCGCTGCAGCAGCCCTTGGGTGGCTGCGGAGGCTGTGCTGCAGCCTTTGCTCCAGCTGCCGATAGGCCCGATGCACGCTTGGGTTGCAGCTGACAAGATTTAATGTTTCTCGGTTATTTTTAATGTAGGTTTGCAAATTAATGAAAATTAGTTTGGGGTGTGAGTTGGAAGTGCTGTTGACAATTAATTCCACATGCAGACCTTGCTGTTCCTGAGTGATCGTTCCCATATGGAGCAAATCAGGAAGAGTTAATCACAAACAACTGTGTGAGGAAGAGCTGTAATAGCTTCATTTTGATATTTTTTTGACGGTGGTCTCCAGAAACTGGTCTCTCAACAGCAGAGAAGAAACTGAATTTAATCTTAGCTAAGTTTCCTGCTCTCCGATAGCAAAGCCTTAGCTGGACACGTTGCAGCACTGTTTTAGCACGGCTCCTGGATCAAAGCGCTGTTTTGCTGGGTGCTGTACGCAAGGTTCCTGCCCTGGGCAGCTTGCGGTCGTATCACTTAAGTGACAGTAGGTAAAAGCAGAGAAGGGAATACAGGGAAAGAGTTTCAGTTCATCTCTACTGGCTACACTTTGACCACTAATTTAGGACTCCAAGCCACAGGCCTATATTTCAGCTAAGTACCCTATAGCTGGTGTTAAATGTGATCATCGGCATCATATTATCTTCATCGGTTTCTCTGCATAGAAGTTATTTGGTGAATTCCTAAATTGATTAAATCAACTGTTTCCAGGTCAACTGCGTGGTTCCACCAATGAAGAAAAACGCTACTTCACGAGGTGAAAATCAGGAAGCTTCAGTGTAGTGAGTAATTCATGGTTCCGTCAAAAAAAAAATCAAACCCTTGTGCTAGTGCCGTCTCAGCAGTAAATGCATTGGCGTCACCGCTGTTACAGTCCAGGCATAACTGCTTATCGCTCTCACGCGCTCATGAAACACACAGTAATCAAATAATCCTCTCGCAGGCACTTGTGCTGTCCTTGAAGGCTTCTTTTCAGGCAACAAACCCTCCTTAAGTGGCTTAGTCGTGAGACGCCTCGCAGGTGCAGGGGAGGCGGTAGCTGGGGGAGCGATGCACAAACCTTTGCAGGTTCCAGGTTGTGCCGCTACGTAGCTGGGTTGGAGATGCTTCGTAATCAGGATGCAAGATTTTTAAACGGCTTATTTTCTTTTATTAAAATGTGTATTGGCAGAGACAAGCTGCAGTAACAATGATCGAAGAGACCTGAGAGCTAATGAGTTAGTTGTAAGTAGCTCCTCAGACTCGAGGAGGAGAGCAGCCGTGCTGCCCCCGATGCAGTCACCCCGAGGTGATACGTGAGCAGGAGGCCGGAGGAGAGTTCGAAGAAACGTGACCACATCTTCCCCTCTTCAACCGCCTACATTAGCTTCCTATACAGTTCATGTTTGGCCACCTCTAATCTGCTCTGTGTTTGAATCAGTAACCTAGAAACCTGTTCTGTTACCCCAAAACAAAGCATCCGAAACATATGGTCCCGCTTACGTTGGCCTTTAAGCATCAACAGCTCTTTGCAGCAGCAGAGATAGAATCATAGAATCATAGAATCGTCTAGGTTGGAAAAGACCTTTAAGATCATCCAGTCCAACCATTAACCTACACTACCAAGCCCACCTAAACCAATCAAGGGTAGACTAGACTAAACCATATCCCGAAGTGCCACATCTACCTGTTTTTTGAACACTTCCAGGGATGGTGACTCCACCACCTCTCTGGGCAGCCTGTTCCAATTCTTGACCACCCTTTCCGTAAAGAAATTTTTCCTAATTTCCAACCTAAACCTCCCCTGGCGCAGCTTGAGCCCATTTCCTCTCGTCCTATCGCTAGCTACTTGGGAGAAGAGACCAACACCCACCTCACTACTACCTCCTTTCAGGTAGCTGTAGAGAGCGATCAGGTCTCCCCTCAGCCTCCTCTTCTCCAGGCTAAACAACCCCAGTTCCCTCAGCTGAGGGTCAGTTGAGCTGCTCAGAAGGCGCTCTCTGCTCAGGACTCTGCTCCGTGCCCTCTCGTTACTGACCCCGGGCAGAGTTGGGCAGCCGTGGGGACCCTGCCGTGAGCCAGCACGCCTCGGCAGCCCTACGAAAGCAAACCTAGCGATAAAAAGCCTGGCAGCCTTGTGCCTGATTAGCGAGTTGAATCAGCTCATGGAAGGACCTGATCCATGCCGGGACAGTCCAAGGGAAAGGATGGGACTGCTCATCTGGGTGGGAGCTGTAAGAGCTCCTTTTGACGACGGCAGACCATTAGATCGGTTCAGTTGCTTGCGTACCTTTTCACAAGTAATACTCAAAAAAGAAGATATTTTACTGAAGGGTTCTGTAAAGAAGCGTAAGAAGAATCTTCACTATAACATACGGGGGGTTCTTCACAGCCATATGCTGCCCAAAGAGGGTGGCTTTACAAGCAACAAAGTTGTACGGGGTGCATTTTGGTTGCAGGTGGATTACTTCTTCAGAATAAATACTCTCATACTGAATGAGTTATATAGCAATTGGATTCTTTTAAAAAGTAAGTTGTTATTAAAAATACAATGACACCAGTCAACAGAAGCTCCCTCAAGCTTTGTGGGCATCTCACACTTGACGCCATGAGGTAAAGCTTTGGGTTCTGACCAGCTCTTCAGGCAGGTGACGCTGCTTGTAAACGTACTCCACAGCAAGTGCCATTGTTGCCTTTTGTGTGGGTGCTGCAATTCCGTTGTATTTTTTTTAAAACCGTGCATTCCCAGGAATGCAGTGACTGGCGCATGCAAATGCACTGGTGCAGTTTCATATGAGCAAATGAGTTTCTCTGTTTTCTCTCGGCATTAATTGGGTGCTGGTGTTGCTGAGCCAACCTGCTGAACTGTGTTGGAAGGTGAACATTTTAGAAAGGCAAGTGCTGCGTTTGTGCCCCTTCGTGCTTCTCAGTAGATCTGCCTCAGTTTCTGCTTCCAGGGTGCCTTTATTGATGCTGTGCTTAAATTCACATCCTTGCTTTTGAGTATGTGTCAGAAGAAGTCTTACCGAAGCCTGTATCTTGTGTGCACAGGATGCCACGTTTTGAGGGACGGTGTCTGTAGAGCTGCCAAATGCTTCGTGTGCCATGACCTGCCCGCGTTTTCTCTCGCAGGTCGTGGCAGCCAGAGCAAACCCGCTGAGTGGGCGTGCTGTTGCACAATTCACCTCTCTCCTTCTTCACACGTATGATACAGAAATACCTTTCATGCTCCTTTTTTAATTGAATGCCTGAAAAGTGAGGGAGAAGAGATGCGCTGCTGCTTCTGCCCTTATACGTGTCCCTGCATGACAGCGGGAGGTGCTGGCACGGCAAAGTCCACGTCCTGCCTGACCTGTGGTTACTCTGCTCGATGCCTGTGCTGTAGGTTGTAAATTTTCCTCCTAAAGGACTCGGAACTCAAGGGAAATGACGCCTGTTCTCTGGCTATTGCACGTCAGCTGAGATCCAAAGAGAATATTGACAAGGAATGACAGGGTTGTTTTAGAGGCTCCTCGGAGCAGGTGCCGTGTTCGAACTGAGCAGCAAAAGGATACCAGGAAAGCGGACGCTGTCGGTTGGGTATCGGTCACGTCAAAATTGGCTGCTTTAGTAGTTGAATGTTAATGCTAGAAGCTTTTCTGGTGTGAGAGCATAAAATATTGGCCTTTTTCAAAATGATTCTTATGCTGGTATGCTCAGAGGAAGATTTTCCTGTCTTCCCTCGCTTTAACGTAGACATTCCTTTCCACTTTTATATCATCAAATAAAACCATCCACATGGGGGGAATGAATGATTGCTTCTGTCAGCTACCTGGGCTGCCGTAGCGCATATCCTGAATAACTCAGGTTTGTTGCTCACCCTTACAGTCTTGACTTTTTCCTAAAGGCACACATCTGCTGTAATGTTTGGGTTTTAACAAAAAAAAATCCCAAACAACGGAACAACTCATTGACATTGGCTAATTTGAAGTCCGTTGAGGTAATTAGCACTTAGAGCTGTAATTTTTTAATGAGTTTATGTAAAATACTTTATTTCTCTTTTTCCTTCCAGTACAACAGCTGAAAAAAATATTGTTTGGATCAGTAAAATATCTCTAGAATTAGAGCATCTTGATGATCATGATTTGACTTCTTGAACACCCAGGGAGCTGTGCCTTTGTCATCGCCGTGTGTCCTCCAGAAAACTTGAAAATGCTTAAGTTGAGGAAGTTATAGGGGTACAAATTACCGAGCGTTTGATTTTACTGTTTCTTTTAGTTTCATTTGTTTTATAATCGGATTCTGAGCGTGCTAGATTGGGGACTTAGCGTTCCTTTTGCACACTTATCGTCTGCAGCAGGGGCTTGCAGCCTGTGGCTGGTGTTCCTAGATGTGCTGCACGCTGCGAAGTACAAACGTAGTCATGTGCCCTCCCCGTGCCTGGGCTGAAACCAGAACTACTTTTGTGTCATTTAGGTAAGCCTGGGGTTTGCTAACTGGGAGATCTCCATAGCTGATAAGGCTTTCTGACAGAGATGTTGTCTGAAACGTTTGTCATGCCGATGGATGTCCCCGTGCTCAGGCTGGAGGGTACCGCAGCCGGTCTGAAGGGCTGAGCTTGCTCCTGCATCCCAAAGAGCTCCGCGTTGACCCGCCCCTCTGATGAAGAGCCATCGTGGACACATAGAGTGGGTTTTGGTGGCAGTGTCTCCAGTATCTGATGTAGGATGTTCGGCTACTGTTGGCAGCTCGGGTTGTCAGACCTTCCTCTAAGTGATCCGATACTATACTCTTCGTGTTGTTAAGCTACTTAGCAAGAGCCGCTTGGTGCCAACTTTATTTCTTCACCAGAGCAGAGAGCTGTGGAGCTGTATCTTTCCTTTTCTCTTTCCCCTCTTTGTGCTTGTTAGTATTTCACTGATGTCCTTTCCTAGAGCGGAGGAATTACCCGGTGCAACCAAGAAAGCATGTCTATGAATAAATTTACTCTAAGAAAGCTTTAAAGTGGGAGAGAAAGAGGGTAGAGAGCTTAGGTGGGCTCACCGGAGCATGGAGACATAGGAGCGATCAGATGCCGACTTGTTGAGTACCTCAGTTTGTTTTCTCAGAGCTGCCAGTGCAAGATACACTCCAGTCTCTTTATATGAAGCAAACAGTTGATCTTTTTTATGTTTATAAAATGTAATCTGATAACAGGAATGCGTAATCCTCATCAGAGCCGTACAAGTTTCAGCTTTACCCAGGGTAAGTGCAGGAGGGGGAGTTCTGGGAAGTTGCAATTGGACAGTATTTTTGGGCATTATTTCTTCCTTCATTTTAGCAAGGAGCAGTCATGTGGGGAAGAACTCTTAAAATGGTTGTCTCACTTGTCAGTGTGACATTGTTTCAGTACAAATTCAAGGTCGAGTTCCTGTTCTCGTTCTGGTAAACTGCATACCTGTAGAAAAGAAGGGCGTTGGATTAACCGGCGACATTTCTGTGCTTCTCAAAACGTGTTTTAATGGCTTTTGCTAGAAGTTTTTCATGTAATACATCTGGATCCCATTAGCTCTTTAAAATTGGGTTATTTTAAGCTTATGACTGCACATAGTTGAACGGGGGGGGTATTGTATTTTTAGTTCAGCTTGACTGTACTTTCTTTCCAAATGAGTAAAGTGCAGCCTTTTCTTCCTGAATGTGTAGATTTCGAGGCAGACAACCCCATGGAAATGCATTCAACCCCTTGAGCAGGAACTCTGGATCTCCTATTTTCATTTCTTTTCACATTATACTCTCCCAAGTCCAAACAAAATCAGAGGCAAAACCCCAGTAGAGCTCCTACTTCTGAGCTTCAGCCAGGACACAGAGGTGAGTACCCAGCCCGTGTGCCCACGTGGCTTTGCACCGAGCTCTGCTGCAAGAGTGACAGGAACAGACGCAGGGCTGGTGGCATGGGATATCCCCTCTGATGGGACATCTCTTGTGTCTAGATCGTGCTGCGTTTTCATCCTTTTAAATGCAAAGAGTAAATATCTCATGCCTGAAGACTGTACAGGAGAGAGCACTGCTTCTGTGCCAGATAATAAATCAAATTTACGCTGGCAGCGGGATTACAGATTTCAGGCTCCTAATGGGTGGAATGAATTATCAGGATGCGTTACCCATTCGTAAGATGGTATTGATTGCTGCAGCACATGCAGCCGGGGCAGTTTGTTAGGTGATGCTCATGAAGCAGTTATCCAGCAAAAGGCTTTTTATCCCTGGTAGATTTTTTTTTTTGATCTAATGCTCTGAGTATAAATTTAGCAGAACAATTTCATTGTTCCAAGATAGTTTGATTCCGCTTACCCAAAGATGAGAGTTTCTTTTATTGCATAGTGTATTTGAAACTATAATTAGCTCTGATCTTTAGAAGATAAAGGATGAGAGATCCAGCAAAAGCCCACAGTTCCAGGAGCCGTTGTGCGAGCGATTCATCACCGCTGACGTCACCGAGCCTGTTGCAGTGTCAAAATACAGGGTCCACGCGGTGTTTTTACACCAGTAGTATTTGGGGAAGTTGGTTTTGGTTGTCTACACCACAGCTCAAGCAAAAGACTCTTCTTGTCAGATTAATTTTAGTTTTGCAAACTGTTACATCTTTTTTCTTCTGATTTGAAAGTATTTTGACTCCCGAATTCTCCCAACAACTGCAGATGTATTTTTCCTTTACTTCTAGCGCATTTTTAATGGTTTTATTTTGTTTCATGCTGTTAAACAGTTAGCATGTTAGTCAAGATATCCATATGCCAGTATTTGGTAAAGTGAACCGCCAAGGTTGACCTTAAGCGGAATGACCCTAAGAATTATTTTCTTTTGGAGCCACTGAAATAAAACCGTTGTATAAACGCAAGGTCATTCTTTATGCTTGATTTCTCCAGCGGTGTCCTCTGCACCTCTTCTGAAACAAGCCTGAGAAACCCAGCAGTCATTTCTGCTACATCAGTTTAAGAAAATCTTAATCTTGATTTAGGAATTGCCTGAGTGCCTGCCAAAAAAGTATGAGTTCTGTCATCATCCCCGTTGTTTCACCGTAAGATCTCCCTCTGCTTTTCTGTTCCCTCCTCTTGAGCTCAGTGCTGTTTCAAGGTGTTTTCCTGCGCTGGCTTAAACCGCTGTGCTCTGAAGAGCCCAGTCCTGCAGCCGGCTACGCTCCATGCAGTGACAAGGGAGTATAAGGCAATAAATCAAAAAGTAAATTGTTGGCTGAGTGAGCAAAGATCTCTATAGCTCTGTCTAATCGACATATTGGGGTTAAAGGGATGTTCCAGTTGTACAGTCAATTTTGCTTCCCCAAAGCAGGATTGGCTCTGTCCACGTATTTTCTCATCGTTGTTTATCCGACGCTGTTTGTGAAAGACAAATGTTAGCCAGAATATTATTATTAAATATCATCTTTGAGCAGATGTATACTGGAAGCCAGTGGGATTTCAAACAAACATCCCACTACTTTCACCCCCTAAAAGGTAAATAACCTGTGCAAGGTGAGACATCCAAGAGAAAAAAAACAAAGTAAAAATATTTTGAGCATCTTCACCTTTCTGTTATTTTCAGTCTCGTGTAGTGTACAGAACTGTGCTGGTACCTAACACCAGGTGAAGATTATGAGTCTTAGTGCTTCTTTGGCGATAGGACGGACGTTAGCGGGATCTGGCTGAAGTCCAGTTTCGGCGGGCCAGTCTAGTGCAGGGTGGTGACAGCAGAGAGTGCGTGGTGGGATCTAAGTACCGGCATGTCAGGAGTCTTGTGGCGTTGCTTCCACCATTGCCTTTGGAAACAGTGGGAAAACACACGACGTGGCACGCCGTTAAAATGGACATGTGGTCAAATCACGCTTCAGATGGCTGGTTTGAGGCTGTGGTTAATCGGTGCCTTCCTTCATCCAAGAGGGTCAGGCAGAAAGTCCTTAGCGTTAACTGAATTGGGACTCTACAAAGGAAAGACGCGAGGCAGCGTCTTGCTGAAAGTGTACGGTCTTACTCTTTCTGTTAGAAGGGATCCCGAGACTACCTCCCACGTTTAGTATTTGCAGCAATTTACTGCAACTTTTCTAAAAGAGTTGAACGCTCATCTTCTTCAATAAATTATTGTTAAATAAATCTTTGCTACCTCTCTTTGCTGCTGTTAGCACAGTTTCTTTACAAATGTGTGTAAAAGAATTGATGGGCCAACAGTTTAGGGTTGGCAAACCCTAGGGGAACCCAATATCTTGCAAAATGTCATCCAGATCTTGCCGGACTGAACTTTCTAATTTAATTGACCTTTAACATAATTAAAATTCTGTAATAATTTGGTTTCTTAGAAGAAATGCTCTTGTGTCAATGACATTTCAAGTAAGAAGCCTGAAGTGTAAAGGCGTGTCTGTCCCACAAATTACAGCTGTAATTGACTGCAGACGGATCTTCCTCCAGTATTTATTCTTGCAGCTGGAACATGGGACTATATTGGATCCATTCTTAGTTTATCTTACAAATCAGGGTTCGTGAGGTTTGGCTGACACATGTTCCACTTTATCTCATCTCCTTTAATCTTAGAGAACTGTTAACATTTCACCTGGCAAACTCCTCTCCCAGCCAAACCAACAGCAGGAAGCAATGAAACCGCGTGAATGAAGCAGCTGGCGCACTGACTTCAGGCCAAGTGTGCAGGGTTACTTGGTTTGGAGCTATCCTGGCCGTGGATGCGTGTGTTTAATTGCTTCTCCAAGCCAGCACTCTCAAATACCCGAGGTTTTTTTTTCACTGCCCTTTAGTCACGTTTCTGTCCTCACCACTGATTATCAAGGTGACGTCTCCATCCCATCTCTCGTATGCCTCTTTGGGATGGGGGGATTCTGTTCACTGTTTCTAATTTACAAAATCTACTGAAATTCGTTTCTGTCAGATACCAGCCCACAGTCTTCCCTAATCTTTAGCTGATTGAGGAAACGCTTATTTACACAGAAACGGCACAAAGCAACTCATCAAGTGTTTTAAAATCGGAGTGTCCTGCTGGATGCACTGCTTTCCCGGGTGTCGCTTTACATTCTGTAATGACTTCTGCAGCTTCCCTCTAAAAGTGCTTTTTGGATTTAAGGGCATCAAGAGGTATAATCTCAGCTCTGCATATTTTTGAAATTGTAAGCCTGAAGTGAAGACAGAACTAACTTTCCTGAAATTCTAAAGGAAACAAACTCAGCTTGTCAAGCCTCGTCCTTACGGGAGTCTGAGCATTTTTCTATACGTGCATGTCTTGGTGTTACACCTCTGCTTGGCTGCGTGCAAAGTTCTTAAAAGGATGTAACCGTTCTGAAAACATTTGGGTCTGAGGACCCAGGGGTGTATTCTCATGGGTTTATCCTCCCATCCATCCCCCCTTTGCTTTGGGGGCCCGCAGCTGAGCTCAAGCAGCTGTGACTTGGTTGGCTTTCTCAAGTTCTCCTGTTTGTTCTTGAGAATCTGTTGTGGTTACAGCCGTCAGTCCAACACAGCAGCCGTTGTGGCACCGAGGGCTTTTACACAGTCAGAGGATGTGCAAAATACCATAATGCGGCTTGATTGTATCTGCTCCAGGGATGAGTTGTCTTCCCAGGTGTGGGTTTTAGCCTGTGCTGTCATTCCTGGTTTGAAAACATGAGTTTTCTTGAACAAAGACAGCACAAAAAAATGTGAATAGAATGTGAGGCTGGAGAAGAGTAGCCTGTGTTTGGCTTAAAGCTTCTACTTCACGCAGAACTTGTAGTTTCAGCAGTGATGGGCTTCAGAGAGGATGTGGTTTATGTTCGTGCTGTTCAAATGTCTCAAAACTCCAGTAACAGTCAATCTCTTTCTCTGCCTGGGGTTTAAATGTTAAACCAAAGTTATGTTTTCTTCATGTTGAACAGCTAGGAGCAAGGATTAGTTTTACAAGGACGGGGACGCAGCGTTTGTCCAGCCGAGGGTTGCGTTCGCGGTGGTGGTGGACTGGGAGCGTACCTGGTGTAAGAGTGAGGCCGATGGCTCTGCTGCGCCCAGGCTCTCCAGGTGACAACAATGGCCCGGAGGCGGCGAGCACGGTGCTTTCTCCGCAGAAACGGGGCTACATCATTTCATTTTGTATGCTTCACTCATGGTCCTTCCTTTGAGAATAATCTCAAATAGCTCAGTATCATCGAATCACAGAAGGGTTTGGGTGGGAAGGGACCTTTAGAGGCCACCCAGCCCAACCCCTGCAGTGAGCAGGGACAGCTTCAACCAGATCAGGTTGCTCAGATCTCTAGTTTTTATCGTGTTCTTAACTGTTTCCTGTACTTTCCTGAACGCCATCAAATTTTGCTGATGTTGTGTGATCAGCACTACAGTGTGTGAGACGGTCACCGTGAATACGCTGTAAGAATTTCAGCTACGTCATCTTCCCATCTTCACACATTGCATCATCTTGCTGGCCGTTTTCATATACCTGTCAGCCGCAGTGGAGCCCTCTCCTGAGACGACACGGTTCATTTAGATTACTACAGGTTCTATGAGCATCTTGGGTTTTTTCCTCCAAAAATGTATTTACTCCTTTTTTGATGTTTTACTTCATATTTTTGGTCTTTTGTTCTCCGGCTGATATGTCTCTGAATTTCCACACAATTCTCTCTGATCTTAACTAAACTAAATATTTAATATTTTACTGTTTCCTGCCTTCCAGTCTATCAGTACGCACTAAAATGCTCCCTACTTAGTACGTGACCTTGCAGAATTTTTGCTGATTTCTTGCCTGATTACCATTTGATTCTGTTCTTTGCCTTCTGTCCCATCCAGCATCAGAGTTATGCCAATTCTTTGTTTTTTAAACAATAGGCAAATAATTTTTAGAAGCCTTTTGTTGAAAAAATCTCTGGAAGTGTGAGTGAACTCTTAGCAACAAACTTTCTTTTCTTCCTGTTCTCTTTATCGACATATTCAAAGAATTCTAATGGATTTGTGAGATCTGCTTTTCCTCTCCAGGTGGTGATCAGGCTGTGACCTTTCCAGCATCTTCTTATTCTTCTTGAGCTGCAGTTTCAACCAAATTGAGAGACAAATGCAAGTTTAAAAACATTCTTACTGCTCTTTCAAAGTACAGATGCAACCTTTATAACAGTATAACGTCGGGGGGGGGTAGTTCTGCTTGCTGTGTGACTGTGTCATCTTCCATCACGTGCATGTATCATCTGGGTATGGTCATCTTGTCAGTGACTTTTAAATTACTGGTTTCTTACCGTACCTTTTTATTGTTGTTGTTTTTAATGACATTTCAGAGTCTGATATTACCTCATCTCTGTCGTGTATGCCTTCTAAAAAACTTGTTCATTTAATGTCCATGCCACATGTGAGAATTTTACTTTTTATAATTTGTTGTTACTAATTCTATGCATTTTATTGAAATGTTGCTTTCTGACGTTCACTGTCACCGCGTTATTTTCGGGAGCTTCCCTTCTCTGTGGATACTGAGCGGGATCGCACTGTGGCTGTTGTTAACGGAGAGCTGTTGTCATTATCTCTTAACTGTTCTGTTGCAGAAGGATTCTAGTGTAGCCTCATGTATTCTACAGCAGTTGCTTAAGGAAGCAATAATTCAAATCGTTTACATGTGAATCTGTTTATTAGCCTTTATGGTAGGGGTTCTCCTCGCCCCAGGATCAAACATTCTTTTACTCTTTGTTTTGTTTCCTTGATCTTACAGTGGGCGTTATTATCTATACAAATTCATGTGCAGGTATAGATACAGATGATAAATTTGCTAACTTACATTGTTTTCTTTTTAACTGGCTGTCTCCGTACCCAGCCCCACAGATTTACCTTTAGAGTTCATTGCAGGTGCAGTGTTTGTGTTGTTACGGCCATCGTGCAATGTAAGGCATTCCAATTCATGTCATTTTGCTTTTGTCCTTTTTTTTCATTGTACTATTTCAGTCTCGGCAGCTAAACAGCTTTGACTCGCCCTGGTGTGCTGATTACCTGGCTTTTTATATAGCTACGTGCGATGGGTTAGCCCTGGCTGTTGGCCAGCGCAGCATACATTTGCCAGGACAATAGAGGCAAAACCGTGATTATGAGAGAGTATCCTGTGCCGAAATGGTACGTTCAAGCTACCTGACCGGCTGTTACGGAATTCCCATCCCTGGTTTGTTGGTCATAACGAGACCATTTAAAAGTCTAAATCGCCTGAAACTAGAAGCCTTGCTTTAGGACTCCGCGTGGCTAGGACTGGATTTCTTTAAGCATCTGGGCTCATCCACTGAGAATACGTGTTCATTTACGGGGATATCCTATATATTCCCATATTTCTTTTTAGAAGTGATGTTCCACTTCCTTTGTGTGTCATTTATCTTCCCGCTCTTGCGTGGGGTTCAGATTTAATCTGATCAGAAACTGCTATCAGTTAGGTGTCTGGCCACAGGTGAAGACAACCATTGCCTGTGTCTGTATTTCCAGTTAGATTTGAATCGGCTAAACCTGCGTGAACCTGAAGCTTTTTCTCAAGCTGCAGTGTTGTTTGATAGCAGCTATTTACAAGATTAATAAAAAAAGAGATGCACGAGAGATGAGAAATCTGAAGCTGGTCACAAGAACTGCTGTTGGCTTTCGGAGGAAAACAGCTGCCTTGGTGGTGGGGAGGAAGTAGAAATGATTCTTCATGCAAAAAGTAACATTTGCTAGAGGTGCAATTTTCATGGGCCTCATGAGATGATGTGAAACGGTGAGGACTGGCTGACGTGCTGCAGGCAAATGTCTAAAGGTCGGGTTATGTATATGTTGTGTTCTGGTTTTTTCTTGTAGTGTCATCTAGACTGTCACAGACATCCTCCCCTCAGTCAGGCTGCCCGTCACCTTCCATCCAGGCAGGCAAAGTCATCTCCTCATCCCAGAAGCACAGCAAGAAGGCGCTCAAACAGGTAAGTAGCCCAGTCTGGAACCTAGTTCGGGGATCGTTGCAGTAATTTTATTTCTCTGGTAAATCGTCTTTCTCAGTGAAACTGCAATCTGCAGGGAAGTAATTCAGGACTTCCTGGCTGTCTCGTAGTGAACAGGGTTTTGCTAACACATCCCTCTCTCTTAAAGGCGGTTCAAAATATTGTGCTGCGTAGTTCTTTGCCTTTTCCCTGAATAAGCATCTGGAATTTTTTTTTTGTTATTATTTTAAAGAATGGGTATAAGATGTTATTTCTTTTCACCCAACCTTTCGATGAGTGTGCTTAGCTTTCTACAGGCTGTTTTAGTAAATGGAAGGTCTTTTGGGGAAAAGAATTAAATCCACTGACTTCTTTCCCTAGTTAGCAGCATACTCTCCCTTCCAAGGAATTCTGTGGGTGCGGTGTGTATGTATATATGGAGGGCAGAAGGGGAAGGAGAGCACGCTGACCTTGCGGTGCAATGAGAGAAAGAGGAGGACTGATTATTTTCCATGCGTGGGGAACGACTGTTGTGTAGACAGTGTTAATTGTGTGCACGCAGGATGGAACGGGTAAGCGTACTTCAAATGATTTGTTTCTCCTAATGAAAAATGCAAGATGAATTAGTCCCCTGAGTGTCTTACTTGCAGGTGTTTCCCCAACTGCATTGTTTAGTTTTCCATGATCCTTAGAAAGGAAATGCTTTATCAGGGTTAGATTTACTCCTTGGTAAAGTACAAATCTGTAAGGAGTTATGAATCAGGTTGCAGAGGAGGTGCTAGTCCAGGGATTACGGAAGCTTGTCACAGACAGATGAAATCATGATGTGTTCCAGATAGGATTTACCTTTTCCAGCCCGGCCTGTTTTCCTGACTTTTTCCAGCTGAGAAGCAACACTCGGGATGGCATTCAGCTAACAGAGATGCCCGTGGCCTTGGGAAAAGGATCTGCAGTGAGAGAGAAGGATCTAATTAGGGCATATTATTGAGGAGAATATTACAGGGGAAGATAAGGCAAGTGGATAAACTGGAGCTTTTGTTTCCAGCAAGAGAGAGTTGACTTGATGTCAGAATGAGATGCCAGCTTTAGGGAGTCTTCTCTCTCCTTTCTTTTCCCACTTGGCTGGTTCTCGACAGAAGCATCAGTGTTATTGTGACGTTGCTTGCCGCTGATAGCTGCAATACGGAAGCGAGTTTGTGTTGTCACTTTAGGCAGATTTTCTTCTGAAGTTCAGAGTCAAGCTTCCACTTTCATTTGAATCCTCAGAAAATCGCTTCTCACTAATTCAGCAAGTTATTAATCATACTCTTTGCTTTCCTTTCCTCATCCCTCTTGAAGCCTGGCTGGCAATCATTTCTCTCCAACATCCGCAAAGGCTTCTCTCTTAAAAGAGAGTGATCAAACAGACTCGGGGGTTGTTATAAGCAGTCCTCTTTCCTCTCTCATGCTCAGCAGTTCCTCTTCATTTTCTCCGTAGGTCCCTATTCCACAGAATCACAGGTTGGAAGGGACCTCTGGCCAAACCCACGCTCCATTTCCAAACCCACACTATTTCCAAACCTACACTCCGTCTGCTTTTCTCCTCTCTTCCCAGCCTCTGTCCTTACATGCCTACTAATTTTCTACTTTTCACCTCTGAATTCCCCAAGCTCCTGCTCCCACCAGCCTTCCCCCACCTTTATATTCATTCCCCTCTGTCTCTGCCCTCGCCCTCCTCCACCCGCCAGCTTTCTTATTCTGAGATGTCTGCTTCCCGAGCGTCCTTGTTCCACCCCTGTCGCTGAACATCATGAGATACGTCAGAGCCAGTGAGTTCCAAAATCGAGACAGTGTTCTCAGTTTCGCTGTTAATCTCATTGGTTTGGGGAAAAAAAAATCAGAAACCCTGAAACAGAAATGGGGAACCCCGTGGAGGCCTTGATGTCTGCGTTGCATACTTTTCTGTACTTAACAGTTCTGCAGCTCTCTGCAGGGCAAAAAGCTGTTTCTGATGGTCATCATCTTCCATCACAACAGCTCTGCTCCCGGAACTCAACTCTTGTGGCCCGGAGTAGAGCATCAAATTGTAGCATAGTGAATAACTTGCACCCAGGGAAAAAAGGTGTGGCCAAAGAACACCGTAACTGTTCAATCATTCTAACTTACCTGCCCAAAGGTTGCTCTAGCTTTGGGTCAGATTAAGAACATTGCATGCCTGATCCTTTGCTTAATTTTAGTTCCAGTGGAATTCTGCCTTTTTGACCAAATATCACATCTTCCACCTCTTCTTAAGCACGGTTGCCACCATGGTCAGAAAAAGTTATAACAAGTAGATAAAATGAGCAAAAAATAGATAGCAGGAAGGAGACAGCAGTGTTATGAGTAGAGTAGTAGGAAAAACATGAGCTATTGAGGGAAACGAATTAAAGAAAGCTTTCATATTTTTAATTATGTCTGTGACCCAGATTATTTGGTAGCGTGCACTGGGGAAGACAGCTGGCTGGATGCAGCCCTCCTGTCTTAAGCACTAAGTAATTATAATATTAGCGGAGGGAAGAGAGAGCAGATTTCTAAGTGAGAAGTTTTAACCCTGTAACACCACGCTGCCGCTATACTGCCGCTATACTGACAACAAGTATCAGGTCCTTTAAGAAATAAGGATCAGGATTTAGTTCATAAACACATCAGAGTTAAAACTGCAAAATACAGCCAAATAATATGGTGCGTACTGGTGTGCCATCACCACACAGTATAGCGAGTAAGCAGATGGCTGCATTCCTTACAATCGTTTGGAAAAATCCCGAGTTAAGAGATTTGCAATATCTGAATCTAAATTGGCAGAGACACGTCAGTGCTCATCTTGCTGGAAAGCTGAAACAATCATTGGGAGAAACCCCCTTTGTTACAGTGAGTGTGTGCTGATATGAAAAACCACCCCACTGGGACTCTGAAATTTATGATGCAGGTCCAGAAGGATGGGTGGTTTCTCACCTGTCGCTGGGAAGTGCAGGTATCACTCTAGGTCTTTCCTCTGATCCTCTCCAGTCCACTGACCTTCATCTCATCCTTACCTAGCTTGAGCGGCCATCCCAGTGCCATCAGAATTCACAGAATCACAGAAACCCGGGCTGCTTGGGGTTGGAAGGAACCTTTGGGGTCCCTCTGCTCCAACCCCTCTGCTCCTGCAGAGGGACCTGGCCAGGCTGGACCCATGGGCCAAGGCCAACTGTGTGAGGGTCAACAAGGCCAAGTGCCGGGTCCTGCACTTGGGGCACAACAACCCCATGCAGCGCTGCAGGCTTGGGGAAGAGTGGCTGGAAAGCTGCCTGGCCGAAAAGGACCTGGGGGTGTTGGTCGACAGCGGCTGAACATGAGCCAGCAGTGTGCCCAGGTGGCCAAGAAGGCCAACAGCATCCTGGCTTGTGTCAGGGATAGTGTGGCCAGCAGGAGCAGGGCAGGGATCGTCCCCCTGTGCTCGGCGCTGGTGAGGCCGCACCTGGAATGCTGTGTCCAGTTTTGGGCCCCTCACTCCAAGAAGGACATTGGGGTGCTGGGACGTGTCCAGGGAAGGGCAGCGGAGCTGGGGCAGGGTCTGGAGCACAGGGCTGGTGGGGAGCGGCTGAGGGAGCTGGGGGTGTTCAGCCTGGAGAAGAGGAGGCTGAGGGGAGACCTGATCGCTCTGCAGCTCCTGACAGGAGGGGGCAGGGAGGGGGGTCGGGCTCTTCTCCCAAGGAACAAGCGATAGGATGAGAGGAAATGGGCTCAAGCTGTGTCAGGGAAGGTTTAGATTGGATATTGGGAGAAATTTCTTCATGGAAAGAGTGGTCAAGCATTGGAACAGGCTGCCCAGAGAGGTGGGGGAGTCCCCATCCCTGGAGGGGTTCAACAAACGGGCAGAGGTGGCACTTGGGGACATGGTTTAGTGGCCATGGGGGTGTTGGCTTGATGGTTGGGCTGATGATCTTAGAGGGCCTTTCCAACCTTAGTGATTCCTGGTTTTACTTTCATTATAAATGATCCAGCCCCCAAGCCAGGAAACATGAAATTAATTCTTCCTCTGCCCTTAATTAGTGGTGGACTTGGTAGTGTAGGTTAATGGTTGGACTGGATGATCTTCAAGGTCTTTTCCAACCCAAACGATTCGATGATTCTATGAAATTCCACCCTCTGCTCTGGTCAGGTTTATAGCGTTGGCTTTCATCTTTATCCGTTACCCTTTCATCTGCTGTTGGCACATACCTGGGATGAATAAGGCCGGGGGCTGGGTTGGGCTGCACCCTACAGAAGCTCTCCGGTGGGTGAATGGTCGCTTCGCCACCTTTTGTGTGAAGAAGGGAGCTGTACAATACAGACGTTCCCCCCATTAGGTGGGTTTTTAACATTGTCACCAGAGACCAGAGGTAGGTCCAGAGCAAGAAGCAAGCGCTCAGGAGCAGCTCCCGGGCCCGCTGCCGCCACCGTGTCCGGGAGGAGCGTGCTGCTGACATAAGGCCTTTGTGTAAATTACAGTTAAAGGAGGTGCTGATGATGCTGACTGAATGGCGCCATTTTGAGTTACGCTTCTTTTCAGTTCCACAGAACAAAGTGGTGGTTTCCACACTCGACAGCGGGGGCGGGGGGGGGGGGTACCGCAGAGCTACCCTTTGTGCAAACGCACCTGTGGGCTGGGGAACATCTGCCCACCATGGAGGGCGGCAGGGCATGCAGGGAGAACCAAGGACAACATCAAGGCAGACGAAATGAAAATAAGGAGCCCCTGCGCACGGTATCGCGGCAGGTCGGGGTCAGGGGAGGGTTGGCAGCCATGCTCCGGGGTCTCTGGAGGGACCCTCAGAGGGAGCCCTGCCGCTGCGCCTGGAAGCGGCCGCCTGATTGGTGGGTGCGGGGTAGTTAGCACTTTCCTGATTGGCTGGTTCCTGACGGGGGCGGGCTGGTGGAGTGGGGCCTTGCATGGCTGGAGCTGAGGGGAGCTGGGCCTGGTGTGGGGCGTGAGGGGAGCTGGGCCTGGTGTGGGGAGTGAGGGGAGATGGGCCTGGTGTGGGGCGTGAGGGGAGATGGGGCTGGTGTGGGGAGTGAGGGGAGATGGGCCTGGTGTGGGGTGTGAGGGGAGCTGGGCCTGGTGTGGGGAGTGAGGGGAGATGGGCCTGGTGTGGGGCGTGAGGGGAGATGAGTCCGTGGGGAGTGAGGGGAGATGGGTCTGGGGCGTGAGGGGAGCTGGGCCTGGTGTGGGGCGTGAGGGGAGCTGGGCCTGGTGTGGGGCGTGAGGGGAGCTGGGCCTGGTGTGGGGTGTGAGGGGAGATGGGTGTGTGGGGCGTGAGGGGAGCTGGGCCTGGTGTGGGGCGTGAGGGGAGATGGGGCTGGTGTGGGGTGTGAGAGGAGATGGGGCTGGTGTGGGGCGTGAGGGGAGATGGGGCTGGTGTGGGGAGTGAGGGGAGATGGGGCTGGTGTGGGGCGTGAGGGGAGATGGGGCTGGTGTGGGGCGTGAGGGGAGGTGGGGCTGGTGTGGGGCGTGAGGGGAGATGGGGCTGGTGTGGGGTGTGAGGGGAGCTGGGTCTGTGGGGCGTGAGGGGAGCTGGGCCTGGTGTGGGGTGTGAGGGGAGATGGGTGTGTGGGGCATGAGGGGAGCTGGGCCTGGTGTGGGGTGTGAGGGGAGCTGGGTCTGTGGGGCGTGAGGGGAGCTGGGCCTGGTGTGGGGCGTGAGGGGAGATGGGGCTGGTGTGGGGTGTGAGGGGAGCTGGGTCTGTGGGGTGTGAGGGGAGATGGGGCTGGTGTGGGGCGTGAGGGGAGGTGGGGCTGGTGTGGGGCGTGAGGGGAGATGGGGCTGGTGTGGGGTGTGAGGGGAGCTGGGTCTGTGGGGCGTGAGGGGAGCTGGGCCTGGTGTGGGGTGTGAGGGGAGATGGGTGTGTGGGGCATGAGGGGAGCTGGGCCTGGTGTGGGGTGTGAGGGGAGCTGGGTCTGTGGGGCGTGAGGGGAGCTGGGCCTGGTGTGGGGCGTGAGGGGAGATGGGGCTGGTGTGGGGTGTGAGGGGAGCTGGGTCTGTGGGGTGTGAGGGGAGATGGGGCTGGTGTGGGGCGTGAGGGGAGATGGGGCTGGTGTGGGGTGTGAGGGGAGATGGGTGTGTGGGGCGTGAGGGGAGATGGGGCTGGTGTGGGGCGTGAGGGGAGATGGGGCTGGTGTGGGGTGTGAGGGGAGCTGGGTCTGTGGGGCGTGAGGGGAGCTGGGCCTGGTGTGGGGCGTGAGGGGAGATGGGGCTGGTATCGGGTGTTACAGGGGAGCTGGGCCTGGTGTGGGGAGTGAGGGGAGATGGGTCTGTGGGGTGTGAGGGGAGCTGGGCCTGGTGTGGGGTGTGAGGGGAGCTGGGCCTGGTATCCGGTGTTACAGGGGAGCTGGGCCTCTCCCCTTCCCCCTCTCCCCCCGCCCAGTACTCACAAGGAGGTTATTGAGAAGACAGAGCCAGGCTCCTCAGGATATGGTGAAGGACATGGGACAAGAAACAATGGGCATAAGTGGAATGGTATAAGGAGAAACAGGACATAAGGAGAAGCTTTTTCCCCCTGAGGGCAGCCTGCAATGGCGCGGGGGCCCAGAGGGGTTGTTTTAGAGCAACTCTTTTAGAGCTCTAAAACAAACCTCCACCCTGGGAGGTTCTCAAGACCCGAGTGGGCAGAGCCCTGAGCGACCTGGCAGAGGCCAGGCTGCCCCTGCTCCGAGCTGGGGCTTGGACTGGAGACCTCCCGAGGTCCTTTCCCACCAGAATTATTCTGTGATTATGGCAGGACTCTAAATTTAGATTTGTTAAAGAAACCCCCAAATGTTTATAACGGAGATCAGAAGTGTGAAGCTGACACGGAATTTAAAAGAGGTATCTAGTGAATAATTGTTTCCTCCTCTTCCCACACATGCCTCAGCCACCATTGGCGTGGGTGCCTCAGGTGCTGCGTGACTGAGAACTGAGGTGACACAATGAACAAAAGCAGAATTGTTTTACCTGAGCCGAGAAAAATGCAGCAGTTAAATGGCGTGCAGAATAGGTGAACTGAACAAAACCTTAAATATTTGAAGCGATTTGCATGGTGGCAGTATGGGATTCACACAACCCCCAGAATATACTAGTGGTCTTCATAGCCTAGTACTTTCTTGACAATCACTGTGGCCTGCAGTTCATCTTCAAACCAATGAAGAATTTCTTGAACTTGTTCATGGATTTTTGTTACTCATATGAATGCCAGGTCTCTCTTTTTCTCCTTCTGTTTTTTTAAAAGCTTTTGACCTCAATAACAAGAGGTTAATTGTGCGTTGCAGGGGATACTTCCTCCTACTGATTTTCAATTTTGCTGTGTTTTGGTTTGGCTGAACTTTTTTGGGGTTTTTTTGGGTTTTTTTTTTTTTTTTTTTTAACCTGTGGTAGAAGTGGCTGAATAGGAACTATTTAATAAATTGGAAAACAGGAATCTAACATGTCCATTCATTATCTGCATCCTTTTGTTGTTGTCAGTCCTCCCCCGTTTGTGTCTTTACAAGCTGAAGGTCAGTCTGTCTTCTGTTTTCCTCGTGGCAGATTCTGCAGGTTCCTGCATGTTTTCATTCTCTCTCCTAGTTCTAACTGTATATCATTATTATTATTATTATTGATAGTGGTCAACTCTAGTTAACAGTCCTACTCATTTGTATGTACGCAGCATAATATTTCCCGTTACTTCCTATTTTGAAATTCTGCAGTATACTTGATCTGTCGTAATTTATTCTGCTGTTCAGTTTATTTGGGTTTGGATTTCATTTTTTGAAAACAGACACTTTGGTTTGGGTAAACGCTGCAGTTTAACCAAATTGCCTTCTTACTTCCTTGCCTTAGTCATTTGTGCGTTTTAGGCTGTGTTATGGTTGCCTTAACAGCCTTTTCTGAAACAAAGGACTTTGCTTTCTTCCCGGTAGTGTTTTCATCTTTGTTACTCTCCTAATGAAAAAAGTCTTTCCTAATGGGTAGCGTCTTTGTTGAAGGTTTTTAGTACGTTGCTACTTGCTTCTCCAGGAGACGGAAATGGATTACGTGATGGTGCTTTTACTTTGAAGTTATTTGTATAACTACTTCTTGAACCAAGTCCAGATTTGGAATCCTTTCTCTTTGCATTCTCTGGAGATCGTGTTTTTTTCATGAAAACAACGCAACTTAAGATGTTCCGCAACCGTTAACTTTTTGCTTTAGATGCAAAGGTAGGAAATCTGCCTACTTGTAGTAGTGTATTTAAATAGGCAGTATCAGCGTCCCATGTGAACTGAATGTGTTTCAGAAGTCATTTTGAACTTTTGACATAGCTGGAATCAGAACCCTAACTACTGGTTGCTCTAAAACAAGCGGTTTGTACTGTGTGCTAATAATTTCTAAGAATATTTTGAATTTCTTTTCGGTCATGTTCTTCTGTCCTCTTCCCCAGGCCTTGAAACAGCAGCAGCAAAAGCAACAGCAGCAGCAATGCAGAGCAGGCATGCCCGTGTCGTCTAATCAGCACGTCCTTCTGAAGGCCGTCAAGGCAGCCGGGGACTCCACACCTGCAAAATCTGGTACGTGGCAGTGACACTCCTACACGTTCTTTTACTGCCGTGTCTCTTTAACTTGCCTTTTATTGTTCTTAGGGGAAGAGAGAAGAAAGCGCTCTTTTCATATGGCATTCTTTTTGTTTCTGAAATAGTCTAGCTTCTATTTTCCTGGCTTTGATTTTATTAGGAATGCATTCAGTTAAGAATAGGTCTTGAATAGCTGTTATTGTGCCGTTGTCTGGTTAAAAAGCTTCTTTCTGTGATAAATGTCTTCCCCTGTAGTTGCCTGTGCGCTGTGGTCAGGTACTCCTCATGGCTAAGCAAATAGGTGGTGTTTGTCTTAGTATTTATTTTTTTCCAAAGTGGCTTCTCATTCTGTAGTGTGGCTTTCATGTCTTGTTCCAAAGATGTACGTTCTGATCTGAAATATCCCCAAGAGGTTTCCAGCATTTATGCTGCATTAGAAATTAATGAGATCACTGCTCTTCTCTTCTCCATTCAACAGTGCATGAGCTCCCTTACCCGCAGCACCATTTCACTAGTTAGCATAAATTCTTGGGAGTTTCTTCTAGCTAGAAGTGAGAATTTCTTCTTTTCTAAATACTTTTCAGTGTAACTGATTTCCATTATAAGCTCCTGATTCTGTGAACATGAGTTGTTCTCTTTTAGATGCAAGAAATGCCTCTGTGTTTGTATAGACTGATTTTCATGTTGTACAAGAAATGGCTTCGTAGACTAACGCCATCATTATTTTATCAATCCACAATTTGTCAGGTCATCTGTAAACATTACCAGTAGTGGCTCTGTACCCTCTCCCAGATCACTAAGCACCAATTCGCTTTTGTTCATGCTTACGGCAGAGATCAGAACAGTGGGCCCATCCAATCAAATTGAACACGTTTGGCCTGGTGACCTGTGTCCAACACTGCTGATAGCACATGCATGAGGTGTGCAAAAGCAGCGTAGGCGTGTGGTAGCGCTCTCCCAGAATGAAGCGTGTTGTGCTCAGGGAGCTCCAAAGCAAGAGGAGGTGCCTTTGCATTCCACGGACTCGGCTGGATTTTCTTCAGTGGATTTGCCTAACCTGGGGAGTGGGAATGTTGACTTTGTAAATGCCTCGTGGCAAACAACACGCTGTAAAAACTACTCATTTTTGTTTGTTTTGAGCCAGGCTCCTTACACCTTTATTTGATTCATTCTAATTATCCATCAGGCAGTGAACAACTATTGTTTATTCAACAACTTCTTGCCACCCATGACTTTTGTAGACATCTCTTTTTCTGAAGAGTCTGAAGAGTCCTACTGTATTTTCTCATTCCTTGTATGGAAAGCGATATGCTTTTTTCAATAGAGAATGAAAACTCTACACAGTATTCAGGGTGCAGATGCATTCTGGCTCTGTATAGCATCATTTTGGTATTTGATATTTTGTTCATCTTTTCTTAACAATTCCTAGCATTCAATTTGCTTTTTTTTTTGACCCAGCCAAGAGCAGGCATTTCCCTAGAACCATGGAGATTCTGACACTCTTTCCTCAGTTGCCATTTTCTATTTTAGAGTCCAACAGTATGTATGTAAGGTTAGGGGAGCTCTTTTTGTACATCACTTCATGTTTCTGTACAGTGAGTCATATCTGTTCTTTTATCACTCAGCCATTCATTGTCACTAAGTCCTTCTGCAGCTGTAATGGCAAGGGGGGTGTTGGGACCTAAGAAATAAACAGAATTTAGGTTCACAGAGTTAGTATATGTGGTATGGAGCAGAGAAAGGCAGGACCGGGACCAGCGGCATTGTGTGCAAGAGGAAAAGAGGGCTGGCTTTTTGAGGCTGAGATCTCTTCCAAAAAGCAGCGATCTCCTCCTCTGCTTCACAGTCCTGCTGATTCTGATCCGGCTTCACCGTCTTCTGCAACATGTATACAGTCCCTGTCTGTTTAAGCTGTGTGTACTTCTGGAGTCCCTGCCCTTATACCCCATCTGTTACACTAATTATCATGGGTAAAATGCTGTGCTATCTGTCAAACTCGGACACTTTATAAGATGGAAATTCCCCCCCCCCCCCCCCCCCTCAATAATTACCCTGTTTTTCCATCCTTCACCCTTGATTTACTTGAATGGTCCTGATTCATCTCAGAAAGATGATGATCATGAAAATGTGACCGTTGAGGAAGACGCAGCAAGAACGCTCACTCTGAAAGACTTCTGTCAGGTGTTCTGTCACAGACGGAGTGGCTGAGACTGGCCATCACGAAGCTTGCCCAAAAAAAGGGAGAGAAGGCAATCGGATCACAACAAAATTACATCTCCAATCCCAAATCCTAAGCTATTTGCAGTCGTCTTAAAAATGATAAAGCCTGATAACATGGGTAATACCAAATTGTTACCTTACAGAAAGAAGGTGTGCCTTCATTATTCTTATAGCATCTATTAACCTGATTCCAGTCCCAAAACTCCTTCCGCTTCCAAACAGTCAGTCCTTCAGCCAGCGAGCCTGTGCTTAGAACAAGGAACAACTGCAGTGGAGAGAGAAGCTGCATCTCTGCTACTGAGTTAATCATTGCCAAAGTACTGGGCACAAGAACTGGAACTCGGTCAATCCATTCTGCTCAATTCCCTGACATAGCTTTGGCTCAGGACAAGCTAGCAGTCTCCTAGGCGATCCCTGGCACGGCTTGGTGTGCAGCACAGGCCAAACGTCATTCCCTGCAGGCAATTTGAACGTGGCCAACCCCGCGCGGGGGAGACGGAAAGCTTGGGGACGTGAACGCAGCCAGTTTGTGCCAGTTGTTCTGAGGGCCAGGGGAATGCCCAGTGTCACCCTTCTGCTTGCTGGTGTAGAAGTAGCCAGAGAGGATTATACAACAGCAGTAAGATGATATTAGCCTGAAAAACATTTTGCTCTTGCATATTCTTGGCGTGATTACATGAATGTATAGCTGAAATTCATTGGTCAGGTTAAGAAATTTCACAGAGCCATTAGAAACTAGGCCTAGGAGCACCCTTGAGAGCTCATCTAGTCCACGTCCTTTCCTCAGGGCAGGAGCTATGATGCATTCCTGACGGACGTTTTCTTCGGTCTATTCTGAGAGATGCCGTTGATGCAAAGACGAAAAACTCCCAGCAAGTCTTGCCCTTCCTGCTTTGTTAACTTTATCCTTAAAATGTTTTTCTTAGCCTCTAATCAGAAAGTTTTCTTGCTTCCTCGGGTGTAAACCCAAGATTTCCTGTCCTATCCACCATGGACACAGAGTGCAAGTTATTTGATTTCTTATCCCTACCGCCTTTTATATAACTGGAGATGCATCCTCATCTCATGCTGATTTTCTTTAGTATAAAATTCTTTCTGTGTTTCAGTGTGTTTGTGTATTCTCCCTTTCCAAATAGCTCTAAACAAATCCAAACCAAAACTAGACCAATCTGTCCTGGCTTGCTGGTTATATACTGCTGGAATGTTTCTTGTAACATCTGTTCAGGCACATGCAAGGTTGCGGCTCTGCGCCGTATATCCAATTGAAAGGAACAGGCATGTTTATCAGCTGCACTTGATGCATCATTTAATAGCAGAGTGAGTATTTAACAGTTGATGAGGTTGCCTGTTGTTCCCAGGCAGCTTTGTAGTTCATACCCTTTCAAAAAGGTTAAGGGGAAAAAGGTTAATACCATCTGGCTTGTTTGAAATTCAGTCCTAAGCTGTGCTTGTGCCCTTTACACCTCGGCTGGTGTGGTCTGAGAAGGAAGCCAGAATTAATCCAGTAGAAAATTACACGTTTCCTGTGATGGTATTACAAAAATGCAGTGCCAGGTGTATGAAGTCTTTAGCATAAAATGATAGTTGAAAAGCCTTTTTGCTATTTCTCTGCTAACTAGGGTTAAACCTGAATGGTTCATTAGCACAACAGACAGATAGCGCTCCTGGAAGACCCCATCTCCTGAGCTCCCTGCCCCAGGAGGAATTGTGTCTTAGGGAAGTAGGAACAGGGGAGACCTAAGGGGGACTGAAACAGGTAGGATATTTCATAAGACTGTTAGCTAACATAATTATGAAAATAGACTAATGGAGTAAGTAATCCAAACTCCTATTAATTAGAGTACTTAAAGTATTGCTCGGTGTCTTTATTTTTGGTGATTCTAATGAGGCTTTTGCCTTTCCTGGGTACGGCCAGGGTCCTGCTGCTGGAGGCCTGCTGTCTGGCCCTTCCCAGGCACTGCATGTCAGGCTTCCGGGGCAGGAGGTCACGGCATGTCGGTTTCTCTCCTTATTTTGGTTTCACACGTCTCAAACTATTGCCACATCCCCTTTAATCATGGGTGAACTATTTTCTTTCATCATCTCTATGTAATTTTTGTTACTGTGGTTTTTTTCTGACTTCCCCATGTTTTGCTGCCCCCGCTCCATTGCAGACTGTCCTCGAGGGGATAAAATTTTTCCTTGCATCCTGGCTGACTCTTGCCTGTTTTTTCTTGTCCTCCTGCCTTGCACCACTGTCTGACAAGCCTGGCGTCATCTTCCTGCTGGCCTCCTGATAGGAACAGAGTGGTGACTACCAGGTCTCCCTCAACCTTTTTTCTTCTCCAGCCTGAACAAGCCCCGGTCCCTCAGCCTCTCCTCACAGGGCAAGCGCTGCAGCCCCCTGAGCATCTTGGTGGCCCGCAGCTGAGCTCGCTCCTTGTTTTTGTGTCTTCCTTTTATTAGAGGCACCAGAACAGGACACGGAATTGAGGTGTGGTCTAACGAGGGCTTAGCCAAGGGGAATAATCACTTCCCTTGATCTGTTGGCTGTGGTCCTACGGCCCAGGATGCTGATGGCCTTTGGCGCCAGGGCACGAGTTCAGGTTGTGTCTGCCAGGACCCCCAGGTCCCTTCCCGCAGAGCTGCCCCCAGCCTGTGTCGCTGCCAGGGGCTCTTCCTTCCCAGGGGCAGGGCTTTGCCTTTGTCCCTGTGAGATCCCCGCTGGCCTGTTCCTCCAGCCCGGCTCGGTCCTGCTGGTGGCAGCTCTGCCCTCGAGCGTAGTGACTTGGTCCTCACAAATTTGGCGTTACCTGCATACTTGAGCAAGTGCTCCATTGCCTCCCCCAAATAAAAATGTGAACCGGGACCGGTGCCCTGAGGCACTCGCTCGTTACCAGCCTCCAGGCAGGATGACTCTCCAAGCCTGGCTACCTCACGCGCTGCTTACCCATCTAGTTGTCCACCCATGCAGACTGTAACATCCCAGCTTGCACACGGTATTGTGGGACACAATGTCAAACGCCTTGCTAAAGTCGAGGTAAATGGCATCCACCTCTCTTCCCTCATCCACATACCCAGTAATTTGATCACAGAAGGCAATCAGGCTGGTCAGGCATGATTTACCCATGGTAAATCCATCCTGACTGCTTCCAGTCATCATTACCTCCTTCGTGTGACCAGAAATGTGCTCCAAGAGGAGCCGCTCCATGATTTTCCCAGGGAGAAAAGTGAGACTGTCCAGTCTGTATTTTCTCAGATTGTCTTTTGGGTCCTTTTTGAAGGTGGGTGCAACGTTTGCCTTTCTTAGTTGTGGGGAGTCTCCCACAATCTTCACTTCTTTCCAAAGACGGTAGAGAGGGGCCTTGTAAGGACACTGGTGGGCTCCCCCAGGACCCTTGGATTCAACTCCTGTTGTCCCACAGACTTGTATGGGTAGAGACAACCTTCGTGATTCATCTTCCTTGCCTGTCTTTCCTGAAGAGTCAGTGTCTCTCCATGCCAGCATCCAGCCGTCTGAGCTTTCCTACCTTAAAGATTGTGAGGGACAGAAAGAAGTCAAGGACCAGACTCACGTCACACGTGGTCTCAGGAAAGCCGCATTCCTCAGCTTTTGCTGTGACCATATTCAACCAATTGAGGGTAGGAGCAGTGTGTGTTTCTGCAGCCCCCAGTTAGACTGAACATTGATTACTGTGAAAGCCTTGACTGCTACTGCAACATGAGTGGCTTTTGTATCTTGTTCATCAGCATCCATGGAGTCCTTTTTTCCCCTCCTATCCACATGATGGTACATAGAAATAGCTCCCAGCCGGGACAGTGGGATATATTGAGGTGTGGAGGTAAATTAAGCAGACAAGTAGAGAGAGAACAATATTCTGATTGGAAAGCAACACACCGATTCCACCATTTCAGGGATGTGTTTAGTCAGAACTGGAACAGCTAGTGCAAGGAAGAGAAGGAAGGGGAAAGGAACTGGGCAGAGAGGAGAGTAAGAGAGGCAGATGGGGAAGAAAGCTGGTGCAGACTGGGTGAAGGAACTGATTAGTGCAAGTCGTTCATCAGAGCCAGCATTCATTTCATTTGTGACTTAATCACGTGTATTGTGGAGTTTCTCTTTCGAGGTATGGGACTTCAGTACCTTTCCATACGTGAGTGAGTACCTGTCATTACACATAAACCTAACGAGAGCAGAGGGAAGACCAGCTCTTGTCCTTAATTCATCTCGCTTCAGAAGAGGAGGGAAAGGGAGGCAGGGAGAATCTAGGGAAGACGCTCTTCCCACCGGCAGAAAAAATACTGCTATACAAAAGAGGATGGGGGTGGCAGTGATTCGTAAGGAGAATTCATAGTGGTGAAATCTGTCTAGTTTGCCTAAGTAGTGACTTTGGAGGAGGGCATGAAAATATCTCTTGAGTATTGGAAAGAGGAGGAGGAATTACTGAGGGTGGTCTAAAGGAACAAAAGCTACCATAGTAGGCTAAAATTTAGAAAGTACACGTAAAGTATGAAGAGATTTTTCCTCACTGGGAACTCTAACAGAAACTAAAGCTGCCTCTGAAAGGAAGTTTCAACAAGATCATTACTGGATTGGATATAGAGGGGAAATAAGATGGGACCAACTAGGAAGCAGACTCAAACCATACATGAAATGGCTGTCCGTCCCTTTATTTTGTGATAGTCTGATGGCTACAAAGGGGGCTTCTACTTTCAGCCTGTTGGGTGGTAAGTGCTACAAGAATAAAGGAATATAAGTATCCTAGAAGTGCTTGTCCCAGAGCTGCTGGGATTAGGGTATGCACGTTACAGAATCTTTATTTCAGTCCAAACAGATGTCTCGTGTAATATTTCTTTGTACATCCCTGTGTTTAAATGTTTCAATTTCCTGTGCAGCTTGGGAAGGAAAGCAGTCAGATGGACAGTCAAGCAGCCCTCAGAACTCCACCTCCAGTTCCTCTCCCTCCGTTAAGCTTGATAACTCCTTGCCAGGGTTGGGGAAGAAACCATTCCAGAGATCTGACAGGCTCCATGCAAGTAAGATACTTATTTTTCTGCTTAATGAGATTTGGTTGCTCTGATGACAGAACAAAAGTCTAAATAGCAAAATCGAGTAAAACGTGTAATTAATTCCATTGCTAAAGTGACTTCTGGACAACTCTGGAAGGTACTGCTGGTATGCTGTGTGAATCAGGATAAATAATTCAAACCTTACATATATAAATAAGCCTTTTTTCATTTCTTATCATCAGGGGTTTCTGCCTGTGAATTTGCAGCTTGCTGTTTGAGAAGCAAAAAAGGACTTGCATTATTTAGCAGGCTTTTTAATGTACTTAAGACACTTTGATAACATTTTAAAAAAAAAAAAGGAATTCCTTCCCAGATCTTTATACATCAGACCCAACTGTTATTTGGCTTCCTGCCCATTCATTGAGGTTAGGTCTTGCTCAGCCCTCCTGACCTTTTGTGGTTTCTTTTACATAAACCAATGATGGAATTGACCTCGGTGAACTTACGGATATGCTGAGGTCTCTATCTATGCTAATCATCCTAGATTTCCTTTATCACTGGTGAAAATAGGCACTTTTCAGGGTATGTTTCATTTGTCCCCTGTAATTAGGAAATTCTGCAACTTAAGTAGATTATAAACCTGCAGAGCCATTTTCTGAATGACTTGTAATAGAGCAAACTTCCCCTAATGAAACAAGCCTCCATGATATTTATTTTGTTAGGCACTGTTACCTTAAAAATAATTGCTGTCATCCCTGAAGTCAGGGGGGAGCAGGGTCTTGTCTTAATATTCCCCATTTTGCTAATAATGCACTTTTAATCTAAGCTTCAAAACACATGGTGTTTTGCCATTAATAGACAGTGGATGAATCCAAAGGAAATAGAGCACACGGTACAAACGCTTTCTTCCTTATTCTTCTCTGAATTTGCAGCACATGCATGAAGCTGGCTGTAGCATAAGGGTTAATGCTGGACTCGCTGGCTTTCAAAGACAGAAAGAGAATAGTTGTGCATTTTTGCTGCTTTGCCTAGTGTTGTGGTTTCTACACGAGCACAATGAGTTGATGATTTTTTCTGAAATGCTTTTGCTGAGAACAAAGTAGGAAAGTCCGAGAAGAAAGCCCAAGGAACAAAATGACCCTAACTAGAGGCTTAAAATAGAAAATTGATGTGGCTAAAAGCAGTTCTAGAAACCCTCCTGAAAAAGACTCCTTGCCAGTCCCCAGATAGCCAGGATTCCCACAAATGTTAGGTGAACTGACACAGGCTACAATATATTAGGTATGGAAATTTTCTGTGCTGCAAAGGACCTCCCACATGTTGGTTTTAACTGCATGTGCAAAGGTAAAACATATATTTCAAGTCAAGGTTTGAAATGGATTACTAAGGTGGCATTTTGAAAATCTCAGGTATAGAGAACTCCAAAGGAGCCTTTAATCCTCCCTTCGGTAAGACGTTACTTACATCTTTGTGGTTCATTGCAGGGCAGCTGAAGAGAACAAAGTGTGCTGAAATTGATGTGGAAACCCCCGACTCCATCCTCGTGAACACAAACCTGCGGGCACTGATCAACAAGCATACGTTCTCTGTTCTGCCGACAGAATGCCAGCAGCGCCTGCTGCTGCTGCTGCCGGAGGTGGACAGGCAGGTATGTCGTGGTTGCTGTTGTGGAGAAAAGCGAGGCTCTCAGGTGTCGGTAGGGAGCACCTCCAGAAGTAATTCAGGCTAGACATCCAAGTACTGCGTTTATGTCTAATGGGATAGACTTTTTTCTTCTGTGCACAGTGTAAAACAAAAAAAAAAAAAAGGGAAAATTCTTCAGTGATTCGTTTGGGTATTTGTTGCTACCAGAAAAAAAGAATTCAGGTTTGACAAACCAGTGGCTTAATTCTCTTTAATCAACTCCATATTCCCAGCTACAGCAAGAGCAATGTTTCTGTTACGTTGGACTTGAAGAGGGGCAGGAGTGATGGGAATACAGCGGTTTCGGCATCTTCCTCTCTCCTGTCCTCTCCCAGACTCTTCAGTACAGGATTAACCCTGCAGCCTTTTAGCCTGGCGCCTTCCCACAGAACACCTAAACAGATGCTGCCAATTTAGTTCCAGCCTTCTCTGTTTCTCGTGACCTTGTGTCATAGCTGTCAAATTCTGAATTTTGTAAAGCGAAAACTGAATGAGTTTTCTATTGCATATTCACACTGTCCAGACTGCAGAGTAGACTTGACCTGCTCCCAAGAGCTTGTGTCCTGACCTGAAACGCACGCTAGATTAAAGGTACCGCATGTGCAGCGTGAGTCGGCCTTGAAGGCAGCTTATTTTTGTGGGTTGTCTCTCTAAGATCTCTTTGTGCGTGAAGAGAGTAATTTGGAAAAGCAGAAAAGTACTCGGGAGGAATGGGTTCATTTGCTCTGCGAGTGGCACAG